>NC_052501.1:75918441-76247686 GCF_016617805.1 Bactrocera tryoni
AGATACTGCCTAGGTTACGAGATCGAAATCTCAGAAGGCAGTTCGATCAAAGTATCATTTTCAAAAACTACATTGAAACATATTGAATTATATTTCCACAATAAAGCAACAAAATAATTATGTATCGAGGCTGGAGGCCGTAGCTAAATTCATACTACTAAGGCTCTGCTGTGAAAAAGTTTCATTTGCTATAAAATATTAAAAACAAAAAGCCTCTCTTAGTTGACTTAGTTACTCTTCTCCTCACGAACATCAAAGAAACTACCGATATGTGGACCCACATGGTCCACCTTTCTTGTTGTAGTAGCCCAAAATGGTCAAACAAACATTTGTCAAATAAAATCTTGTCGCGGAATGTGGCCAAACACATATAAACACACACACTTGCAGAGAATTTTGCATATTCCATTTAGAAATGCGCCGCCTGCGCTGACACAATATTTGCCCTGAGGTTCAGCCTGTTGGAATCTAAAGTAAAAACAGAAAAAATGGAAAATGGAAAATGGAAAAAGCAAAAAAAGCAATAACAAATGTGCAAACATGAGAACGCATTGCGATTATGGCACACACACATACACACTAGCACGTGAAATGCAAATAAGCAAACAAAGCGTTTCGCGTCGGAGCGTTTTGTGTGCGCAAACACATACACAACCGCGTTTGTGTGTATGTGTGAGTGCGTGCGTGTAACTGGCGAGCTAAAGCAAACATATGCATATTTGGTTTGTTTTGCACGTATGCGTGTGAGTTGTGTGTTTTGGGTTTCATTTTGTTGGAAAAGTGACGCTCGTCACCTCTGGTCCATTATATTCTTTGTTTTAATTTTTTTTTTCAAATTTTTTTTTTCGCTTTTCTCTTTCTGCTTTTCTGCGTGGCGTTAGTGTGCAACACTGTTGAAATTGTGTTCTATTTGTATTCATGTGTGTGCATAAATTGCACTGTTTCAATATATGAAAATATGTATGTACATATATGCATATGTTTACATACATGTATGTATATGTGTATGTGTACAATGCTTGTATATTGTGATTCTTGATTTTTGTTTCGTGATTTTTTAATTTTAGGATTGTAAAATTAATTTAAAATCAATATTTTTTTTGGTGCTTTTCATTCAATAATTTTATGTTTTCCTATTTAGAATTTCTTTTAAATTAATATATTTGTTGTAATTTTGATTACTTTGTTTTTTTTCTTAATTCAATGTTAAGATATTTTTGTGAAAAGATAAATTTATTTTTAAGTAAACTTTTAAATTTTCATTTTGAGTTTTTTTGTAAAAATATAAATTTTTAAAATTATAAAGTTTATTCTAATTAAATAAAATTTTTTGGATGTGTTTTGTGAAAATTTTTTATTTTTTTTTCATAATGAATTTTTTTTTTAAATAATATACATACAGAAATGGGATTTTATTTTATATTAATTTTTTCTAACTAAACTTTTTTAGTTTATTAAACTAAACTCTTTTGGAACAAAATTGATTATTTGTTAAAAATCTGATTTATTTTTTTCATATTTTTATTTTGATAAAAATTTTAATTTTCGGAATTTTAAATTTTTATAAATTGAATAAATTTTTTTACATTTCAATTATAAAAAAAATATTTTAATTTAATACGCAAGTGTATAATAGTTTGAGTTTAAAAATTAAACTAATTTTATTTCCTAAATTCAATTTAATTGTTTATTGAAAATAAATTGATTTTATTTTAATTTTTATTTACGTTTATTAATTTTTTTTTATTCTTTATGGAAACAAATTTAATTTCTGGACTTGTAAAAACTATTTAAAATTTTATTAAATTTTTTGGATGTTATTTGTGAAAACAATTGATTTTTCATAATACGATTTTTTTTTATAATAATTTAAACACTTAAAATGTTTTATAATTTTAATACGTTTTTTTTTTCTAAATAAATTTTTTTTTCTAAATAACATTTTTTAGTGATTGTTTGAATAACTTTTAATGTAATTATTTGACATATTAAATTTGATAAAATATTTGATTTTTGTAAATTGAAAAATTTATATAAATTAAAAAAAAAAAAAAATATTTAATTTAATTTTTTTGCAACAAATTGACTTCTTTTAAAAATTAGATATTTTAATATTTTTTTGGTTTTTTATTTTGTAAAAAAATTAAATATTGGAATTGTGAAATTAATTAAGTTAAATTTTTGAATGTTATTTGTAAAAAAATTTAGTTAATTTAATTTGTGAACAGAATTGGTTGTCTGATTAGTTTTGGAATTAATTTTTTGATATATTAGATTTGATAAAAAAAATATATTTTGGGGTTTGTAAAATGTATATAAATTAAATATACTCTTTTGGATGTTATTTGTGAAAAAAGTTTATTGGAAATTAATACGTACATATATATACATACATATGTATATAGTTGTGCTTTAAATTTAAATTTTTTTTCGTAATTCTGTTTAATATTTTTTTCCACAAATTGATTTTTTTAAATTAAAATTTTATTTTTTTTTAAATTTTACATTTTGAATTGCAAGATTTATTTAAAAATTATTATTTTAATAACTTTGAAAAAATTTTATTAATTTATTTTATCTTATCGTAATTCTGTTTAATCTTTTTTGCCACAAATTGATTTTTTTAATTTTGTCAATAATGTACCTTTTTATTTTTTTTTTTATTTTTAATATTTGGAATTGTAAAACTCATTTAAACCTAAATTAAATTCTTTGAAAAATTTTAATTAATTTATTTTAATTACTTAAGTTACTTTAATTTGTTAATTAATTTAATTTAATTTTTTCATAATTACAATTTTTTAAATTAAGATATTTGGGTTTTAAATTTAAATTAATTTATTTTTTTAATTTAGTTTTTTAGATTTGTTTGTGCAAAAAAAAATAAAATTTTTTGTGATTTTTGAAATTTATTAAGTTCCAATTTTTTTTGGATGGGCTTTTAATTGTTCTTTTTTTAATTTTTTTTTTGGAATTATCTTAATTCTATTGCTAAGTTACATAATTTAATTTAAGTTTTTTTATAAAATTTTGTTTTTATTTTTTTTTGTGAAAAAAATATTATTTTTTTATTTTTTTGTAGTTTTTAATTTTTTTAATTAAATTTTTAAAAATTAATTAATTTTTTTGTATTTTTTTTTGTGTATAGTTTTTATAATTTTTCGAATTTTCTTAATTCAATGATTTAGTTATTTTATTTAATTTACTGTTTTCTATTTTTTTCTTATTATCAGATAGAAAATTATTATATCTCTCTTCCAACTACTTGAAAAAATATCTTGTCAATTAGGTTTTGTAGGAAATTGAATGCCCTAAAATATGGTCTCTTATGATTTTTTCGTAAACCCAACCGTTTAAAAGATATTAACGGTTTTCGAATTTTCTTAATTCAATGATTTCGTTATTTTGTTTAATTTACTGTTACTTTATGTACGTGTAATATATTTTTGAAAAATTGAATTCAATTTAATATTTGGATTTTTTAATTTTTTTTCGAATATAATTCTGAATTATTACACATTTTTGTGAATTATTACAATTTAATTTATTAATTAAAATTTTTCTAATTTAAATACTTTTTTTGAGACTGTTTTGTCGAAGAATTTCATATTTATATTTTACTTCCTTAATTATTAGTGAAGATTTCTATAATATATATATATTTTTTTGGTTTTCTTTACACCAAAATGCCGAATCAAATATGAAAAAAAAAAATTAAAAATAAATGTAATAATTTATTATAGTTATTTTCACACCTTACAAGACACACATGTCTACACGCAAGTGCTTTTGTATTGTTTACTCAACATCTTGCATTGTGGCCAAATTGGAACTTCCTTTCTCACGTATTAGAATGGCCACAATACAGCATTACAGCAATAATTTAATAACTACGAGCTGTGCTACACGCATTCATTCATGCTTACCAACATACATACATACCAATGTTCACAAATAAATATATAAATTTACTTGCTTATAAAACTCGTAATTAAATGCGCTAGAGACCTTCAACGTTTGCCTATCTTATAACGCGATTTTTGCTAATTCTCTTGTTGTCGTTGTTGCTATTGGATTTGTTTTATATTATTACCGCTGTTCGCAATCAGCCACGCGCTAACGTTCTTTTACGCACACGCAGCTAATTATTATTCATTAAACTGCTAACTACTATCCATGCGTTGATAAGCAAACAAACAGACGTGCGCACCTACAATCGTAAATACAGTTATACATATGTATGAGTTTGTTTTCATCTATTTCCGCTTTGGCTCTGGCTTTGTTTACTATGAGTGTCAGTTACTTTGATTTATGCAATTTTCGTATTTGTTATTGTTGTTGTTGTTTTCGCTTTGCTGTGACTCTGCATTCTACTCTTTGCCTGCTAAGCAAGTGAGCGGCTTCTTAAGTTATCTTTAACAGTTTTATTATTTGCAATAATTTGTATTATTTTGATGTTGTTGTAATCCGTACAACATTTATTTTGGTTTTTATTGAAGTTGTCAGCGTTTTGTTGGCTATTTCAGCCGACTGTGTTGAGAAAAACAAAATTTATTGCATTTTGTTATAATTTCCCACTTTCAAAGCATATAAATTTGCAGCAAAATGTCGCACAGTGGTCTTACTTATATACATTATTCATAAAAAAATTATGAAAAAATTGAAAAAAATTTCAAAATTTTGTTAAAATATAGTTTTAAGCATTTTTAATGACATGATTTCAAATGAACATAGTCTATTCAAACGCAACACATTTCAAGGTCAAACACCTTCTCCAATGGTAGGCAAGCAATTTTTGTAATTTATGAGGTTATGTCTGTCAGTTAACAGTCATATTGTCGTTATTTATAACAGTATGATTTCCGCTGGGACGATTTCAAGTGAATTTTTACACACTTTGCAAAATTATGTTATGAAATGCCTATGCGGACTTATATGAATAGGTGGCCATTATTTTATGATATTTATTACTAATTTATTGTGATATATTTGAAAAAATTAAGTGTGTCAAAATTTCTGACAGTGAATGAAATATAATATGGGTTCACATTTTGATATTTTTGCGGCTAAAAACTTTGTGATCCTCTGACATGTGAATAAAAAATATAATGGGTTTATGTTTGCTAATTTTCCAAATATTTTAAAATATTGGGTAGTGGAAAAGGATTTTCGTATTTCTAGCCACACTTCAACTTATTTTTTTAAATTTATAATAAACTTTAATGAACCAAATATGTACCAGTTTCCGCTGGAAATATTATTCCATCAGTGTAAAACTTTTCTGGTTTGTCGGCGAAAAACTGCGTCAAGTAATTTTCACAGGCTTCTCTTGAAGCCAACTTTATTCCGTTAAGGGAGTACTGTATTGACCGAAACAAATGACAGTCCAATGGCTCAAGGTCAGGGCTATATGCTGGATGCAACAAAACTTCCCAGCCAAGCTCTATCAGTTTTTGCCAAGACATCAAAGATGTGTGTGGTCTAGCGTTGTCCTGATGGAGGACGAAGCCCTTTCTGTTGATCAGTACTGGCCGGTTTTTTTGATTGCTTGCTTTAATCTCATCAGTTGTTGACAGTAAAATGTAGAATCGATCAGGCTAGAGCAGTTCTTAGTGGATGATTCCTTTCCAATTCCACCAAACACTTAGCATAGCCTTCATAACCTTTCGAGGCGTTAATCCTGGCTTTGCGACCATTTGTTGAGCTTCACCACGCTTAGACCATGATCTTTTTCCCACATTATTGTCGTATTTGATCTACTTTTCATCTCTTGTTACCATTCGCTTTAGCATGGTTCGATTTCATTTCGTTTGAGCAAAGAATCGCAGATGTTGATTCGATCCATTAAATTTTTCACAGACAATTAATGTGGTAACCAAACATCGAGCTTGTTTTGTAGCCAGCTTCTTTTGAATGATTCAAAATCGTTTGATGATGAGTGTTAAGTTCGCTAGCGATGTCATGGTTGCTTATGTGACGGTTCTGGTCAATCTTTTCCATTATTTTATCGACTTTTTCAACGATAGGTCAACAAGAGCGAGGTGCATCTTTCACATCGAAATTTCCAGAACGGAAGCGAGTGAACAATTGTTGTGCTACACGAACTGATACAGCATCGTCTTCGTAAACTTCAAACATTTCATTGGTGGCTTGCTTGTCACATAACTTCATATGTTAGGTTAGGTTATACTAGTAGGTCAATAATCCATGCATGGACCAGTTTTGGTTCTTTGCGATATCAGATGGAGTTCAGTATCTAGGTCCATGAAGAGTAGTCATCCTTTAGGATAGTGTATCACAACGTGTGGTCCTCAGATGTTTACAACATAGTCTCGCCAATGCGTGACAAATGCACAAGAGATGATCCATTGTTTCGCTGGCGTCCTGCTCTAGACATTTCTGTAGTCTTCGCCGCCATCCTGCGGTCATGTGTGACCACCAGACAGTGGCCAGTTAGTATTCCGATCGTGTTCCTACGGTCTCTTCTACCGAGTGCAACTAGGAATTTTATGTACTTCAGATCCGTTTTGCACATGACTCCTGCAGTTTTGCACCCAGGTAGCTCATTCCATCGGGTTTTGATTTTATTTGCCATGCTTCTGTTCAGATCGTCGTATAAACAATGCATGGGTTTCCCAATGTTGATCACGTTTTCGGGTGAGCCGTACATCCTTCCTGGCAATGTCGTCGATTATTTTATTGCCCTCGATGCTTTTGTGGCCTGCAGTAGAAGTGAAGTTGGCCGAAATGCGATACGAGGTCACTGCCTTGATTGATGCTTGGCTGTCTACGTAGATGTAGACTCTGGAATTGCCTAATGGTGCATTAGAGGCTTACTCCGCGGCTTTCGCAATAGCAAAGACCCCAGCTTGAAATATACTGCATTGGTTTTCCAACTTAAAATGTTACCTTATGCCTAACTGTGGACTGTATATTCTCGCACCATCTCCATCGTCCATTTTTGAGCCATCTATATAAATCTTTAGCTAACATACCTTTCCGCCAACCATATTTTTCTATGTTTACTTTGAACCTTCTTACTCTGTTGAAAAGTGGGATCAAGTAGTCGGTGGTTTCACAACTGCCATTACCCACCGAGCAATGCCCGACGGATCTATATGTAAATTTCCCTGCAGCCAGTAGTCGTGCAGCCGATTTCGCTGCGCAGTTTTCAGTGAAGAGGCCCAAAGGTGACAGGCTTACTACCAGTTCAAGAGCCGCCGTTGAAGTTGTTCTATAAAGCTCACGTTATGCACAACGTCCTGAGCCGCCGAACCCTTTCCATTGCCTTCTACTAGATTGATTTCCCTACGCCCGTCCACCATACTACTCAACAGTAGAACAGAATTGGTCTTACAATAGCTGTCTAGCACCACGGCAGGAGTGTGTGAGAGAGCCCCTAGGTTATGCCGAGCATCTCCCTACGTATATAACCTCAAAAGTTATGTAAAAAATCTACGAGGGTGAGCTTTCAATTTTAGTTGATAATCAGTTTCATAAATATACGATATTAAGTCATCAGTATTTTCTTACGAAATGCGAAAAGTTTCATCCAACATGGTGTCTTTGATAAAAATTTTGTCGTTCCGTCAAATTTCTAGTCAGTTAAAGATCACTGTTGTGTCTAAAAGAAAACGATACAATCTAGTTGGTTTCCCGAATGAACAAATAGAGGGAAGACTCACTAAAGCGGATAGTGGAGCACTGAAGAAGGCTGGAATTTTTATAAATTCAACTGTCAGCGAATGAAATGCTCGAAGAGTTATATAAAGAATTGATTTTGTGGCCACAAAGCATAGCATTGGAAATATCGTTATGTGGGAAATAGATTGGTTGATTAACCATATGTATACCGAAATTATCAGAGTTCCATTCAACATATCGGAAGGCATCAAACACTTTCTTGAACTAACGTTGTAATCGTCTTAGAGGCTCTTATAATCAAACCACAATTTATACACTGGATCAAAACAAAAAGTAATCAAATCGACTCACAGTAGTCAAAACATTCGATTATCGGTTAATTCTCAGCAGGAAACAGTTTTGGTTTGTTTGGCAGCTGTGTATTGGCTACGGTCGCTGAAGATCACTTCACAGCAGACAGTATGGCGATTTGTTTCTATTGTTTTCAATCCAGTTACTACAAAAAGCCAATTTAGTACTTTTTGCGTTGCGATATTTATGATTATTCTAAATTTATTGACATGCGTTGATTGTCAGAAATCGGAAGAATTCTTCATTTGTTTACCTAATTTATTTATAATATCAATCAAAAGTAGTTTAGCAGGAAATTTATGTTTTGTGAGAAATCCGCAAAAAAATAAAAATAAATAATTTGGAAGATATTACGTAATTTATTGAGTAAGTAAAATCGGAAGTAGATTATTTTATTAAAACAAAGGGTGATCAAGTAGTTTTTCAATAGCCCTTTTTTGACAGATCACGCAAGCGTTGTATCAAGCTGTCGGGCTATTTTTGTTTAGTAATGTTTATCATTTCATCATGAAAAACTTACACCTGAACGCTTACAAATCTTTCAATTTTATTACGAAAATTCACGTTCTGTTAAGAATGTGTTCTGCGCGCTTCGCTCAACTTATGGTCAACACAATCGTCCTACTGAACATACTACTTGCAACACCATTACCCATTTTGAGACCCAGTATTCATTATTGGAAAATATTCGACCGAATAGACCACGTCCAGCATGCAGCAAAGAAAATATAGCAGCCGTCGCTGGGAGTGTACACGAAGACCGTGGAGAGTCGATTCGGCGGCATTCACAGCAACTCGGACTGACTTATGGAACGATTGGCACATAATACGTCGAGATCTTAAATTACAAGCGTAGAAAAAACAGCTTGTGCAAGAACTGAAGCCGTTTTCAACCAAAATTTTGTCCAGTGATAAGGCCCATTTCTAGAACAATAGGTATGTAAACAAGCAAAACTGCCACATTTGGTACGAAGAGTAACTTGAAGAGATTTAAAAGCTGTCATTTTATCTTGAAATCTTGGTGGAATTATCGGCCTATATTTCTTCAAAAATTATGGCGGTGAGAAAGTAACCATCAACCGAATTTGTTATTTTAACTTTTGTATTACTAACCATTAGAATTGAATACGAACTGAAGGGTACTGTATATTTTAATATTACATGTTGTGGTCATTTATGTAAGTAGATGTAGTTAAATTCTCTGTTAGGTAATGAAACAAAAATGTTCTACATGAAGCCACATCTAAATGTTATGAGAGCTAAGACTACGTATATCATAAGGAATTTGCTGTTTGCACCTTTTTCCATATAGAAGCCTGCAACAATGAGCCCGCCTATGGCCCTCGAAAATTTTGAGATGAAAACGAACATCAAGGCTCATAAATAGTCTTTTTTGTGACAGAACAGTTGTAGCGGGGTAAGAAAGTGCAAAGAGAAATGAAAGTTTAATAGGGGAACTCCGAAAGGTGAAGTGCTTTTCCCACTGCTTTGGATCTTAGTGGTTAATGACCTACTTAAGGGGGTATTCTGGTCTAGAAGCATGAATTTCAGGTAACTTTTAAAGTGTTGTAAAAAAGGCAATTAATATTTTTAGTATCCATTTTTTTATTAGTTATTTGTTAATTTTAGAAGAGTACAGAAAAAAATTAACAACTAAAAAAATTAAAAAAATTCAAAAATTATGAGCTGACGAAGTGGGGGTCTCTAAAAATTTCCACGTTTCCATACTCGCCTTCCATCAACTGTCTTAGTTATCTGAAACCAAAAAAAAAGATTATTAATCTAGAATAATGCCGCAATGGCCGGAACTACGGAAAAGTGGAAAATTTTTTTTTTTCACAAAATGGCGACTGCCTGAAAAAAAAAGTTTTTTTGGATCACTTTTCCTGAATATTTCGTATTTTTTTAAAATAATGAAATTAAAAATTTTGGCATGGAGCTAGTTTCAACCATAGCCAAGCCTATAAAAAAGACTCTATAAAAATTTCAAGTAAATCGGTCCAGTGGAACCAGAAATCGTGGGTATCGTTCCGAAAATGTCATTTTTGAGAAAAACGCGTTTAAAGTTTAGGAGACAATTCTAGTGAACACGGACGCCACGTCACAAAATCGGCTGTATCTCCGAAAGTAAGTCGAATTTTGAAAAATCCTTCTAAGGTCATATTTTTGAAAGTCTAAACTTTCAAGATATGCAAGAAAAAAATCGATTTTTTCAAAATCCTAGACAAGAATACCCCCTTAAAGAATTCGCGAAACGAGGCTGTTGGGTGATAGCCTACGCTGGCGGAAAAGGAAAATTCCTAAGTACCGTTCACGATCCAACCGAAGGGTAACTCAGCATGGTATCTAACTTTGCGAATAGAGGGGGCTTAGCTCTCAACTTATGTAAAACTAAAATGGTTTTATTTACTAGGAGGTATAATATTTCAAACGTGCCTTTCCACTCTCGCGGATGTTCACGTCTTCATCCTTTTGATAAAGAGCAAACCTGGGGACTTATCATTGAGAGAAAGCTTTCACGGAGGCCAAATATTGAGAGAGTTACGAATGCATCAGTTGCCTTATCTTGCTGTAGAGCAGCTATAACGAAAAGATGGGGACTATCATCAGAGGTGGTGTTCTGGATCTAAAAAACCGTCCGTCTGGTGGAAGGCGTTCTAAAAGGCTACACTTGCTTGAGTGTGTCTAAAGAGCGGTTGTCATTGACATCTCCGGTGTACTAAGGACTACATCAACAATAGCACTTAATGCCGTTTTAAAGATAGCCCACATGAACATTGTCGGCAGGTGTATGGCTGCGAAGCGTGCTCTAAGATTTAGGGAAGCTGGGTACATGAGGGGATTCGAACAACTGCGAGCCTGGAAACTTGGACCACTGCATCGCAGAGATCACTTGTGGCAGCTTTTTCTTTGCTCACGTACCGGCTAAGAATATAAGGATGGGGAGAAGTCGCTGGAGAGCAGCCTGCTATGAAGGTAGCGCTAGATGTAATGTTACAAAATGCAACTTATTTCAAAGTGAGCATTAACGCTGAGAACTCAGCGACAATACCAGCGCTGAGCCCACTTATAAAGGAATACCTGTGCTCATTGGAAATAGCATGAAGATATCATCAAACTGCAAAGCCGAGGTTAGCCAGAGGGGACCAAAGTGACATTAGCCGTCTCAACAAATTTGTGGGAGGCTCAAAGCTCTTCTTATGGTCTTATGATCCAGTATATAGGAGTTTTTAGGTATCGCCGATTATGACCGCTTAAAAGCAAGTCCTTGTAAGAAAAACTTTTTTATTTTACTGGATATTTTCACGAAATTTGACATAAATAACTATCCACAAAACGCTACAATATTCGGAAATATTGTTTATATCGGATCACTATAGCGTATAGCGATCTTATAAGCTGACTGATCAAAATCGAGATAAATACCTTTATACACGCTTTATGTTTTAATAAATGTACCCGTGAAGTGTACTATTAAAGCTTCAGGTCAACAAAGATTAACGTTTTTCCTTTTTTATTCAAAATACAACGTGACTATTCGAAAATGTGCAAAAAATCTGACATTTCGAAAATTTGTATATTTTTCATTAACAAATCGAAGGGTATATCGATAAATTTGCGTGCGCTACAGTTATTGGCGTTGCCACCTTCAATTTTATTTTTGATGTTTTTAAATTTTTGAAATGTTTTAGTTGTTTGGTGAATATACATATTTATAAATGTTTATAAATATTTATATATGTATATACATATGTACATTAGGGTTATTCAAAAAAAATTTTTTTTTTTTCATTTGGTACTCGCAAAAATAGGTTCCTAAACACCTCTAAGAAAGCCTCTCCAAATATGAGTTTTTAATTGTAACGGGAAGGTCCTCCGCCTAACGGTTTTCTATTTTTTCTTATTATCAGATAAAAAAATTTATATCTCGCTTCCGACTACTTGAAAAAATATCTTGTTAATTAGGTTTTGTAGGAAATTGAATGCTCTAAAAGATGGTCTCTAATGATTTTTTCGTAAACCCAACCGTTTAAAAGATATTAACGGTTGAAATTTGACTATTTTTGGAAAAATTCTTTATTTCTTATGAATTTTATAACTCAATGAAAAAAATTTATTATGAATAGATTTTTGGAGAGGCTTTCTTAGATATCTTATCTTTCGGAGTACCAAACGGAAAAAAATTTTTTTTTTTTTTGATCCACCCTAATATGCATTGATGTTTGACGATGAATATCTCGTAAACGCTTAAGTTAATCGAAATATCACTATGTGTTTCATCATTCATAATAATTTGCGAGTACCAATTGAAAAAAAAATTTTTTTTCTGAATCACCCTAATGTACATACATATATTAATGTCAGTCGGCTAGACCAGCAAGAGTAATCAAGCGCACGTTTTGACCCACACGTTTCTGATTGTCTTTATTGCTTGCCAAAAAAAAAACTCTAGCAAAATTAGCTTGTAGCTCAGTGAACGGCAGCGCCTAGTTCATCATAAAAGTTCCGCAGCGGAAGTTGCATTTACATATCTTTGATCTGCACGCTTAACAACATTTGAACCGCACTAAACTGAAGTGGCGTGCGGCAAAGTTGTGCGAATTCGATTTTTAATCAAAATTATTTTGTTATCTAATTTTGAAAAAAAAAGTAAAAAGAAAAATGGACAAAAAATGAGGCAATTTTTGAATGAAGTTAATGAAGCAATGCTGCTAAGTAGATTTTATAGCCGATTTTAGTAGCGCAATTTAAATAATTGCTTGCACAATTAAAGTATTTGAGGCAAATAAACGCTGTATTAATTGAAAGGCCAATAAAATATAATTTCGATTCATAAGCCGTGTATTTACGATATGCTTTTCTGCTAGTTTTTGAAAGTGGTTGTCAGTCAAGTATGCAAATAATCAGCTAAATAAACAACGACTTGGTAACGTCAATCATTTAAACACAATACTTGTGAATATATGTATGTACATATATTCATATAAATAATATATACTTTATATATGCCTTTGTGTTCGAAGCGCTTCATTCACTATGCTTCTTATGGGCATTTTCAATTAAATAAACAATCAAACAAAGACTTCTGTCAACAAATATACACCCATAGAGTTAAGCGATCAGCTGAGCCTCAGCAGAAGCGAGCGAGTGAATCGAACTATGAAATAGATTTAAACAAGAAAAAACGTAAACTTCGGTTACACCGAAGCTAAATACCCTTCACAGGTGCATTTCTGTTAGTAACTATGTGTTCAGTTTGTATGGCAGCTATATGCTATAGTTAACCGATCTGAACAATTTCTTCGGAGATTACATTGTTGCCCTAGAAATTAACATATACCGGATTTCGTTAATAAATGTTGTCAAATGTGAAAGTTTTCCATACAAGCATTTGATTCCGATAGTTCAGTTTGTATGGCAGCTATATGCTGTAGTTAACCGATCTGAACAATTTCTTCGGAGATTACATTGTTGCCTTAGAAAATAACATATACCAAATTTCGTTAATAAATCTTGTCAAATGTGAAAGTTTTCCATACAAGCATTTGATTCCGATCGTTCAATTTGTATGGCAGCTATATGTTATAGTGGTCCGATATCGGCCGTTCCGACAAATGAGCATGTTCTTGAAGAGAAAATGACGTTTACAAAATTTCTTAACGATATCTTAAAAACTGCGGGATTAGTTCGTATATATACAGACAGACAGACGGACATGGCTAAATCGACTCAGCTCAACATACTGATCATTTATATAAATACTTAATAGGGTCTCCGACGATTCCTTCTGGGTGTTACAAACTTCGTGACAAACTTAATATACCCTGTTCAGGGTATAAAAATATATACATATCTACAAGTATATCAGCAACAAACGCACCAAATCAGTCAACATTGATTTGCACTTATTGGCCAAAAGGAACCTGTTGTTAGCTTGCCTGTTATGCAGCCGCTCTTGTTGTCGAAAACAAATGAATGATATCGTTGAAGTTTCGTAGCGCACATCTGTTGGCTTTTATCATAACGGCATTGCAGCGACCGCGCCTAAATCTGATTGCATAATTAATTTTATATTTATGCATGACAACAGCAGCAACAGCAGCAGCAATAAGCTAAGCGACATTCTAATAATATTATGTTTGAGGTTAAGCAGAAGCAGGTTAGACAGCGAGACTGCGCTGTGGGGCAATGTTTATAAATATATGAGTATGCATATTTACTATTAAGAAATATTAAAAATGCACAGCTGTGTTTGCATCTACTAGAAAACTAAAATAAAAAATAAAAACGAAAAAAAAAACAGCAAATTTTTTTTTATAAAATTTTTTTTTTAATTGATTTTGGCATTTATGTATATAATTTAATAATTATTTTCAAAAACAAAAATCAAAAAAATAAAAATTAAAAAAAAAACAGTATTTTTTTTTTTATTTTTGGATATATTATTTCCTAATTTTTTCAATTTTTTTGAATGCCAGAAATGCAACCTTCTTTGATTAACTGTCCATTGGGTCAACATTGAAAAGGCGGAGAAAAAGTTGTTCTCCAAATTTTCTAATTAGTTTCCTAAATTTTTTATTTTATTCAATTTGCTTAACATTGCCAAGTGGATGAAGATTCAGATGTCAGTATGGAGTAATGGACCCCCCTGGTACAACTCTAGTAGTTTTTGCTGGTGATCAATTGATCATTAAACTTAAAGTAAGAAAGAACGTTAACTTCGGTTGCAGCTAAGTTATAATACTCTTCACAGGTGTTTTTTCTAGCATACGCTCGTGTTCCCGGCGACATTTGGTTTCAACAAGACGGCACCACTTTCCACACATCCCATCAGCCAATGCGTTTATTGCGAGAAAATTCGGTGAGCAGATAATTTCACGTTTTGGGCGGGTCGATTGGCCACCAAGATCGTGTGAGATCATAGACTTTTATCTGTCGAGATATGTAAAGTCAGTCTAAAGTCTATGTGGACAAACCCGCTTCGATACGGAGCTTGGAGCAAAACATCACGCGAGTCATTTGCCAGTTATCAGTTGTAATGCTTGAAGAAATCATCAAAAATTGTACTCGACGGATGGACCATCTGAGGGGTAGCCGCAGCCAATATTTTAATCTTCAAAAAATTGCTGACAAAGAATGCTATTTGGAAATATAATAAACACTCACGATTAAATTTTATAGTTTCTGTGTTTTTTCTTTAAAAAAAGTAGGCAACCTCGAAATGAATCACCCTATATATGCTATAGTAGTTGTCGGTTTCGATAAATTAGCAATTTCTGAGTGCGAAAATAATGGCTGTAACTCATTAAGCTGATCATTTTTATGTAGAGTGGCCCCAAATTTTTGCTTCCCTGATCAGGATAATAAAATTCCCACCTGACTCACATGAACTTATAGTATGTATAATGAGCTTATTGCTTCCCGAGCTCCTCGATTTGTAGTCTTTAGGCAGTTTGAAAAGTAAGGAAGGCGACATTCAGACTTTTTCTTTCAATTTCGGTTATCTAATTATTATGTTTTCAGGATTCAAGGAAGGAAAGAAATGTTGAAATATTAAATAAAGTTCCGTTATTTGGAATGTGGGAGTAGTTTCTTCAATGATTTAATTTTTTCTAAGGTTGGTGGAGTTGTTTGCAGGTTATATGTGCAGCCTTTAAGTGAGCTTGATCCAATCATTTGGGGACTATATCTGGATCTAACCAAATTTTCATCACTAGATGATTGTATAGGCTGCTTTACCTCTATTTGTAGCAGTAGGCTTTCGTCGGCAAAAATATAATCTTAGACACAGCTTAGATCTCCATCTGATGCCGCTAAATGAATAATTAAGAAAAACGTCAATTTGTGATCTTTTGAATTCCTTTTCTACTTTCCGTAATTTTTGAAAATTTGTTATTATTTGTATATTCATAAAGCTCTTTGAAGCTCTAAAAACTTCACTAACTATGTGCCCCAACTCGAATATTTCATTTTAACTTAGCGAAACCTAGCATAACCTTATTACCCTTAACTAATTTAACGCAATAAAATCTAGTGAAAATTATCTTTTCTAAACTAACTCAAGCCAAGATAGGCAGGTTGAGTAGATTGAGTAGATGTCTGATGACTTATTTAGGAGGCCCATTGTGAAACCATCGGTACTAAAATCAACCAAAATCTATATTATATCCGCTCTGAACAACTCTATGCTCCGGAGGAAGTTTATCCATTACATCGTCAAGAAGCGCTTGATCGATAGTAGTCATTCTTTTCCTACACAAAGCCTTGCATTCGGATAGAAGATGTTCCATAGTTGCTTCTGCTTCTAACTTTCGACAGCTTCTACAAAAGTCATCAAATGGTGCTCCCAGTCTGGTTGCATTTTTGCCAATTGGACAGTGACCTAGTTGCAACAGGTTTTGCACTCCTACTACAGTTCCTATGTCATCTCTTTGGATAATAGTTCGTGCTTGACTCCACTGAGACTCAGCCTAATTTATAACATGTCTGTCGATTAGCTACAAGTAATCACAGGTATTTAGATATTTATTTTTCGAAGTCTAGTTGTAGGTTGAAGGATGGGGTCATGTCAGTCTAAAAGTTGACTTCGTTGAGAACTTAAACTAGTTTAATACATTTTTTTCAGAAGATCTATGATACCCAACTCTGAGTTTTGATCAAGCCTCATATTTCAGTTGACTGTATTTAGAAGCTTTGCATTTAAATTTAGTGACTGTTCGCAATGCTGAAAAAATAAATTCTGCAAATAAGTAAACCTATGAAATTCATTTAATAAATAAGCTCAGAATACGTATCTACTTAATTTGAATATTTAATGAGCAATTAACCCATCTTGCAGTAGTACCATTATTTACTACTATTAATTTTCATTAATCGTTGTTTGTTTCAAATTACGAGAAAATGATTTCACTGACAGCTTTTTATTGGGAAATAATTACGCGCTGCCTCAGACCAAATTACGCAGAGACTCGGAACGTATTACCTGCGAGCAATCGAGCAATTGCAGAAGCTGTGGAATAGTTGTTAATTGCATATTTATTATATAAATTACACTCGTGCGCATTAGTTCGCCTCAAATAAAAAGTAATTAATCATTCGTATTGGCAAAAGCGACACGGCGGCAGTTCTAATGGATCATGGTGTCTTGATGTCATAAAAATTTGCTTAAAAATTACATTATTCACTGATCGCAAGCAAATGATCGTGCTGAGAGAACAAAGGAATATTTAATGCCATAAACCACGCTGCCTTCCGGGCACATTAATTGTGAACTAAATGTTGATGAACCGCCTGTATGTTTAAAAATTAATGATATTAGTGGATAATTATTGAAAAATATATAATGGACAAGCGAAACCATTGTTGAAAGCAGAGGCAATAGAATACCGTAAAAAAAATATCTGAGGCAGACATAATATTTTTACTGCGAATTTTGAAAAAAAGCAATTAAAGAGCAGTAATTCGCAAAAAGCTTTAAAAGCCTCCACAAGTCCCAAGGCAGCGCTGCAGTTTATCCAATTTGGCTTTCTCGGGTTAGCAGAAGATATATGTTTCATGGTGAAAGTTCAGCTCTGTAGTGCGTATTAGTCTATAAGGCTGCCTTCTAAAAGTTCTGAAGCTTCTTCAACCCCATACACGTGCCCAATTTATTGATATTTTATTGTTGTTGTAGCAGCAGGAAACATTTCTGAAATAATTTTGTAGAATGATACTTGACAGTGTTTAGTCGATTAAAAATTCGGGTCCATTTCGTGTTACGTAGATCCGACTGTTGGTGGAACGGTGTCGATATCTTCCTTGTCGATAGCTTTCTTACTGTTCTCTTGCGATTCTGAAGCTTTTTATAATGCTTCCGATACTCCGAAATCACTTAATCCGGATTCCATTGGATCTGAATTAAATATTCACCTACCCAATTATAAACTCTTAGACGATAACAGATGAATGCTCCACAAATTATCTAATCAAATTATTAGAAAAATGTTGAGCTCGAGTTCTGAAGACACTAGTCCCTACTACAATCTCCAACAAATTTATCGATGATTTTGTCCGAAAAGCAATTCAGATCCTTATTTCTTACAAAACCTAATGTAAAAATATCGTTTCATTTGTTTGAGTTCTCTGATATGATTTTCGCGTAATTCTCTAGAATAATTCTTAACTCTTGTTCTGTAGATACTAGTCACACCTACAATTTCCAAAAATGTTATCGATACCTTTGTACGAAAAACTATTCATATACACTTTCTCTAAAAAAAACTACAGTATAAATATCGATTAATTTGATAATTGAGTTCAATAAAACTTACCGGAAGTATATCGATTAAATTGTACCGATATATAATATTTATCGATAACCGATTACTAATGAAAAATTAATAAAGAACAAAAATTAGAAATTTCTCGATTGAAATATTAAGAAACTAGTCACATTTGATTTATACACAAAATTTATCGGTTCATTAGTGAAATTTAACGAAAAAAAAATCTTCATTATTTTTCAAATCTATAAAAAAAAATTTATTAATTGCATGAACTCACTTTTTATAAAAGTTATCGAAATTTTATCGATTTATGTTATCGATAAGATAGTAATATATTAATTTAAACACATATATAGCGAAAATTCTATATTTTATACACACTTTTTTTATAAGAACTATCGAATTTTTATCGATTTATGTTATCGATATTTTTTTATTATATTAACTTAAGCATATATGTATGTATATGCAAAAATTCGCTTATTTTCAACACTATTTTTTATTAATGTAATCAAAATTTTATGGGTTTATGTTATCGATAAATTATTGACATATTTTTTTAAGCATATACATATATAGCGAAAATTCTATTATTTTTATACACTCACTTATAAGAGTTATCGAAATTTTATCGATTCATGTTATCGACAAATTATTATTATATGAATTTTAGCATATAAATAACAACTGAAAGACAAACAATTAAACACTAAAGAGGCATTGAAAGACCACCAAATCGATTTTTCTATGTTCGCGTAATATTTTTACATTTAAATATCCGTATTAACTCTATCCGATTCATCGATGCGTCATAAACTGCTACATAAATCTCGTGCAAAAAATACGCGGCCGCTTTTGAAAGGAAATCAATAAAAATGCTAAATAATATCCAAAGTGAAGACTTCTGGTTTGCCAAATTAAAGAAAATCGTTTAAAAACAACAACAACTTTAACAGAAGTCCGATAACTCATACCGAAATTGGTGATTGGTCTTCTTTTGTCAGTTTTTTTCCTCTAGAATCGTGTTTCCATTATGCGTGACGGGCACGAACAAAGCCAACGACAATGAAATATAAGTAGTGACAAGCATGGAAAAAATCGTAACGTAGATAGATTAAAAAATCGTTAACAAGTCGGCTATTAATCATAAGCGAAGAGAACGTAAAACAAGCAAGACTATGCATACATACTTATGTATATGTACTATGTCCATACATAGATCGATTGACTATTTTACTACTAAAATTTAATATTCTTTACAATCTTTATTAAATACACATGTAGATGTGTATTAATAGCTGCTAAGGGCTTAAATTTGACAAGTATCGATGTGTGTAGTTTCTTGAACTCTGCCCTAGTAACCAACTTTGTGATAGTCACAAAGCCAAAAGGCAATTTATTAGTTGTACTCGTAATCACAAAAACCCTAAGCTCTTTAGGCTGTCAAGCGAACGCTGGCCCTTCCGGTTTAGCTGCTTATGTTTGAATATTGATTGGCATTTAGAAGATTAAGTGCTTGTAGTTTTATAAATTAAGTGTTGATGTCGATTGGGTTGATCCCATACACAATTATCACATATTATATAGTATATCATGTTCATTACCAATTTGATGTAGCTTTAACAATGTCTGACGTTTTGTATTAATATTTTGAATAGTTTTAATTATTGAACAGATTACCACCCATTATTTACAGTATCGTTTTGAGAAACCGCAAAGTAATTATATAACTCACTTTGATTCATTATGCTGCTATGTGAGCTTCTTAAATTTAATTCTGTTGGCATTACATGTTAAATTTTAAGGAAGTAATAACTAATCAAGAGTTAATTTTGATTTAACAGACTTTGGCGAGTGACGAATCGAAAAAATAACCAATAAAAATCAAATAAACTGATTTAATGTAATAAAAGTTTGCATCTAGATTCACCAAAAGACAAAGAACGGTGAATAGAACAAGAAACTGGTATAAACTACGCATATACTGGCTTAACAACCATAAACGGGCTTCGATTAACTAAGTAGAACTTAGAAATCATGAATTAAATAAATTAATCACATAAGTGCAATTGGTATAAATTGAATAAAAGTAGTTACTGCTTCACTAAGTCTTGGAGTGTGCCCAATCGAACAAATAATCAATGTGAATACAATAAACTGGCATAAATTATGGGAAGTTTTTATTTTTTGGCAGATCTTTGAGAGAGGTGAAATGAGAAAAGAACTGATATAAACATAACAGAAAAGCGAATGAAAAAATAAGAAAGATTTTTCGATTTACAAGACTTATGTTTAATTTTGAACGGAGCAAATAACTGGTATAAATTCAACTGATATAAACTCAACTAGTATAAATAGCAGTTACATTAATCGTTTCAATTTATACCAGTTACATTTATACCAGTTACATTTATACCAGTTATATTTATAACAGTTTAATTTATACCAGTTAAATTTATACCAGTTAAATTTATACCAGTTTAATTTATACCAGTTTGATTTATACCAGTTTAATTTATACCAGTGCAATAAGTGAAATTGCTATAAATCAAATAGATATTCTGGGCTTACCAGACTTTGAAGAGAGTCGAATCGAAAAACAATCTAAATGTCATATGCAGCCATAAGCAAATAAAAGTTTTCAACTATGCACCGGGCCTGTGAGAGTAACCAATTGCGCAAACAATTGACACATATTGAAGCAATTGGTATTATGAAATATGAGAAAATTAACATGAGCATTAAGCAGGATGACTTAGTTGATGATTTTATAAATTTTTTGAACAAAAAGGAGAAAGCAAAGGCACATAGAAGCGAATCGAAAATGGCTAGTAAATTTCTCCAGAAAACTACGTCAGAAACAGAATAAATGCTGTAATGAATAGATAAATAAATAATAAAATAATAGAACTGTAGCAAAAGCAGCATTTTCTTTAGAAAAGGTATTTGTATATATTCTGAAACAGAATCGGATCTTGAAACAAAAAAAGATTCGGAAACGAAAAAAAAAATGATTTTTCTATTAGGCAATGTAATTCTGAAACAGTAAAAATAATTGTGCATTAGGCTAAGTGGAGACCTATTAGATATAAAATAATAATAAATAGCCAGCAAATATGAACAGAAACAGAAATCATTCTTAGCCCAAACAATGTTCAGTTAAAACAGAAAACGTGCTGAACACAGAAACTGAATTTGTAAACAGAAACAGAAAAGAGCATGCGACAAGAATAGAAGCTAATCTCATATCTGAGTATAGATTTACTTTTGTTAATGGGAATATGGTATAAAGAGAAGGATTGCCTGTTAGGTTAGGTAAGAATGTACTGAGGGGAGAGAAACTTTCTTGCTGTTTCGTATTCGCTAAATTCCATAAAATGAGGCCTGCAGAAGTTTACGAACCTCAGTAATTATGTTTTTTTGGACTGTCTCAACTGATTTGATTTAAATCTGATCGATCAATATGAAGATCGGTGATTGAAAACGGTAAAAGTAGACCAGAAATCGGTTAACCGAAAACTGAGTAATTGAAAACGGTAAATTTAGGTCTCCATACGTAAATGCTTTAGAGAATTCTCGGTATTCCGTTTACAATACAACTCCGTTCGAATTAAGAAAATTTTTTTGGCCATTCATCATTTCCTTTTTTGATTTGTTTTACTATCATCCGACCGCATTTACGCATTTTTACGTACCTACACAAACTGTTACCTCTAAATTCATTCTCTCCGTTGCTTGATGCTGCAATTAAAATTACGTCAGCAGTAATTACGTTAGCTGACTTCAATTAATGGCATCGATGAGTCTTTTATTTCGCGGAAGAACAATAGCAATTGAACTGGCAGTTATCAAAAAAAATGGTTCAGTTAAATTGTGTAGAGAAATACCCGCACAAGACGCCTCTTTAAATTTGACTAGCCAATTCTAAATAAACAAAGAAGCTGAAAAAAACCCACACTGGACGCGTATAAAGCTTCTTCCAGGTGATGATGATACTAGCATTTAGTACTTCGCATGGCGTCTGAGTGGGCAACGTAGGAATGCGGCATGAAGTGTCGAGCTCTAGTTGAGCGTTGACCTTGATTGAAAGTGTTTTTGAAGCCGGCAGTGGGTTGCCACTTCAGTTGCCATATTTAGAATAAATGAAGTGAGTATAACTAGTTTCAGAAATTGGCAATAGACATTAGTATTTATTAATTTTTTTTTTTTGATAATTTTGATTCATTTTCTAAAATCCATTTTTATTATTAGTATTTGATTCATTTATTATGTATGTGATTTCGTTACGCCGCATCAATTTTGTAAATTAATTAATCTTTAGTGTCTTTTTGGTTCTCCGCTCTCTTTTATGACACCCGAGAGCAAACCGCCTTTCGCAACTGGTTCCAAGTTAGTGGATGACGTAGAGTGTGTGGAGGAATTTCGTGAGCTTATGGTGTAATTTTTGCCTAAGCGAGATGATTTATGTTAGGCATGAGAATTTTTAATAGGCAAGGAATTTTTGCTCAACATAGTCGTGAATGACGCACGAATCGTATTAAAATTTTATGGAAATACTATACCTCATACTTAGAAGTAGGCTTAGCACCCATTCTAATGCTGTGATGTGAACCCTGTTTCTTATGTGCCCATACTAATGATTAGATTAAAATTATAACACCAATTTTTTCTTAGAAACCTTTATGTTGAATCAGATGTATGACTTAAGCTTTTAAGCACTTTCTAAATCGGTTGAGGTAATATTTAAGCTCACAGAAACTTATTCGCAGAATCTAGACGATTTTCGACAGGCAAAGTTAAACTGTCAACCGTGCAAAGTGAATTCACTTAACTAGTAATAAAACTAGGTAGGAGTTCCTACAATGAGCTTCAGAAATGCTGAAAGCTCGCAAAAGTTCTTCAGCTGCACAGCATTTTTGTACGAATCCGTAATTTTTTTTCAGCGAAAAGTTTCTTGTTAAGACGGGCTTCAAAGTTCCACAAAAATATCAAAGTGACAAAAGGCAA
Source organism: Bactrocera tryoni (assembly GCF_016617805.1). NCBI lineage: Eukaryota > Metazoa > Arthropoda > Insecta > Diptera > Tephritidae > Bactrocera > Bactrocera tryoni. Next base: position 75,941,709 of record NC_052501.1, read on the forward strand.
TTTCCTGCTCTGAATTGAGAGTTTATGGCCGAATAAAAATGCGTTTGAATAAATAGATTCGACCGCAATGGAAGTGACTTACATATATCCTTTTCAACTTGATAGTCGTGCTTTGTACTATGGTATAGGCGCAACGGTAGACCTTGGGCTTCTGTTGAAATGTACGACCTTGACTGACAGACTTTCCTTCTTTTTTTTCAGAAATATGATATTCTGTCCTCATAGTGTAAAATACCAAGGGTTTTTTCATAAGTTTGACGAATTCCAATTATGTTTTACTGAATTCGAATTAACTTAGATATATGGTTATTAAACGGCACACAACTTCTCATATTTTCCCTTATGTCACCAAGAACTCAATTGAAAAACTCACAGGGTTGAGCTTAGTCTCTATCGAATACAAATTTTCAATATTTTCAGGGTGAGTTCTTCATATATAAATATTCAAGCAATGTTTGGTTCACTCATTAAATGAAGACCTACTGGCATTTTGTGCATTTTATCAGGTATGCAACTAAGTTCTCATTGCTTTTTAATGCAATTTTATTGTAAGGAAATGGTTACAAATGAATTATTGCCCATCACTAGTCACAAGTTTTTTCCATCTTTCTGGTCAAAATGGTAAAATTGTTCATCTTGTAATGTTATCCAAGAATCGAACCTTTTTTCGTTGACTTCTTGTGATTGGAACCGCTTCTAAGCCAGACCAAGTATCATCGAACGAAACAAATAATAATCGGATGGTAGAACATCTGAGCAATGTGATGGGTGGCGTACGATTTTCCATTTAAGCGATTAAACTGGTTTGTAAGAATGATAAAGAACCCAAGTTCCTTGTTTCTGAATCATTCTCCGCGCATTTAGTGGCTTTAAAATGACTTCACAACTCCAAATGCTGAAGCATGCTTTTCCTACATTTAACACGAATCGTCTTCGAGAAACATCTCCAATTCACCGTCTTCGAAGGTTTTTGGCCTTTCTTCGCGCGGACCGTCGTTAATATGGAAATTGCCGTCTTTGTGACGAAATCAGTCACGTCCTGTTGTTTCACTTGGGGGTTAGTAAACTTTATGGAGTTCACGATGTGTTTTAGTCGCCAATTTCTTGGACTAAAAGAAGAAAATCAAGACTTTCCGCAAATGACAATTATTTAACATAAATGGGACATATTCGTACAGCCAAAAGTACTGCACCATAAATTTTGGTTAGTCTTTAGTTTGAGTCCAATACTTTTCATCACAATTTCTGAAAACAAAGAAATTAAGCACAATTAAGTGCTCTCATCTCCATCCAGGTCATTGATTCGGCTCATCAGAGAAAGTAATTTTTTTATGAAACCGCACATAATTAGTATTGTCGTTCGTGAGTCCTTCCAGGAAAATATATAAAAAAGAGTTGTGTTTTTTTCGACGCTTTTAACTCACTGCTGTTTGGAATCAATTGCGCTCTTCACTAATTATATGACGGAAAGAGTTCGCAAAGCTATTCTCGAATTGATCAACAAATACAGAATCCATCTGCGAACTGATGTTTCTTCGAGTAATTTATGGGTTTCTGCACCTCAGAGCACTATCAGCCGCAAATTGTTTGGCAAGAGCGTACGCAAAGTGATTTAAGAGTTTCTTGGTCATTTCGAACGAATAGAGAACCGTAGAGTATTGTCTGTTTAGAGCACTTACTGCTGCTTAGATCTAGCGGCCTATTTTGTGATTATAGAGAAGAACTAACTACACAAAAGTGTTGTGGACTGCAAAATATGAACGCCAGAGAGTTATCCGACTGTTTTGATCTGTCATGAGTGTTCAAGGACTTGACAGCATTTTTTGATAAACTTAAGTCTGAAATACTTGTTGGATAGAGCCTCAACTACGGTTTGTTTGCACCTCTCACTTTTCTGTGAGGATTATTTCTGATGCGAGCGGGTGGTACAAAACTTCGGCCTAGAAACACACTTATCCATGTCTCACAGTTCATCGCTCTTAGATTTTTTTGCTCAAGCAATCGTTTGCCTAGAAGGTGTTAAGTTTATTTTACTTTAATTATATATGTATGTAATTAACCAAATGAATTATAATTAAAAGCTCGTGTTAGATAATTGTATATGCTGTTATTAACTCGTTTCTTATCAGAAAATATTAAATTTTGTGTTAAAAAGTTAACGCAGTTAGCGTCAAGAAGAACATCTGCTTAACAAAAACAACTATACGATCAATCAAATCGCAAATTTGCGTAGAATGTGAGAACATAAATCTACTTCGTGAAAAATTGCCATTCACTTCGAGTTGCGTTTATTCCGAAGAAACAGATATATAAAAAAAATAATAAAAAGTTAAAAAATATAATAAAAAAATTAAAAATCAGAAAAAATATTTATATATGCATATATGTATAGAAAAAATAATAGAAACGATAAAATGATGCAGAAAAAAGTTTCCGATGAGTGTGTTTCATCATATATACACACAGACATACTCTAGATAACTGTCGTGTGGCACTACGAAATTCTTGAAGAACACTACTTAACATCACTTAACATATACTTATAAATGCACATATACATATGTGTAACACATACATACGCATATACATACATAAATCTAAACATATACCGTTCTCTAGACAGAACCAACCAACGCGTGACTGCCAAATAAGTCCACTTGAACGCATTAACACAAAATAAAATCAAAAAAAAATTAATGCAAACACAATCGAATCGAATGAGGAAAAACATTCGTTAAACGTTATGTTGTTGTTGTACATCATTAAAAATTTACATACATACTTATGTGGATGTATTTGGAGTGTGGCAATGACTTCAATAACTGAGATATGCAGCCGAATTGAGTGAGAAAAGGTGTTAGCCGTTGATGAGCCACGGCACGCAAATGATGTACAACAACAACAACTCGAAGAATCGTCAAATAGTAGTACAAAAAAGTCATTAAAATAATTTACATATGACAACTTAAGAGTTTCGCATGCTTCTGCATACATACATATGTATGTAATTATGTGTCTTCAACTGCGATTGCTTGCAGCTAGTTTAATGGAAAAACATACATACATATATGAGGAACCCTTTTAAGTTCAACGATTAAGAAGGCATTAAACGGAGGTTTTATTAAGCAGAATTGGCAAGCCAAAGATGGTAGTTACTCCGAATTACTCCAAAAACTATTCTAAATTATTTCGAGAAAACTTGTTGCGTTTCTTACATTATTAATATGAAATATGAAGCGAAAAAGAAATTACTCCGAAAGTTATTCCGAATTACTCCGAAAACGATTTTTGCGTTTTATGCTGTGTTAAACTCCTCCGAGATGAGGTATTTCGTAAAGAAATTTTCCGAAAATTGGCAGACGAATTACTCCGAAAAAATGTACAAATTACATCGAAAATTATTCTAAATTACAATGAAAACCCATTTCCCGGGTATAGCATTATTGGCTTGGAAAGCGAATTAAACTGATTACTCCGAAAATGATTTTTTGCATTTATTGCTGTGTTCAACTCCTCAGGGACAGGGTATTTTGGAAAGAGATATGCCTAAACTTAGCATGGAATTTTTGTATCTATGTAGATTTACACCAACATTGAAAACAATCTGTAGACTTCTTTCGAATGCATGACCCATTACTCCGAATCCGTGAACTACCAAAATTTGAAGTAATTTTCTCTTTCCCTTTTTGAAACCAGAGAAAATTCGTTATAAAACAGTAGAGCATTTACATTGTACACATGCCGTCAAATATTTCGGAGATAGGGTTGCAATGACTTCTGTTTCCACTTACCAAACTCAACAATCAATATAAGCTGTAAGCCATTAACTAATTAATTAACTCCCTACAACAACGAAATACCTAAATCAAATATTTGAAAAAATTGACATATCAATAGTTTATAATATTGCAAAAATTGCTTGCGTCCTACTTTTAAACAACTAAAGATTAATGAAAGCTATCCAAAACATATGCAGTTTTTCTACTCCGCCCTCGGCTTTTAATCGCTTTTTAAATTAAGACATTTTACTAATAATCGCAATAATATGTAAAACAGCTTACCATTATTCTCCGACATGTTTACAACAATGCTTGAGTACCCACCTATGAAGCCAACAATGGCATTATACTATTATAACAACAATATACCCACGGCGTTGACTTGATGGAAGATAAACAAATTATTTTAATTTTCCGCTTATAATTCCCACCGCTAAGCCAAAGAGTCTCTTGTGAACGCACTCAATGCATTAAGATTTTGTAAAAAAAAAAAAGACGGTGGCACAAAACGCAACTGGTTGTTTGTTATCACAACAAGTGGTGATAATTGTAGCCGAAAAGCATCCGAAATGCAACTTCTGTCTGTCCATTTGTCACTGGTTTGAAAGTGGGCGCTGCAGCGTCATAGGGGTATTCACGAGTTAGTGTAACAAAATGTGACGAAAAAGAAAATTGTATACATTATATTTGGTGGTGAACAGCTGGTGAATTTATATAACAGTTTTGTTTGTTTACGATATTTTTGAAGCATTTATCATATTCCAAAAATTTGTTGGATTTTGGTCTCAATATACTTCAGATACGTATATACACGAATAAGTCCTCAAATTCTTTTGCGCGATCAAGGCTTAAACACTCGAAAGCTCACACATTCAGTGCTCCCACCAGCATGATGGAATAGAAATTGAATGCCTAAGTAAATTCGTATTGGCCACAAAGCGCTTTGCTAACTTAAAAGACTGCAAAGGACTGCATATAGCAGTCCAAGTGCGACCTCTGAATCAGTCATTGGGCCTAATCCAACCTAAATTAAATCTCAAAGTTAAATATATACTTTTGGAGTAAAAGATATGTTTTATTTTCCTTTCTCGGTAAGATCAAAATGAAGACCAAAAGGAAAGATAGTGGTTACGAGTCTGGTCGTTAGTTCAAATAATACAATCGGTCCAAGTCCTGAAGAAAGTTTTGCCTAATTTTCATTAAATTAAAAAATTAGCTCGAAGGTTCAAAGATACCTAATGAAAATCATGTAATCCATGGGTCCTTTTCGAACGATAGAACGATCCTTGCCTTTGGCTGAGCAGGTGCTGGGTAAAGTCTACCATTCTGACTGTAACTCTGGTGGGTAATAGTGGATCTATGCTGCGTCGGCACTCACGAAACTATGCGAACGCTTCATCCGAGTGTGTTTTAAAAGTACCGTAAAAACACCGCAGTGAAGTGGCCTAACAGTTGCTCTTCCTGTTCGAAGTGAATGGGTATTCATTCAATCATAATCGGCGTATTCTACCAAGCTCTTCAGAGCCGTTATTATTTTTAATTAAGCCACTAAGGTTTAACAGATCTCAGAATTATCCTTACCTCTTGGATTTTAGCATTTTGATTTTCGATTTTATTACGAAAAATAAAATAAAGATATGTTTGGTTGAATCGAGTGATTATATTATTATAACTTCGAGGTCAGTTTCGATGGCAGATCAAAGTGTCTACAGCCGTATTAAAGTCCCAATTAGCTTTTGCTGAATAAAGTTATTGATGTAGTGCTTTCATAATGTAGATGCCTTTATTGCAACAAGATCGATTACGGTCAGTCAAAAGATATTTCTGGAAATAAAAGGTATAGCCTTACAATATGCTGAAATATGCCTCGGGTAATATTTTTACATCTTGCCAGGGAATACTAAGTCTATCACGATGTTCGTAACATCCAAAGGAAACGTTGAAGACCCTATAAAATATACATTTATATGGTATATAAATGATCAGCATGACAAGCTGAACTAATTTAGTCATGTCCGTTGGTCCGTCTGTATATACGCGAATTAGTTCCTCAGCTTTTTAAAATTCGATTTGAAATTTCGCATATATTCTTTTCTTCCCAAAAAGTTGATCACTTGTCGAAACCGCCGATATTGGACTGCTATAGCATACAGCTGCCATACAAAATGAACGATCGGAAACCAATGTTTGTACGGAAAGCTTTTTAATTTGAGAAGATATCCTCACGAAACTTCACGTGGATTTTTGTTTAAGCAAAAGGTGCTATCTTCGAAGAAATGGTTCAAATCTGATAATTATAGAATATAGCTGCCATACAAACTGAACGATCGGAATCAAGCGTTTATATGGAAAACTTTCCTATTTGATGAGATATCCCCACGAAATTTGGCTTGGATTATTAACTGAGGCAATAACATAATCTCTGAAGAATTTGTTCAGATCGGTTCACTATAGCATATAGTTGCCATACAAACTGCCCTCAAAATCAAGTTCTTATAAGGAATATTTTTCATTTAATGTTTTTGTATTACAGCTTTGCTGACACCGAAGTTTATGTTTTTTCTTATTTAAGCAAGCTTTTCAGTGTCTCGTCGTTCTCACCTAACGATCCTTTTTTTATGTTTACGCAAGTCACTCTTTCCTACACACGTGATCGTGAACACCCCTTTTGTATAAATTACCGCTCAAGCCGAAAATGCTTAGGTCACAACGCTTGTGGGCTCATATTGTTGTTGTTGCTGCATTGACCACTTGCCGCTGCTCTGTCTGCTTCTTCAGCGGCTAGCAGCACCACCACCAAGCGAGTCGCTGCCGCTGCTGTTTCAGTTGCCGCCGCTATTAATTGATTTGTTGTTAGTTTATATTTGAATTAGTTTACTCTTTAATTTTGTTTGTTGATTTTGGCTGTTGTTTGCTTAAGTTGTGGTTGTGCTTTTAATGTTTTTGTTGGTTTTTTTGTTGTTTTTTCTTGCTTGCTTCTCGTGTGTGTTGTCTTCAGCATAAAATTTTCTTTTTTGTTTCCCTACCTTGTTGTTGTTGTAGCCGCTCTTGGCACTTACTTCTTCATCGTCTTCGTGTTCTTCATTTCATCGATTTGACGGGGTCGCATGCCACTGCCGGCCATCAGCGCCGCTCTTTTGGCCACCACATACATATGTATAAATAACAAAGTAACTTTGTGGCTCATCATCATTTGTGTTTCGAACTCCTCGAGTGTGTGTTAGCTCGTCAAAATTCAAATATAAAACAAATCACCTTTTGGCCTTTAGAGCAAGCAGCTAATACGATCAAAATAAATACCGTAAAAATGGTAGGTGATGAGCTTTTGGTTACTTTTTAAACTGTTTTCTGTGTTTTTGAGGCCAATCAGTGCATAAAAAATGCAACGGAAGTGTTTTGTGCTAAGCAAGTTAATGGATTAAAATGATACTATAAAATCAGCGTGACTTGACCAAAGTGATTTTTGTTAAAAAGAAGTGTTGTTAAGAAAGTTTAACAAATAAAAAAAGTATATTTCAAGAATTTTATAAACAAATTAAAATATCCTTAACCCAAAATGGATATCCTTAATGTGAAAATTGAACATTTCTTGAAGAAAAAAAAAACTGAAACCAAAAAATGACAAATAAATGAAGAAAAATCGTCAACTTCGGCTACAACAAAGCTACAATACCCTTTACAGGTGCATTTCTTAAAGCATAAAAGGGTATAAAAAGACCTTTATCCTGATTTTCAGCTTTCAATTTGTATGACAGCTATATGCTAGAGTGATCCGATTTGAACTATTTCTTTGGAGATTACCTTATTGCCTCGGATAATAATCCACACCAAATTTCGTGAAGATATCTTCTCAAATCAAAGAGTTGTCCATATAAGCACTTGATTTTGAGCTTACAATTTGTATGGCAGCTATATGCTAGAGTGATCCGATTTGAACTATTTCTTTGGAGATTACATTATTGCTTTAGATAATAGTCCATACCAAATTTTGTGAAGATATCTTCTCAAATAAAAAAGTTGTCCATATAAGCACCTCATTTCGATCGTTCAGTTCGTAGGGCAGCTATATGATATAGTGAACCGATTTGAACCATTTTTTTCGAATATGACAAGGTTTTTTTAAGCAATAATTCTTGCTAAATTTTGTAAGGATATCCCTACAAATATATATTAATTCCATACAGGGACCTCATTTTGATCGGTCAGTTTATATGCGGTTCCAAGAATATGTAGCTGTTTGGCGAGAAAATGACGTGTACAAAATTTTAGATCGATATCTTAAAAAGTGCTATACGAATTTGCATATATCTCTTTAAAAGGCTCCAAAAATTCCTTTCGAGTATTTCACGCCTTGTGCCAAACTTCAGGGTATAATTACCCTTAACCCAAAAATAGCTATCCTTCAAGTAAAGTTGAAATATTTCTTGTTGAAAAAAATCTGAATATTTAAAATCATGCAACAACAAAAAACTTCATCCCGCAATGCCAGTTTGAAGATCAAATCAATTTTGCTAAATTTCTGGATCGATCTCCCTAAAACAATCGGCATACCAAAGCTAAGCGTGTCTGCAATTCGCCGCTGATTTAAGACTTAACTTGTTTGGTAACTTTTACTTTAGTTAGCCCATCAAAAACGAGTCTTCCGCAAGCTTGACAAATGCTATAATTAGCCTCGCAGCCTTACAGTCTGTTATTCCACTCTCCTTTTTTTATTTCTGGAAAAAATACATAACTTATTATTAATAGTTTGTCGTGTTCGTAGCAGCATTCTCAATTATGTAAATTTTTAATTAGAACATTTCTCATAAACGCTGTTTCATAATACCACTTTGACTTTCTAAAAGTGCGGCAGTTGCTGGGTCGAGGCATTTTGAAGAGTGTGCCAAACAGGTTTTGCCATTTGAAGGTCTTGCTTGAAGGGAATGAATTTGGCAATGTTCGAAAAAAGTAGAAAATTTAATTCTGTTTCATAGTATCAATAATTGTTGAAAGAAAGAAAACTTTGGGTAACAGAAAATTGTTAAGAAAGAACTTATTGAAGCCTTCTAAAGCTTACGACATTCCCAAATTTCTTGGAAATCGATTTCGGTGTGATAGGATTTATATCTAATAAACCTAATCATTATTCACTTCAATGAATCATATCTTTTAAAGAAAGCTCTAAAAAATTTATTAAATATCTACATTAGAGCTTTTTCAAGCTTTCGATATTCCAAGCACATAATTTAGTTCCGTAAATTGAAATTTTATACGTGCATCTGGTCATTGCTTCTGAATATACATATATAGACATTTCAGTGACTAATTTGAAATTATTTCAGCTAATAAATAGAATCTTAATAAGAACAAAGCGTTTATACATATATGAAATCTCTCATTAACAGACTTCCTGTCTCTTATTAAAAAGCTTTTGAAATTTCGGTGACTAGTTTGAAATTATCTCAGCTAAAAAAAAGGTTTTGTTCAAAACAACATCAGAACAAAGGGTTTATATATGAAAGTTCTCTTTTACAGGCTTCTCGCCTCTTATAACAAAGCTTTTTTATGAAAGCTTTTCAGATTAGTTTATTATCATAAATTATGAAAGTAAAATACAAACTAATGTCTTTTCCTAAAGCTATATGGAAAAGATTTTATTTGTGAAAGCTTCCTTAATTGTATGTTATTGAATTACGGTTACAGAAATATATATTTCCACATTTGCAGATATTCATTAGAAAGCGTACTTATGAAAGCTCTTTACATTTGCAAACTTTGGTTTCACATAAAAGCTTTTCAAGCTGATGCATTTCTTCAAATTATATTGATAGATTTTCGTTTGTAACAAACTACGGTTGAATGTTCGCTAAATTAGTTCAAGCTGCAAACATTTATTATATTTTTTTTTAATTTGTAAGCTCTTTTTATTTCTATACTTAAATCCTAAGTGAAAGCTCATCGAATTGCTGCACTTCTATATAAATGTCCATGAAAAAAATCTTGAATTGAAAGCTTTTTAAAGAGAAAGTGCTATAGATTTTTATTTATAGTTTGCTCTTTTTATAAAAAACTTTAGTCATAAGCGAAAGCTCTTTTTCATAAATATGCATGAAAAAATCTTGAATTGGAGCTTTTTAATGTGACAGCTCTTTAATTTGTTAGAAATTAGTTTGCTCTTTATATACATAAACATTAATCTCAAGTGAAAGCTGTTCGAATTGTTGCACTTCCTCATCTGATCTCATGTGTAAGCTCTTCGAATTGTCGCACTTTTTGAAAATTGCGCATGAAACAAAATCTGAAATAGAAAGCTTTTTAGAGTGAAAGGTCTATAAATTAGTTTGCACTTCCTATATATTAACTTCATTTTCAAACGAAAGCTCTTTGAATTTTTGCACTTCCTCATGTGATGTGTATCAAAATAAGTCTATAAAAATTTTTGAATTTTCGTAATAAAATTTTTTTAAGTGAAAGCTCTCTAAAAAATCTTAATACTTGTTAACTTTCAAGTGATTGTTGCACTTCCTCATATAATATGTATGAAAACGATTCTTCAATATTTTTGAAAATTCGTTTGAAAGCTTTTTAAGTGAAAGCTCTCAAATTTAGTTTTACCTACAAGATGTGAGTATACGAAAAGATACATTCCTTTTGAAAAAATTGCAAAAACATAGTATTGAAAGCTTTTCAAAGTGAAAGCTCTATAAATTAGTTTGCTCTTTCTACACATATATAAGTTTTAATCTCAAGCGAAAGCTCTTCGAATTTTTGCACTTCTTCATATAATGTGTGTGAAAATAAGTATATAAATTTTTTTAATTTTCGTACGAAAGCTTTTTTAAGTGAAAGGTCTCTAAATTAGTCTTCTCTTTCTATTTATAAACTTTCAAGTAATTATTGCTCTTTCTCATATAATGTGTAAGAAATGAAGCCTACAATAATTTTGAATTTTCTTTTGAAAGCTTTTTTAAGTGAAAGCTTTCTAAATTAGTTATACAGAAAAGTTGTGGTTATATGAAAAAGTATATTTCTTCTGAAAATATTCAATTTTTCGCAAAATGCTTCAATTTTTTTCAACTCAAAAACGCAGAAAAAAACCAATTTATTGTTAATAAACTTCATATTTTCAAATATATTAAATTTTTACATACTCTATTCCACTTCTCTTGGCCTCGTTTAGAAACTAATCATCCTCGCCTTCGCCATAATCGGTTGCGCCGCCGCCCAATTCGACTCGGCCACACAAGGTCCCAACCCACAGGACATCGCCACACCCGAACCCGAATATATTGACATCGACGAACCACTGCCCGCACCAGCCGCCGCGCCCATCCCAGTACAAGCTCGTTCCAGCTTCATTCCCGCACCACGTCCCGTTGCCCAACCCATCCCCATTGCGGCGCCATCCTTTGTCCGTGCACCCACCCAAGCCATTCCCATTGCGGCGCCATCCTTCGTACGCGCACCCACCCAAGCGTATTTGCCACCCGGCAGCAGCCACGCACAAGGCGGACACGTCTTCAGCCCACAAGGCGGCTACCAATACAGACAAGTGCGCAGACGTTTCGTCTATCGTCGCCGTTATTAGAGCGCTGCGCACACTGTTGACTGTTAAAGTTCCAGCAAAAGCAGACACACACTAATTACAAAAACGAAGAGTTAATAGCTGTACATAGAACTGTATGTGTGGTTGTGTGTGCGGAAGCGCTTACACACATACACACACAACCACACGACTTTCATTAATTATTTAAAATATTATTAATTTGTAAGTTTAAATGTGAGTGAAAAAAAACTCGTTAAAATAATAAAAAATATAAAAACTAAAAAAACTTAAGTAAATCCGTCGTTGGCTGCAAGGCCATTGCTTATTCGTACAAACAACAAATAAAACAAGTAAGGAAGCGCTAAGTTCGGTTGCAACCGAACATTTTATACTCTTGCAATTTGAACGAATCAAAGCCAGGGAAATGCCTTAAGATGCAAAACGTCAACCTGAGGATCGAACTCCAAACAATTTTATATATATGTATGTACATATTAGGGTGTTTTTTTTTTTTAACTATTAATTTTTTTCAGTCCCGTCACGAAATTTCCTTGGAAATATTGTAAAAAAATTCCCTAAAAATTTTAGCCCTTAATATTAACATTAAAAACTGGACCAAGACCTGTAAAATTTTTCCATAGAAAATACACTACAATCGTGAGTTTTTATCTTTAAATTCCTACAGATCAAGGGTATTTTATGGCAGCGCTTTGACTTTAGACGCATATTTCTCAGAATTGTTCACTCTACAAAAGTGCCTAGTGCAACAAAGTCGTAAGTCACACCGCCGAGGTAGTACGGAGCTCTAAACCTGATTTTTCTACGAAATTCCCATTTTTTCGTATATATCTCGTAAATGACAAGAGCTACAGAAAACATGTACATGACAAATTTGTAGAAAATTTTATTTGCTATAAAAAATGTCTGATGTGAAAATCGCTATCATTAATACTTCTCGAGATATTCAGCTTTTGTTTGAGTCGTTTACGGACATCCAGGCGGCCGTGACGAGGGTACTCGCTGACATCCCAGTCGAAGCGTTCCAGAAATGTTACGAAGCAGGGAAAACGTGCTGGAATCGTTGTATAGCTGTCCAAGGGGACTACTTTGAAGGGGATGGCAGAGTTGTAGAATAATTTTCGAATATACGGTTCTTATGGAAACAGTCTCATTACTTACATAATTGTCATACCTCGTATTAGTTGTATGGGGGCTAAGTCAAGTTTTCGCTCAAATTTATCTATTTTTGGCACAACATGCCAAACTGTTATGAGACAGCGTGTTTGACTCATTTTCATTGAGATAACTCACATATTGGCCGATATATGCGGTATAAAGTCACCTGGATGTTCGAAAATCTTTATATTAGGTATATGGGGGCTGAGAGAAGTATTCACCCGATTCATCTCATTTTTAATATAAAGAGTTATCATTGTCAGGGAATAATTCTCTTCGAATTTCAATTGTATATTTCAAAATTGACCGATATTTTCGGTCAAAAGTCAACTATAGATAGTAGGATCCTCATATTCACTACTCAGGGGGTTGAACAGCTTTTGTTGGATTTGAGCAATTTTTTAGTCATGAGGAAATAAAAGTGCAAAGTTTTATGCCATTATATCAATTAATTCTTGATTTGTGTACTGAACTGCGTACTGTATTGAGCGAGTCTAGTGGAATTTGAAATTGTGTTATATGGGAAGTAGGCGTGGTTATCATCCGATTTCATCCATTTTCACAATATAGTCACTTGAAAAATTTAGTCAAAATCGGTCCAGCAGGTCCCGTGATATGTGTTTTCACCAAAAAAGTGGGCGGTGTCACGCCCATCGTACAATTTTACAACCGGCTCTCATAAAAACCTCTTATACCATCTCGAAGTTAAAATTTAATGTCTCCGACGTAATTAGTTATTGATTTTTCGCGCTTTAAGTAGTTTTCAAATGTACCGTGACATGGAAAGTAAGCGTGGTTATCATACGATTTCATCCATTTCAACGCTGTCGCTAGGAATTCGTATAATATTTGCACTAAGTGACTTTGGTTGTTGTAACTTAATTGGTTTAAGAAATATGGTGGCCCTTGCTGCTGCGGTCCTCAAGTATCTAGTTTCATCATGATAATTCATTTCTTTCTCAAGTTACAGCTAGCGCAGATGGACTAACGTACAGATAGACAGCCACCCGAATTTCAACTGATCTCTTCTTGATTATTTGTATATACATACATACAATGTGTCAAGAAAAGCACCTAGAAATTGTAATTAAATCCATAATGTAAATAATATTTCCAAAGCAATGTATTTTGCAAAGTAGTGCGTTGCGCTTTCCATAATAGCTAAAAATATCGAACCAAAAATTTTTCTCTAATTTTGTATTTTCAATCAAATTTCGTTTGCGGAATCGTTGAGAATGTTGAAAAGGCTTACAGTGTTTCAGTTTATCAAAAACACAAGCCTACGCGTGGTACAAAGCCTTCTTAGACAGTCGAAGATCGTTGAAGACATGCCTCGTTCTAGACGACCTTCGACCTCTTCAACAGATGAAAATATTAAAGAAGTGAAGGATATGGTGTTTGGAAATTGTCAGAAATGGCAGGAAAGCAGCTCGACATTAATTCGATTAACCACCAACCACCGTATTCGCCAGATTTCAATCTGTGTAATTTTTTCTTGTTCCCCAAACTGATATTGCCGTTCCGTTGAACCCGTTTTCAATCGACCGAAGAAATAAAACAAAATTAAGAAAATATCATAAACTATTTCCTTAAATGCCAACTAGAACTCCAGTCCAAAAATTACAAGGTTAAATTGACCACAAGTTTTTTTCCTACTTGTTTTTCTATAAACTAGTCTAAGCTAGAGGCCTGAAAACCATAAAAACTGTTGCAGCAACAACGTGCAGATATATGATATACAAACGAATATTATAGGCAAATAAAAACAGCATAATTTATGCAGTGTTTGTATTAAAGGCAAAAAAAAAACAAGAAAACACGTCAAAGTTGAAAAAATCAGGTTCCAAAAAAAAGGTACAATAAAAAAAATTTGACTATATCCAGCACTAATTTACAGTTTCAGTGCATATTTGCTGGGCCTACAACAAAATTCTCACGGATAACGTTGCTTTAGGTTCAAAAAATTATAAAAAAAAAATAATTTTTAAGAGGTTTAAACAAAAACGAGTTATTAGCAAACCCACGCACTGACCACAAGTCTCCAAGATTAGCATTCACTTATATATGTATATTTTAGTAGAGCAGCAGTACGCCCGTTTGTATGCAAGTATATACATTTATATGCTCTAGTAAAAACACTTTAATTTTGCTTAATTCGAAACCTTTTACCAACCACTTTTAGAGCAGCACTTCCTACAACAAAAAAAAAAAAACAATAAACAAAGCCAATGACAATATACAACGGTGTTCAATATGCGAGAAAAAAATTTATTAAAATAGTCAAAGTAAAGCATAAAAGCCAACGATTTGTACTAGACAGACACTTATTCAAATCGTATGCCATTTACAAACACACATCCACAGACAAACTTAAGTGATACATACACATATGTGTGTTAGTCAGCTTGACAGCCTCTAACTTTAATTTATGAGCCATATGCGCAGTGCTGATCTGCATTAAGAGCGATCTGCACGCTGTAGCATGGTCGGCTCGCCTTCCTCAGCCGAACTTAATTTACTAACCGGAATAAGTGAACCTTCAGTTTTGGTCGAAAATTATATCATAGCTAATAGTGTCTTCGGCGCTTAGTGCATTTTTTGTGTTGTTAGCGTATAATGTAATATAAGTTAGTATTATTAGTATTTTGAATTATGAGAGGCTAGTTACACACACATACATGCTCAAATATCTGTGATTTTTTGTCTGTGACAGTTCATTTTCACGGGTAACAAACCGGTTTCTGCTGTCAATAATGACAAATATTTATTGCCGAGTGATTTAAATTAGTTATTAAGAAAAAGAAGAAGCACTTAAAGTAGATTAGTTGCGAGAATTCATCTGCTTTAACGGCTCTCTGAGCACTTATCTGAATTAGTTTAAATAAAAAATGCATATTTGTCGTTTTCTTGTTCCACAAGTTCATAACTATATAACATCATTATTTCTCTACTCCAACTTTTGAGCATAAAAGAGCGTTGTCTTTTCCACTTCGGGGCAACTCGTGATTCTCAAAACAGCTAGGGTCTACAAATCGGTATGGATCACACTTATATCAATATTCTGCTTGTCACGATTGTCTCATGTCTCTAATTGTCACAATCGTAATTTAGTGACTCTGTTAGTCAGGAGTCTCATTTTGGTATTCTGGCAGATACAGTATACTACTATACAGTATACTATATATAATCGTGACATGCAGAATACCGATATTAGTCTGTTATGTACAATCCTTTTTAGAGTAAGATCAGAAATCCTTGCAACTGAATATCAGTTATTGGCAAAGCACCCTGAACCTATCACAAATCTCCTTAAATGCTTTACTTCAATTATGTCACCTGGATATCTGAAACTGTGAGATCCGTGGTATTTTTGCCTTGATCTGGTAACGGCGTGAAATTTATGGAAGTAGTGCTGGGATGATTCCAACTCATCTTCTTCCAAACAGCTGATACAACTGGCATACAGTAAAATATTCAATTTTATCGTCTAACTCCGGATCAGCCAGTTAGAACTCCAACAATCATTGAAAGGTGTACTTCGCTTAGAGCACGGAGTTCACTAAATCTCTTACGCATTAGCCCGAGCCAGAAAGACATTGCAACTGCACAGCCAATAATAGTTGAAGTAGTGAACTACGAGAAGGGAACTGTGGTCCTACTTTTTCTCATTCCGCAATTCTCAAAACAGCTTGTTTCGCTTGAAAAAATCTCATGCCTACGACCGCAGCCTGTTTTTCACGGAAAGACCGGTAACTTGTTTATATACAGGTCCACTGAGCATATGAATCGATGTTTTGTTTTAGAAACGAAATCTCAAGCTTAATCTTGGTATTTCATTAGATGTAATGTCGTAAAGCTTTGTTACTTTCATCTTGGTGCTCGCAAAGCCCTGAGTTTTATGTTGTGGAAGCTTTCCAATCGTTAAGCAAACTATTATGGTACAAATAGTTAAACGCTTTCTACAGAACCGCATTTTCGTTTCCAAACTAGCTCCCATACAGCCAGAGACCGAAATTATGCTACATAATACAATTGTTAAACTGAGAACTAGTCTGAGCTGAAGACTGTTGGTGAAAGTTAAAATGAGATTTTTGCTTTGGAAGCGCTTAAAGAAGCGATTGAGCTGCTTTTATAGCGATATAGAAATATGTATATACTTCATAAAATCAGATTATCTTCGGGATGCACAAATTTTGAGCTTCCTTTTACTGCATTTAGGAGATTTACCCAATGCAAAATCGGCAGTATTAATTTACATTCCCAGCTTTATGATTCTTATAGACTTATTTAAATTTTTATAATGATTTTCGAAACTAAAATAAATGTTGCCTACATTTAGGATGACATTTTTTAAAGTATAAAAATATATTTTTTGACAAAAAATGTTTTTAATTTTCTTATTCTTATTTTTCAGTCACACATTCTCTTTTTTGTACACGTATGAAAGTGTTACTGGATCAAACAAAATAAATTCCACAGAACTTTCACCGAATCCCGTATCAAGATAAGGTATTTGCTTCCGGTAAGTGAAAAAATCTACTAAGTTATATAATATTCTCAATCCATAATATTTATGGCACAAAAGATCGACGAAAAAGCCTCTGTTGACCAAAAAATTTAAATTTTTTTTTTTCAAATTATATTATAAAATATGGTAAAAATACCTTGGATTGCGATCACTTCAGATCGGAGGAACAAATTTGAAAATGAGGTTCTTAGACACGGGCAATAATAATTTTTGAAAAACGCGTGGGAAAAGCAATTTTATTTCAAACAGTTTTGTTATCAGATGGAAATTATTCGAGAAATACTTCATATTGTTGGGAAAATAGTTGCCAGTTATTAGTTGGGAAAATAGTTGCCACCTCTAGCTAATTCGAAGACTGGAAATATAATAAACATATGTATATAGTTTCAATAAGTTTACCATAAAGTACTCGAAATATATTTACTTTAGACAAATTTTGGAAAAGAGTTGCCAGCTAGTGAACATTTTTCAATTCAAAATAGTATGTATAAGCTTTATTTGTTCAAGATAGTAGTCTTTAATTAAGACGTATTTTGAAAAAGAGTTGCCACCTAAAAACTTTAAAACTGACAATATTACAAAAAAGTTGTATAAGTAAGCTTTATGGAAAGTATTTACGAAGTTTGCATTTTTCTTCAATTTTTTAATAGTGTTGCCACCTGAAACAAATTTAAAAGTGAAAGTATTATATGCGAACATGCTTCTTTTAAGTAAGTTCTTTAAGTTAGTATTGGAAATGTTTATCATTTAACAATATTTTTGAAGAGCGTTGCCACCTTATTGCATAGAAGTGGTTAAACTATGCAAAATTTTCAAATTTTAAATTATTGTAAGGTGGCAAAAGCGTTCTTAAAGTATTTGCGCTGTTTGCATAATTTAAAAAAAAAATTAATAGAGTTGCCACCTAACAACAAATTGAAAACTGAAAGTTTTATGTACGAATCTACTTCTTTATGTCAGTATGCAAGGTTCTTCAAGATAGTATTTTTAAAGACTTTAATTTTGAAACATTTTAGAATAGAGTTGCCACCTCAAAATAAATTTAAAACTGCAAACACTGCTTAGAAGTCCTTCAAATAAGCGTTCTTAAAATATTTGCGTTGCTTGCATATATTTTTTTTAATTTGAATAGAGTTTCCACCTTACAATAATTTTAAAACTGAAAGTTTTATGTGCTAATTTGTTACTTTTATGTGAACATGCAAAGTTCTTTAAATTAGTATTCGAAAAGTTTTCATTTCGAAATGTTTTGGAATATAGTTGCCACCTTGTAATAAATTTAAAGCCGCAAACATTATTTAGAAGTTGTTTTAAGTGGCTCGCGGAACATATGTATTTGTATTAAAAATATTGTAATAATTTAACAGAGTTGCAAACTATTGAAAAATCAAAATCTAAAAATCTTGCTGTATAATCATTATTTGCTTAAGTGAAGTTCCATAAAATATTCGTGAAGTCATTTATTTAGTAATTTTTTTTAATAGAGTTGCCACCTAACTAAAAAAATACTAGACAAATTTATATACATATGTACATACATATGTATATATTATGCTGTCAGTACATAAATATATATGTATTTCTATTTAAATACAGCTATTTCAATGAAATGCAAATCGAAATAACGACTAACTGTAAAATATATGCCTGTCTATAAAATTTTTCAGAAAAATACAGCTCTTTTACTGCTAAACCCGTTATTGCTATCGAAAAGTTGAATGAAATAAGCTCACAATTTATATGTTATTATATAGGCACATATGTACATATCTACATATTTAAGGAGTTACATACATATGCATTATATGTATATATGTTTATTTTAGTGCACGTGTTGAATTTTATGATGCTGTTGAATGCTTCAAAGCATCGAAACCGATGAGTGACAGTTTATTTTATGGGTCACGCCTGCCACTTACACACACATGCATATGCACACGGCTATAAGCCAAAACTTGATAACCGAAAATATGTCAACGTTGTGATGCTATGCCAAAAAAGCAATAACAAAAAAGTAAATTTCAGGTGTTGCTGCAAAAAAGATGGCAAAGAACAAATCAAAGTGACTGAACAAGTGAAACTTCGAAAAAGTTTTGCCAGCAGAGCCAAAAAAAAAAAACCTAACGACCGACAGGCAACCAATTGCGCGCATTCGTGGCAGACCAAATGTTGAAATTGTCATAAAAGCAAAAATGTCATGACGGGATTTTGGTCTTACGGCGCATGCAACTGAATCAAATGAAATGAAATGCTGACAAAAACAATTTAAGTGTACTTGTATTGGTGTGAATGTATGTATGTATATATATTTTTCTGTATATGTGATTTTATATATACAAGTATATGTAATTTTTTATATATGTATATGATTTTATATGTATATACATATAAATGCACGTATATACCTCTTCAGCTGTGATTTTGTCCACCTTTGTGGTTACTGTTATAGTTTCGGGCATATTGAGTCGCCGCTGATGATAATAAACCACCAACGTGTGTCAAACTCACTGCGAAAACAAAAACAACTACACAAAAGCTATCGAAAAAGTTGCTGTAAAACGTTGGCTGGAAAAACGGCGCAACCTTTTTTGTTAGTCAAATGTTTTTTGCGCATATGTATGTATATGGGAATGTATATAAACATCAGGAACGTCAACTCCGGTTGCACCGAAGCTATAATACCCCTCACAGTTGCATTTTTTAACGCACAAAGTGGTTGAAAGTGTTGTTAACTTGATTTTTTTAGAACATTTTGTATAGCAGCTATATGCTATAGAGGTCCGATCTATACCAATTCTTTGGATATTGCAGCGCTTACTTAGGCAATAATTGATGCCAAGTTTTATGAAAGTAGCTCGTCGAATAAAAAAGTTTTCCATACAAGGACTTGTTTTTGATCAATTAGTTTGTATGGCAGCTATATGCTATAGTTATCCGATCTGAACCAATTTTTTGGATATTTTTGCACTACTTTGTGAAATATTCTGTGCGAAATTTCATGAAAATAACTCATCGAATAAAAAAGTTTTCCATATAAGGACTTAATTTAGACCGACCAGTTTGTATGGCAGCTATATGCTATAGTGATCCGATCTGAACTATTTCTTCGGATATTGTAGAGTTGTCTCGGAAAATAATCCATGTTAAGTTTCGCGAAGATATCTAGTCAGATAAAAGAAGTTTTCATACAAGGACTTGTTTTTGATCGACAGTTGGTAAGACAGCTGTCCCGACGTTACCTGCTGTGAGTAGCAAACTTCATGACAACTTAATAAAAGGTATGTTCAAGGTGTATTAAATATATGTACAATAAAACACTCATTTACTTATACACATATGTATGCTTATATGTGTTTATAGAGTGTCTACTTTGGCTACCAAAACTTTTTGACGTTTTTATGTATGCCATAAAATTGGCATACTCACAGCTCTAGCACAGGCCAGCCCAAACATATTGTCTAGAAAACGAAAGTTTTCTTCATAAACAAGCTTGTATGTATGTGAGTATACCTAGTATTAACTTTAGTCGCCAAGCTGCCAAAATAACCATATGAAAATAACAGCCGATTTGCTTGATATATAAAAAAAAGTTTAGCAGCATTTGCTGGGCGCTAATAAAGTTCTAAAGCAGGTAAGAATGTGCTGAGTGGCGTGGCATGCTGGACGACAATTCTTAGTTTGCGCTTTTATGCAACTAAAGTTAACTTTGGCAGATTAACAAAGCCATTCTTTGCTGTTTTTATCTCGAGTACTTTTTTCGCCTACTTTGTGTGGCATAAGTAAACTTTTTCATATGTTCTACATGATATCATATAAGACATTACTAAAACTGAATATACTTTGACAAATATAAGTAAATATGTGGATTATTTCAGCTATGTACTATATAGACATAATGTATTTTATATGGTAAAAAAATATAAACAAATCTCCTGAAGTAATATTATACAAGATCCAAGGTCAAATGAACGCGAACTCACTTATTTGTCACAGAGATAAGTGTGACTTTAAAAAAATATATTTTTTTTTAATTATAAAGTTTTAAAATATTACGCTAACCGAAGTCACCACATTTATGCCATTAAAGTTGTCTTTAAGAAAATTGTTATCTTTTAGCCTCAATGGAAAATTTCAATGCCCTGGAAATTTGTAGTAAGGTTAAGGGTTAGTTTAAGGTATTTAAAACTAAGATATGAGTAGAAAATGAGTTTGGGAATAGATTTGAAAAGAGCAGCTCTTAAATGTATTCTTCAATAAATTTATAAGGAGCAACACCTAAATGTATACTCCAATAATTTGAGACACCAAAATCTTCCTTTGGTTTTAACTGGTCTTCAACGCGGTAAATAAGAAGGACTTATTTTGGCTCTATGCCTTTTAGACAATTTCTACCAATTTTGGGGACATTGAGTTTGCAAAGTACATTCAGTCTTACTCAAATGAGAGCTCCCATATTCAGTTTAAGGCTCTTCTTTTGCGGGCCAAACTTTCTTTTTAGGAAATTTCACCGTTTTTGGAGACATTGTGCCTTCTAAGTAGTTTAGTTTTGAAATAAATTTGAAAGGTCCCAAATGTATGCTTCAATAATTTGAGACACCAACACTATATTTTGGTTTCAACTATGCTACTATACTATAATTTGAGCAAATTCGATTTTACTCAAGTGCGAACTCCCATAATCAGTATAAAACTCTGCTGGTGTGGTTCAAAATTTCTTTTTATGCACTTTCAACCATTTTTGAGGACAGTTAGCCTTCTGAGTACTTTCAGCGCGATTAGTTAAACTTATCTGAAGTAATTGACAGTATAGCCAAAGCTTGAGCTTCCATAAAGTACTTCTGTTCAAACATTATTTTTCAGTACCTCAATAAATACTCGGTTTTGTCAAAGATATTACATAATTTCCCTCGATTGAGTTGCTTACTTAGTGGTCATAAAAAATTCTATAAACTTTCCGGACTTTTATAAAAATTATTACAGTAAAGATTACTTAAAACCACAAGCTACCTCTTGACTACTACTTAAAAAGGCGACAAAGAGATCGGGTTTATAGTAAATTTTATTGGAAACACAACTTTCAATGTTACGTTTCGAATATTATATAATTTTCCTGAATGTATACTTCAGTAACTTATATGAGCTTCCTAAATGTATACTTCTATAACTAAATTATGTATTTTATGGTTTTATGTAGCATAGAATATAGTATATTTTAAAAATTGTAGAAAGTTTATCGTCAACAATAATTAGCATTAAGACGATTTTCAAATTCAAAATTACATTTGCAATAGATTTAAGAAGCATACATTTAGGCGCAACACACTAAAAATAACTTTGTTTGCAGGAAAAGTTGAATCCTTTTCCAAATCTGTTTTTAATGAATAAAATGATTATGATTGTCAAGTGCATTCGACAAAAGAAAGCCTGTGAATTACTTAGATACAGGGTGGTCTCCACTTTATATGTTAAATTTTATATGTATATACTTAGAGCTCAGTTTGGCCAATTATATTACGTACTTGGTATAAATATTGTTGGGGAGCCACAAAATATAAAAGTTAAGTTAAATACAGGGTGTATCTCTTGCTGATTTCTTTTATAAGCTTTAGAATCCATTTTGGCTTACTAAAATAGGTATTTGGTGTAAAAATTGCAGAAAATCGTTAAAATATAAACAAATAATTTAGATACAGGGTGGTTCGTAGTTTATTTTATTAAAATTTATGTATTTTAGAGCTCATTTTAGCCAATTTCATTACGTATTTGAAGTAAATATTGGAGAAAATCGACGAAAAATTAAAACTAATGCAAATACAGGGTGATACTTATAGTATTTTTTTTTAAGTTTCATGACTTTAGTGCCTATTTAAGCCCATAGTTTTGTATTAGATGCAATTAATTTTGATATTTGAAGTAAATATTGCACGAAATCCTTAAAAAAGCAACGAAGTATAAAAACTAGCTCAAATACAGGGTGGTACTTATATTATATTATTAATTCTATACACTGTAGAGCCTATTTAAGCGATTAAATTTGATATTTGAAGAAAATACATTATTGCAATAAATCCTTAAAGCAGCAACAAAATATAAAAACTATTTCAAATACAGGGTGATACTTTTATTATTATTTTTAAGTTTCATGCACTTTAGAGTCTATCTAAGCTCATAATTTTGTATTAGATGCAACTACTTTTGATATTTGAAGAAAATATTGCAAGAAATCCTTAAAGCAGCAACAAAATATAAAAACTACTTCAAATACAGGGTGATACTTATATTATATTATGCAGTTTTTGAAATTTTAGAGCATATTTAAGGGAATAACATTTGTTATTTGATCCAAATATTGTAAGAAATTCCAAAAAAATAATATTTTGATACAAGGTGATCATTAAATTATTTTATTAATCTTTTTTTTTTACATTTGATAGTCATTTAATTGATAATTTAAAAACAAAATTTGATTTTTTTTTAATTTTGATGTCAATATTCAATTTTGAGTTAGCAAACTAGGCTATTTTGATTTCAAAAAATCTTAAATATTTAGAAGTAAAATAGAAAGCTTATAACAATTTCATAAAAATATTAGAAAAAATTAATTGTTTTTCTTTTCTGCAAAAATTATTTTTTCTCTTTATTTTTTAATTGAAGTTTTGAAATTGTTGAATTTTTCGCGGTCTGACTACTATCACCCTATTCAAATTAGACTCTATCTGTACCTATCTATGTATATACCATATATGTATGTATGTATGTATATCGTGAAGTGTGCGTGAATATGCACTCACGATAGTTTACCGTATTTGCTTTTAACTGTTTGCGCTGAAAGTGAGCGAAGTTGTGGTAACCTTGCTAGAATTGAAAGTCACATATTTACACACGCCTCAAGACACACGAGCGTGTATCTGAGCAAGTGTTTGTGGGTATAATCATGAGTTTCTGTTAGTATGCAACCATGCTTTATTCAATTCTCTTTCTTTTTTGTTGTACTTGTCTTCACTTTTGCTTTACTAAGAGCGCCTACAAAAAAGATTAGCAAATTTTTGCAAAACTTCAATGCTAAATTTCACACACATACATACATATACAAAAAATAGATTATTTTACATGCAAGTCTTCGCATTTTCTATTTGCCTAAGGAATGTGACACTGTGTTGACATGCGACATGTTTCACGCATAAATTTGCATCCGCTTCCGTGGAAAGCACCAAAGTCTTTCTCTCTCTCTCTCTCTTCTACACATACACATATTAAGAATTAAGGAAAATGTAAATTATAACGAGATTATTCCAAAAGGCATACAAGAAACACAATATCGTGGGCGTAAATAACAGGAAGAAGGTCGAACGGAAAGTGCTGCCAAAATAGTAGTCTTCTACTCCAAAGGTCGACTCTATTATAGCGCAAGTTAATTCTTCCTTTTCAAATGAGCGTGAATTACAAAATTGCGCATCTGGGACGAAGAGCAACCTAAAGAGATTCAAGAGCTGATATTTCAGCCAGAAAAAGCAACGGTTTGGTGTGGTTTGTGGGCCGCTGGAATCCATATTTACTTAAAAATGATACCGGTGAGAACGTAACCATCAATGGCGATCGGTATCGCGCCATACTAACCGACTATTTGATTCCTGAAATTGAAGCTCGTGATCTCGGCGACATTTGGTTTCAATAAAAGGGTACCATTTCCCATACATCGCATCAATTATTAGATTTATTGAGAGAATACTTCGGTGAGCACATAATTTTACGTTATTTTACGGGCCAGTCCATCAAAATCGTGTGATATTACACCGATCGGCTTTTTCCTGTAGAGATATGTAAAATCTGAAGTCTATGCGAACAATACCGCTTCGATTCAGGCCTTGGACCGAAACATCACGCGTGTGATTCGCCAATTACCAGTCGAAATGCTCGAACGAGTTATCGAAAATTGGACTTAACGGATGGACGATCAGAGACGTAGCCTCGGCTAACATTTGAATGAGAAATTCTTCAAAAAATAAATGCCAAGGAATGCTCTTTCGAATGATAGTAAACATTTTCTATTAAACTTAAAGTTTCTGTGTTTTTTCTTAAAAAAAAAGTAGAGAACCTCGAAATTGATAAAATAGCTTTATCAAGCTTGAACCCGAAGGAGAAATCACTGGTTTCCTGGTCTTTTTAACGACTGTTTTGATTGAAAATTTTTGAGGATAGCGTTTTGGGTCTTACCATGGTTAAAAGATCAATTATTTTTAGGTTGGAATCTCAAAGTCCTAGTCGCTTTGCTACCGATTACTATTCGTCTCTATATACTTGAACCAGATCCTCAGTATTTAAGACATTCAACTCAAACTTTGCACATGTCCGTTACTTGCCTAGAAGCTGCTTATTTGTCTGAACCGTCGGTATTGGATCACTATAGCATATAGCTCCCATACAAATTGAACGATCGGAATCCAGTGCTTGTATGGAAAAAAATTTTATTTGAAAAGACAACTTTACGAAATTTTTCTGATATTATTATCTAAAGCAATGGTTTAGTCTCCGCAAAAATCATTAAAATTGGAACAGTATCCCATATAGCTGCCATACAAACTGACCGATCGGAGGTCAATGCTTGTATGGAAAAGTTTTTCATTTGAGGAGTTAACTTCACGAGTTTTGGCTGGCGTTATTATCTAAAGCAATGATGTAATCTCCGAAGAAATCGTTTTAATCGGATTGTTATACCATATAGCTGCCATACAAACTGACCGATGGGCAACAAGTGCTTATAAAGAAAAATTTTTTATATGACAAAAGATCTTCACGCACTTTAGCGGAGATGATTGCCACAAGCAACGCTTTAAGCTCCGAAAAAACTGTGCAGATCGGACTACTATAATGTATAGTTACGATACAAACTGATCTGTCAAAGCCAACATCAAGAACTTATTGTACCAATAGATATTATAAAAAGCAACTGTGAAGGGTATTATAGTTTCAATGCAGCCAATTTTAACATCTTTTTTTTCTTTTTTGTGTTTTTGTAAAACATCGGTTCCTTTTTATTGCATACCTTTTAGCGCCAACGCTGACACATGTTCAGCTAATACCCCATACCCATCATATACCACAGTAAAGTATAACCTTACACCGCCGTATCGCTCTCACAGCTTCACACACGCGAATTCCTTGTCACCAACCATTTGGTGGACAATTCCACTTAAAATTCCGATTTCCTAGAATTTACTTTACAGTTTTTATTTTACATTTCAACGTTTTCCATGCTAAATATGCCTGTAACTTGTCGTGCATACCATGGCTTGATTTTTCTTTTAGCCACTCTTTTTCCAAACAATTTATGTACACATTCTCACTGGACTGGCGTTTGCCCCCACATATCTGCTTCAACTGTGTGTGCTGAAATATGCAAAAAAGGCTTATATAAAATACTATTCTCTGGCGAGGCATGTTGCCACGTGCTATTTATGTACATATGTGTTGTGCAATATTCCAAGAAATTCTGTTTTGTTTATATTTACTTGCACATAACTCTTTTTACATATACATCTAACAGTACTTTTGTGTACCGTATGCATGGCAGAAGCTTTGGCTATTTTTTATATCTCTATTTATCAGTTTCTACTCGCTCCTGCTGGCAGGGACTTTGAGCAGCTCGTAAATATTTGTTGTTAATTAATTCATTCTTTGCTGTAAATATATTTTTATTTGCTTGCCTTCTTTGCTTTAAATATTTGAATTTAATTTTTCTTTAATTGAGCAAGTCTATTCCTTAAGTTCTGGAATATAAAGTATAATGAAGTCTGCTACTTTTTCGTTTACCAAAATTTTGCAAAATCAGTTTAGTGACAAAATAAACGGTAATTATCGCAATTTTAACTACAGTGCCATCTGCCGGATTTTGTATTTTTTAGTTACATTTCCCTGCTCTCTCAAGTCTTTTCTTACACAAAACTCCTAATCAGTTTTGATCACCCAATCATATTAGTTGGAAGCACTTTCAACCGTCTCAAATCCACTTGAGATCTCGGAGTCATTTGATATCATAAGAAGCGTCTTGCTCACGAGTCGGATTCTCTTTAAGATAAGATAAGGTACATAGAGAAGGATTTTACCACGACCTAAGATCTATTATGCCCTCCCCTAAGTCACAAAGACTCACTTTGCCCCATAAGTTCCAATGTCCTGCTCTGTGCTGATGACACAATGTGCTCACTATTTGGAAACATAGAGCTAAATGCTTTGATCCTGCGTCTTCAGATTGCTATGCAGTCAATTAGCAAGTATTATAGAGATTCATTCTCCTTGTCGCAGAATAAGCAATTGCACTAGAAGCTAGGCCCATGTTATGTAAGTGCTTCCTGTGCTTACAGTGGCCGTTTTAGATTACGACAAGTAGCCTGAATTTTTTTGTTTATATATTTAAACCTGTACCACCTGCTGAGGTTGTAACCACTCATTAGCAACTTGCCCACTACAACTCTCCTTACCTAATCCTTCTTCTTGTCGGAGCAGCTTCTTTATGGTACGAGGACCCACCGCGATGAAGGGTTCAGGTCCCACTTTGTTAACGGATGATGCGAAGCGGGTGAGCTCATCAGTCAGTTCATTCCCAGCTATATCTTTGTGACGGAGCACCCAAATAAGGTACATTTGGTTACGTTCCGTTCCGTTTCCGTTCTCCACCTCCTGCACCAGTGACGATTAAATCTCATAGGTAGAAATTGCTTTAAGGTTCGCTTGACTGTCGCCAAATATGGTTATACGTTCGCTGCGTTCGAGGTTTATCCCTTCCCACCGACTTATGGCAAGGACCGCTCCTTGAAATATAATCGGAAAACTTACCATAGGTGAGAGAGTTTGGTCGGTAGTCCTGAGACTTCTACAGCAATTCCTGCCGACGTTTTCAAGCCGTCGGTGTACCACTAGATACGTGCTCCAACTGAGTTCTTGAAATCATTTGATCATTGACGTCTCATACTCTCGGGTCTGATTCTCCATGCTCTGTATTATATAAACCAGCAATCCGAATAGATCTGGCCGCGATTGATGACAAGACGCTATATCAGCTGTCGTCAAATAGTTCGACCTCTGCTGCTAGCCGGAACTGAAATAGTAGACAATACGGTCAACAATTTTTATTTATTTGAAGTTTTATTCATTGCTCTACATACCAGTTCAGACCCAATCATCTTCCCTTCACATTTGCTACGTAATTTCATAGGGACTTATTATACAGACATATCTAGCAATGAAAAAGACGTCGAGTTAGTACGCATACTAACCACTTCTTTAAGTACACAGAGAGTTTCTGAAAGCTTCATCTCTGAAGGTTAGGTTATATCTGAAAAAGTGTATATTTTTTGAATAGAGAGAAAGATTGTGATCTATTCTACCAAGTTCAGACCGAAAAGTAGAGATTTTGCGGAAAATGCAGGCACCAGGAACAGGAGTTGAAGAAACTTCTTTAAAGATAACATTCAAATAATGCTAAGCTGCGAATTCGGCGGAGTAAGGTTATATTCAAATGACCTTCGACGGAAGCATAACAATGCCATAAGATATATTTTGAATACCTGACACGAGGCAACACACACCCAGCTTGGTAAAAATCTGTTGCCTAAACCGTATGAATTAGAAATGCACATAAAGAGCACGTAGCAAAGACATGCACCTAAGTAGTACAAGCATGAACCTAAGCAAAGACATGAAGTTCAGCAAAGACACACACCTAAATCCGATAAGTAATGGAGATATTTAAATTTGATAAAACTCGCGATATGAGAAGAAAAACGTACAGAGTTTGTAAAAATAATCAACGAAAATCGGTTATATCTAGTATGAGAATGTAGAACTAAGCTAGTGTATGCTTGAAGAAAACTTCACTAGTCACTATTGTCAATATTTTAGAAGAATAGATTTTAGTTAAGTATTTATTACAAAGTTTGTGTATCTCAAACAGGTCTGGAAATCTGCTGTAGGATAGCCAAAGACAAGAAAGATATGGGAGATGCTCATGCTGAGTGCGCTGGCGAAGCGATTAAGCAGTCTTCGTGAATGGTTCGCCTAATAATGGAAGCACATATACCGCGTTGCACCATCACCAATTTACAGTTAACTTTCAGTTGCATTTTAAAGCCACGCGTTTAAGCCATTTCAAGCTAATAAATTCATTTCCACTCATTGGCGAACAGAGTACAGTGTAAGGATTCATTTGGAGCAGCGTGCGTTGCAGTGACATAGCCGACGACTAACCATTTTCGCTTTAGTCATAATGAAAAATTCAAAATCAATTTCCAATCGAATTGCATTTTCAATCATTGGCGCATTTTCCCA
The DNA here is from genome assembly GCF_016617805.1 of Bactrocera tryoni. Classification (NCBI taxonomy): domain Eukaryota; kingdom Metazoa; phylum Arthropoda; class Insecta; order Diptera; family Tephritidae; genus Bactrocera; species Bactrocera tryoni. The sequence goes on from NC_052501.1 coordinate 75,971,041, forward strand.
GTTTCCATTTTTCATTTGCCATTTATTATACGCAGACAAACACACACACAAGCGCGCAAATGCAATGGCCAGTCGATAGTCGGTCGCACGTGCGGAGGTCAGTAGCTGCGACACAGCGCGCGGCTGTGAATTGCCAATTGTATTTGCATTAAAGCTGCAGCAATGGCGGACGGCTGCGCCGCAGTCAAGCGTGAGGCTGTTGTGCTTGGCATGTGGCAACTTTGTCACAGCGCGTTGATCACTTTAGCGAAGTGGCAACTCTGTGGCGAATGCGCTATGCAAACGCGGCTGTGAACTGCAGCACGGCAGCGCGTCGGATATTGGCCAACATCAATTTGAATATTTCAGCGCTTTGCACATCAACTAAGTGAGTTACGAGCCAAACCAGTGCCAGACAATCGAATGCGCTGCTTGAAAGGGAAAGCGCGGGGTGGTGGCGGCCGAAGCGCCTGAAAATGTAGTTCAAAGCGAGTTGCAGCGCCAAATTTTTTGTGGCATAGCCGGAAATTTGCTAGAATGGGCATATTTAGCAATGCATTGATGGACAATTTGCAGCGGATGATGATGAGGTTGGGTCGTCAGCAAAACTAACTGTTTGCATATGGATTTGAAAGGAGAGGAGAGTGGATTGAAAGCTACGATATGCATTTTAATTTCGAGGATTTTTGCAGATTTTCAGCAAGTCCTTAGAGAGATGCGACTACAAAGTGTTCTCTTAATAATGGATCCTCATCGAACGACAAAGCGTTTTGAGCATACCGCTAGGTTCGCCAAAGGTGTGTCTACAGAGGTATTTCTATCGCCTTCCTCCATTCAGCTTTAACAAAGAGCGTCCGATAGAATATTTAGCTGCACCGTGTATAAACAAACCTATTTGATTCTGTTCAGTCAGAGCATCTATAATTGTAGCCAGATTGACTTCACTAAGAGCCAGTAGTTCTGTTGATCTTTTACGGTTCACTCTTGGCCAACTGGATCTCGCAACTACACAAGCTCAGGTTGCTGACCAGCCTCTGCTGAGCTCACTGATGGTGCATAGGTATAACATCAGAACTCAAGCAGACCTCAGAGAACCGACTCGATACCAATCGGATCAAGTTGGAGAAACGGGCTACAACGACAGACCTCCAGAAGAACAGACTCAATTCCAATCGTATCACCATAGACCATGGATTATCGACGTTAGATTGGCAGTTTGGAATTGATATGAGAAAGGACTTAATTTCATTGCATATCAGTAAATTTAAACAGAGGATGTCTAAATCTAACTATCTCTATATAAATGGAGGCTCAACAACGCGTTTGGACAACCCAAGTCGATATGAAGGGCTGCAGTGGAAAGTATAGTAGTAACATAACAATATACTAAGATTTAGTTCCATTCAATTTTTTTAAACTTATTTGAATTATCTGCTACCGCCTGTTTAATATGTCTGTTGCACTGATCGGTCAGACTCAGTCCGGTTTCTGTAAAGATATTTGTTTTTTCTTTAGTGGTAAGGGTAAAAAAACTTTTAAATACCCGTATGGTCTTTACTGGCTCCTCTCTGAACCATCTCGCGCTTCCGATGAAGTTCATCAGTACAAAAAGTTTTATCTGTGCCGATAATTGCGATATCTTTTCAATAGAAAGCCTTATATTTGAATAGAAGATAGTTTATAGTCTTCTTTTCTTCTAACTCCTGATCGATTTTGAAAGAGCTTTTATACCAAATGCGGTCAATATTTCATTCATGATACGTTTGCCCTCTTGTTGAGTCAGTCAGGTGTTCATACCAACTCGACTGTGTTTGTCGATTAAATATCTACAGGTACCCAAAAGCCAAAGGCATATAAATTCCCTCTGTGCTCAGTACCTGTTCTGTTTAGTTCATTTGCTTCCCAGTTACCACAAATATAAGTAGTATTACAGGAACCCTTTGCAGGATAGCAGGATGAAACAAGTTTCATTTTTCAAAACCTAGTCTCCACCATAAACTTAAAATCGTAGATGAAAGGAATTTAAATAAAAAATTCACTTAATCAAAATCACAGCCTTTGATTTTTTTATGTGGAAGCTACAAATACATTTAAGCTCATATCTATATACCAAAGAAGTACTAAATCCTTTCTGTTCTTGCTAGCGAGAGCGCTCGCACAAACGTTTCAAACTATGATTTAAGATTTTTGCCAAAAATTAAATATCAGCGAATTTGATTGCTCAGAGAATCACATTTAAATGTGCAATCAAGCGGAATCTTGATAGAGCGTCAGACCGAAACGATGCTGACAAAAAGAGTGCGGTTAAAGTTGTCTTCGTCTACTAAATTGGATTTGTGACACTTTGCATTAGCACAAGCAAAGTAAAACAGCTTAAAATATGCAGTGATCTTGAACTGAAGATTTTCTGAAAATATTATACATTTAAACTGCTGAAATATTTTTTTAAACCACGTGTGACCTATATACAATATGTCTGGACTTAGGTAGCGATACTTTTATATTTTTGTAGATATTATATATAGTAGATGTAAGTTGATAAATCATATAAAAAACTTCTAATAAAGGTGGAAAAAGCTATCAACTTAAAGTTTCATTTAGTTCAAACCATTTTCACGGCTCAAATGAATTAGGTATGCGACTTTGCTAAAATTTGCCTGAATGTAGGCAACGTTTTAATTATAAGAATAATATATATCGTATATAATAATAAGAATTATATGAGTAAACATAAATAATAAGCTGAATATACGAAAATCAAACAAAATTTATTTCAGAAACCAAACTCAACTTCTTAATTGAAAAAGAAGAGAAAATATGTCAAAACTACAGAAGAAGATTTTTATAAAAGTTACAGAAAATTTAGTTCATTTCAATGAGATTTAGATACGAGCTGAAATACTTTGCAATCTTTTCTAAAGATTTCAATACTTGTATAGTATATAATTTTAATAACCTTCCCAAATGTAAATCCAATTAGGTGTGTGACTTTGCTATATTGCTCTCAAATGTAGGCAACGCATTCATTGTAAATCTTTCCTTGGCTTATATGTCAAATATATAACAAAATAATAATAATAATATTAATAATAATGTATTTGAATTATAAACGTATTTGCAACCTGTGAATGATTTTTTTATAGTAGGAGGAATATTCAAAAGCCGGAGTGCGGAACTTTAATCCGCTAAACCTAACCTACTCCGAATTTATATCTCTCCCAAGGATTAACTAATACTTTTTGGGAGAAAGACTTTAACTCTAATCTATCATAGCCAACTATGGCCAAGTGAAGTGTTTAACTTCTTCCTTCCATTTGAAAAACGAGGGAATTGAAAACGTACGTGCTGAGAGTCTTCTATGCACTCTGTACAGATAGCTTCTAAAGCACCTATGTCCATAGGTCCCCATGTTGTCTATCTATCCATTAATGGAAGTCCGGGATTGGTCTGCGAAACCAGCGGACTTTGGTCGATGTTTACTCAAATGTGATGCTTTTGGTTCTCTCCTCTTTTTTACGCCTATAGACGGCTCTACCCGAGGTACAAACCAGGTGTATTCAATTTTCTGATCAGCCAACTCTAAACTCATGGTAGCAAACCGTTGCATTTAAGCCCGAGATCTTCCAAATATTTAGCCACTGCTACCACTATGAGGTCATCCGCATTTGCGATTGTTTTCACATTTTTTGGTTGATGTATTCTTAACACCCCTTCGTACATCAAGTTTCATAGTAATAGACCTAAAACCGCGCCTTGCGGTACTCCACTCGAGATAGTGTAGCTCTGGTTGCCCTGTCGAAAAACAATCTTCTATTTTCGAATAGCACCTGAGAAGGGTATAATAGTGTTAGTGTGGCCGCAGTTAACGTTTATTTTTGCTTTTTTTGTTGTTTTTTTTTTGTTTTTTTAAGAGAACTATACCGAAATGTTTATTCAATTGTAGTATAAGTGTTCTTTTGTTGTGTTGCACTCAACGCGGCGTATGAGTAACTCCATACTGCTATTTGTAAATTTTTAATTTTCTGCTATGTGTCGTGGCGTATGAGTAACCTGCGAAAGTGTCGGTGTGTTTTGCACTACGCTGCGTATGAGTAATTCTCAATACTCCGTTGGGTCGGACATGGCGTATGAGTAACTCTGAACGGTTTTATATTTTTATATGCTTTGCTAAATGCCTTGGCGTATGAGTAACCTGCTAAAGTGTTAATGTTTTGCACTACGCGGAGTATGAGTAATTCTCAAAAGTACGTTGCGTCGGACATGGCGTATGAGTAGTCCCTACATATCATAGGAATAGGAAAAAAACTTTTATTATTATTTTAGATTAATATATTGATATTTGTAAATAATTTAAATAAATATACATAAATGCATAAATCTATGATCTAAAAAAAAAAAAATAAATTTTTTTGCAAAGCTGAGCGAAATTAGAATTTCTTGAACCAAAAAATGTATAAATTTTTTCAACCAAAGTTTTTAGTTTAATTATATATCCTAATTATTCGTAATATGTGTGGTAGGAACGTTTAAATTATTATTTTTAGCGCAATTCCGATGGGAATACACGTTATTAAAACGCGAATGCAAAACAACATCATTTAATTTTAATTTTCAGCAATCTATGCACGCCATGTGGAATTCACTTTCAATTGAAAGTTCTATTGTGCTAAGCTTAAAAGTCATTTAACACACTTTGAGTAAAAAACTATATTTTTTCACTAAACTGGCTGCATTTGAGATGAGGGTGCACCGAATAGGGGCCAAAAATGTGTATGTGTTTCAGTTCATGCAGTTTTGATGGCCCAATTTAAAAATATCTTCATATTAGAGAAGCTAACATAAGTTTTTTTCTAAAATAATGCCATAAGCTGCTCCACATTTTACTTTAATATATAGAAAAATAATTTTCCGAGCACAATATGTTAGTTGATTTTTATTGCAAAAGGAAACGTTGCAAGTAAAGTAAATAAATAATTTTTTGTAGAAAGATATGTATTTGGGGCAACAGCCTTGAAGAAGCTGCTTTTAATATTTTTGCCGCAATTTTAAGCAAATATCAAACGGTTTTCTGGTAGAAAAACAAATTTCATTGTTTTCTTATACCCTATCGCTCGCATATTTATCGCAGTAAATGCAGGTATATCTATGTATGTACATATATCTCGAACCTTGTAGGCAAAAACTTTGCTATAAACACAAATATACTCATCTAACAAACTATTTTGAAATTTCTATTCCATAGCAATTTCTGACATTTTTGATAAACACAAACAGACAAATACATTCTAAAATGAATCTGTTGTCCCACATGAAATGTTGACAATGCGATATGTCAAGGTAATAGAAAATATGAGTAGAGCAGATAATTTACAGCGCAAAGCAGTAAGTGAAAAGAAAACAAACAAGGCAGAAAGGGATGCAGTATTCAAACAAGAAATCAAGTGCTTATTTAGGAGAGCTTCATTTCACTGCAAACGATAGCAACTCTAGCAGCAGTTCGTGATAGGGTCAACAGCACAAACAATGAACCGTATACTACAAATAAAAACAAAAAATACAACAATCAAAGAAAAGGTTAAAATATAACAAAAATATAAAAAAAAAGCGAAAAATACAATAAAAATATTACAACAAACACAAAGAAAGAAAAACCACAACAAATACGAAAAAAATTGCATATATCAAAAAATTGCAATAACAACGACAAATACAATCAACAGCTTGTAAACTGCTCAATCAAAAATCACAACAACAACTACAGCAGTCGAAGCGAAGATGAACCCCCAGCTAAAAGCGGCAAAATGAAGATGTGCAGGGACTAAAGCAACAGTATCGGCGTGTCAAAATGAAAAGATAAACCAAAAACAAAAAAAAAACGTTGCTGGCAGCGAACAGCAAACAGAGCGCTAAGTGAGGGAGAAATTGATTTGATTTTTCAATTTGGCAAACAGCTGAAAGGGCTGTGCATGGACCAGGAGGGAGGGATGAAAGTGAAAAACAAGCGCTAATAGAAAACTAAACTTGCAAACAAGTGCCAAAAAAAACTAAGAAAAAAGTTGCCTGTGAATATATTTGTGTATATATTATACTCGTGGGAACTACGCAAAACACACTTCCGCTTTGCCGCGCAGCCTTTACGCCACACACAAAAGAATGGCAAAAAGAAAGCGCAGCAGCAGCATCAGCGTTGTGCAAACGAGCAGAAAAACTGTCAACAAAGTGAGCTTTGTCTTGCAGTTTGCAGTTTTCCCCCCACACTATCCACAACACACACAAACGTGCGCTTTTTTGCATGCGCCAAATAAAAATATATACGATTTTGTTGTTGGGATTTTTCTGCCATTTTTACTATTTTGCTATCCGGAAGCCAGCTATCAACAATGATGGTTAATAAAAATATTTTTGCGACACCAATTTGCAGTGGGCAACCGCAACCAATGACAACAATGCAGTGCGCCAGCTGTGGCGGAAAGCAAAATGGTACAAAAAAGTGTATATAAGATATTTAAAAATAATATAAAACATTTCAAAAATAAAACGACAATGTGGAAATTGAAAAAAATTGCCAATAAAGTGAAAAACAGCCGTTAAATATATGTAAACGCCGCGGGCAGCGTTGTCGTACAAACCGGTAAAATCAGCCGCAATGTCATATTTAATAAATAAGTATGCCACAGTAGGCCGCAAAAACTTGTATAAATACAAATATTTATTTTAATATTACGAGTAATGTTTGATAAGTCCGTGGATTTTTTCGGAGAAGAAATTTTTGTACAAAAAAGGAACCCTTATTGCTTTGCATAGTCTGCTTATGTTGAAATATATGATGCATGAAGGCTCTACTATTTTGTTTATCGCATACCTGTCTAGTTTTTGGGGGTCCTTTATACATTATTTTCCTTATAGTCGCTTTATTGGAGAGGAAGATCTTGGAAAAGACATCTTAATGTTGGCAACACTCACTTAAGCAAATAGCTTTTCGTGGTGATGAACTTTAGATGAGCCAAAAGTCTCAATATGATGTCTTATATAAACATACGTGGCTTATCAGTAACCTTAAAAATATGAAAACATACGTGGCGTATGAGCAACTTTAAAAAAACATTAATTTAAAAAAAAATAACTGTGCGTATGATTAACTTCTAGTTTTATGTATTGCAGTAAAGTCTGCATGGCGTATGCGTAATCTTAAGAATATATAACTATACTTGGCGTATGAGTAACCTTCAACGATTAACGTACATCTGTAAGTCATGGCGTATGAGTAATCTTAATAATATATAACTATACTTGGCGTATGAGTAACCTTCAACGATTAACGTACATAAGTCATGGCGTATGAGTAACTTAAATTATATGTATTGCAATTATTATGAAATAATCTTTTTTAAGGGGGGATACCCTTAGTACTGTTAAAAAGGATAATTTTTTCCACTTTTGTTATGGGAAAATAAAAACAGATCACATCCAATTTTTTTTGCATATAAAGCCGTTGACAGCTAATTAGCAACGCTCCCTTTTTCTGTAAATTGCTGATGAGTATAATGATAAAAAATTTTAATATACCGTTATTAATATTCCTAAAAGTATTGCATTCTTCATGTTACTTTATTTACTACTAAATTCACTCCGTTTTGTAGTTCTGAAGTTAAAATTCTTTTATTTTTTCCCAAATAGTAAATGCGTTACGATATAGAAGGTGAATTAATTGCGACAGTTAATTAGAAACAGTTGTTTAAAGAATAAAAATTCCTCAAGGTGTTAATTTTTATTAACTCAGTTTGTATGGCAACTATAGGTTATATATCATAGCAGGGTTTTAGGTGATGAAGTGTTTGAAATTCTATGAAGATATCTCGTCAAATTAAAAAAGGTTTCCATACAAGAATGTGACTTTGATCGTCCAGATATCGGTGTTTCCAACAAATAAGCAGCTTCTTGCGAACAAAAGGCTGTGTACAAAATTTTAGCTCAATATCCCATAAACTTTTTTGACACTTCAACTCCACTATCCTTAAAATGACCAAGCAGTTGTACTCACTCTTGCTTGTGACATCACAATGAGGTCACGTCAACAATACATAAAATAATAAAGTGACTGTCAGATCATATCTAACCAACCTCGTTTTAACATATCACTACATTTTTATGTATTACACTTTGGGCCTATAAGCAATTGCGTTGATCAAATCAGCTCAACTCAATACAACTCATCAATTTATTTAGTAAAATTGTTGATTACCCGTGGGTATATTTGGTGTGGCCTTATTCTTTCATTACTGTATTCATATAATAGCCTTATTTATTTATATAATATGCCGCTGTCACATTTGGGTTGGCAAGTTTCTGCTAGTTGGCTTATGATTGAAGGGTATTTTTATGCTCAAAGTTCCGTTATAGTTTAAAAAGTCTCTAAAAATTTATAAATAATATTGAGATTAAATTTATAAACCATTAGATTTATATATTATTTTCTATAAATGTATTTTTGTTGATTATTTGCTCTATAACGTGGCACCCCAGCTGAGACTGAGTACTTTTGACAGCTACTTTTTTAAGAATTAAACCATTTTTATAGCTTCTTTTTGTATGACATATCTTTCACACGGCTGCTGATTCTCAATTGGGGCGGAGTTCATGATTTTGTTAATTTTGTCACGCTCCCAAACCACTTAATATAATAAATACTCAGTTCTGGCAGCCATATCCGAGGTAGAAAGTGCAATAAAAGTCGTGTGATTCATTTATATTATCTAAATGAACAGGTGAAACACAACTTACATAGTTCAGGAATCCACACCCGAGGAATAAAGTGCAATGAAGTCTTCTGCTTGAGCAATCTAAATGAACGAACCTCAGAAGAGAGTACGCAGCCTTCCAGTATTCATGCATTAGCTATGCTCGAGTCTCATTTAAAGCACAGATTCCTTAAATACTCGCAGAAGTAATCATTACTTTTTCGGCTTTCATTGTCTTGTGTTAGAATTGCTTCCCTACTTTAGTGGCGTCTCTTCATTTTTCAAGTATTGAAACTTTGTAATTTCAAACATCTGAAAACTTGGCTTACCTAAAACGTTTTTACTATCTGCTCACCTTTACATAAATATATAAAAATATGCATATAGTATATATGTTATGTATATATCTACAATGATACTCTAATACCTTGCATACAAATCTCTACTCTCTGAAACCGAGCTACAAAATAATAGCCAGGCTGCACTTTGTGGACTTCAAATATAGTTTACTTTTACTCTCCCAACTTTTCCCACTATGTTTTGCTATTGTTGCAGCACTAGCTTGCTATTATTGTAAGCACACTTTTTCTATGATTTATGTGTTTCATAATTTTTTTGGTTTCTGCTCACTCACTTTCAAAAAGTTACTGTGAACACGTAACACACGTAACATCCGAGGACTAATGGTGTTCAAGTTAGCTGCACTTTCAAGGGTGCGTGTGGGAGCTCTATAGTTAATATATACAGCTATTGTTTGTGAGTATGTTAACTACAGAATATTAGCACAGAGCTTGGAATAGTTTGACAACAGCTGCAAAGTAGAAAAAATGTTTTGCAAATTTCTATTTTATTTGATTGAAAATCCAGGGAAAAATGCAAATACATTTACCTGCTGTTTCGTGTTTGTAATTTACAAGTGGACAGATATCTTTTGCGCCCACATACATAAGTGAAAATAATTCATTTCTAATAATTTCATATGGAACATTTGTTTCTTGGGAAGTGCACACCTGAACTGTTTTACTATTAAACTGCTATTAAATAAATATTATGCTTTAAATGTGTGCTTTCATGAAGACGGGCATCGCACTTTAATGCATACTATATGTAAATATATAATTTTACTATATTTCTTCAATCGATATTTTGAGATTAGGAACAAATTATGAAAACTCACTTTATGCATCAATTTTTTTAATATTATTTTGAACATTAGTTTTCGAAATTTTAAGGTAAAATTTTAGAAAAGGAAAATAATAAATTTAAAATGAAAACTTCTTTTATATGGAAAGTCTATAATTCTTTTTCGGAGTATATAATTCAAGTTAAAATACTTGCATGGGTTTTTTGGAATAGCTTATTAAAATATATTTTCTAGTAGTGTTTACTTTTTTCGGAGTTTTTCATATGTCATATCAGATAAATTTTAACATGCTTTTTATCGAAAAGCTGCTTAAGATAACTTTTCTAGATATATTGCCTTCCTTTTTTTTCGGAGTAAATATTCGGAGTTTTTCATATACCATACTGAAGAAACTTAAACATGATTTGTTCGGAAAAACTCTTTTAAATATCTTTTCTAGTTGTATTGTTTTTCATTTCTTTTTCGGACTGAATATTCGGAGATTTTCATGTCATATCAGATAAATTTTAGCATGTTTTTATCGAAAAGCTGCTTAAAATATCTTTTCTGATTGTATTGCTTTTCTTTTTTCGGAGTAAATATACGGAGTTTTTCATACTAAGGATTAGAAGAGTTAAAAGATGAATTTTATAGAAAAACCACTTTAAATATACTTTATAGTATCTTTTTTCATTTTCGGAGTACATATTTGAATTTTTCCCTAGGCTATTTTAGAATAGTTGGAGTGTATTTATGAATCGGCATTATTACATTTTCTGGTGCTTCCAAGTTTTCACAGTTGAAAACAGATCACACTAACAAATGCCTTAGGAACTTTTGCTTAATTTTTTTACGTCTGACCCCGCACACATGTACGTTTAGGCATTCTGGAAGTCCTAATCTACTTGCTTCCTTTTCGGAATGATTTAAAGTAAGTTACACTGACGTAAAATTTTAAGAAGAGTTTTCGGAGTATTTTCGGACACGTTTAACCATAAGTTATAAAACCTCCCTTTAAATAGACTCAAATAAAAATCGGAAAAATTTTCGGAGTAAACTGATTTTTAAAATACTTAATGTATATACTCCAAACAATTTTCGGAGTAAAACACTAGCTAACTACTAATATTATAATTAAAAAAGACGAAAAGTAATTTTCGGAGTTACATTTAAATCATAATCTCGACACTGATGTAAGTTTTTTTTAAGTTCTTGAAATGCTGATATACTTTTCGAATGATTCGGAGTAAATTCCGTTGTAATAAACTTTAAAGAGCAGTTTTCGGAGTATTTCGGAGTATTTTTTTTATTTTTTTACCATAATACCTTTTACTAAGCCGTAATAAAAAATCGGAATAATTTTCGGAATGAGCTGACAGCTACATGGCTGAAAACCTTTTAAATATTCAGAATAATTTTCGAAGTAAACTGCTAAGCTAAAAAGCTGGAGTTTAAAAAAACCTAATTCAAATATTCGAAATGACTTTCGAAGTAAATTCATAATTTTTTCATTCAAAATGTTTTCTTTTCAAGTCTTCCGTAAAAGAAAAATAAATTTTAGGAACAATAAATATGTATCCCCGAAAATCTTTCGGAAATAATTATTAATTCGGACTGTTCATTTTTTCTTAATTGTTGACCAGAAGCCATTTGTTTCAAATTCCACCCATCATTGAAGTACTTCACCTGCCTTCGAACATATCTTAACTAATTTAATTTGCGATGGATTGCTCAATCATAAAAAATTTATAGCCGACGCTCGTGTCAACGAGTGCGACACAACATTGTAGTGACCTCATGCGATGGATGCAACAACATGCCAGCCGATAAATCGAATTCACTTTATTTTTTCTTTCGCTGCGCTGTAATAAAATAGTTTTAAAACGTATAAACTTTTTAATTGAGGCCACCAAAAGTCACTGAGAAAGTCCACTTGTCGCCTTTACTCTCACCTCTCCGCTTGGCACACAACGCTTTTGATGGATGTCAGCGGCCGTGACAGCGGTGCAGCAATCGGCAAGGCCCAGCTGACTACCCTTCGATTTTCGATAAACTGCCATTTATTTTTCATGCATTTTAATGCTTCCTCCATTTCTCCATTTCGATTCATCATACTTGTTTGTATGTATGCGAGCTTTGTGAATACTTTATTGAGTGGCCGGGTGTGGCAGCAAACTTTGAAGCGGAGCCAACGCAAGTGCGTCCCATGAACGCAGTGAACCTGTCGTGCCTGCCGATTCGCGCGCTGCCGCCTCCTACGCGCTTTTGCTGGCACATCAAATTCGATTTTCGAATTTAATCGCATGAAAAACATAAAAAGTTTGCCCTTTAAATCGTCGGACGAGTACAATGTACGCTTGAGCGAGCGAGCAGGGGGTGAACAAAAATAGATTGTGAGAAAAATCGGGTTTGGTCTATAAAAAGAAGAAATGCAAGATGTTCATTTCTTGGCATTAATTACAAAGTTTTCATGCAACTTCGATATCGAGTTTAAGTGAAGAAGAACGGATATCATGAGAAAGAGACAATTTACTAATTGCTGAGATTGAGCTTCGTAGAGATTATGTCGAAACGATTGTAAAGAAGTTGACGGCGATAGGGTCCATTAAACAGCGAGGCTTCGGCTTTTTTTAATAGCGGAAAAACTGCAGATACAACGATCTGGCTTTAAGAATCTGTGCTCTCTTTCAAAATCGCTACCGTACAAATTGATAAGCAAATTACGTTGAGCCTTAAGCTTGAAACCAAGCTCAAGCGAAACTCGAGTGAAACTCACAATAATGGGCTTATTATATGGTTTTTGGTTAGAATACCGGATAGACCATATTCAACTTCGTCACATCTACTAAAATTTTCTCGTTCTTTTGTACCATATGTTCACTTTTTTAAGAAATATATGACGTTTAAGAAGTTAAAGATATCTTCAATCGGGTCTAAGTTCTTAGCTGGATACAGCTATTCCTAAACACGACCTGTTTCTGCCATTTAGTACCACCGAGCTAAAGTCATTAAAATAATTGTATGTGATCGCGAATCAACCGACTCGATCGTTACTTCGGATCTTGAAAAATCAATCAGAGCATGGTACTGGAGGATTGACTTTTAATCTTTGTCATCATTCAATATAAGAGCAATAGAGATAGAATCGGATATATACTCATATTATAAAGTTATATCCTATATAATGAAATTAAGGGTCTCAAAGGAGTTATTGTGGTTCTCAAAACAACATTCTCCAAAATATTGTGGGTTGGAAGCTCTTCGACATATAAAAATACAAGTACGTTCTGGTTTTATAGGTCTAGCTGCCGTCAGAATGGGCTTTGAAGAAGTAATCATCGACGCTTGATATTGCATGAAGTGCTAATAAAATATGTACTGGCAATAGGCTTTGCTCAATATGCATTAACCTCAAAGGCGTACAACTCTTTTAGGATAGTTTGCGTTGGACTTTCAACCCTTCTTTCAAACAATATGAATAATCGAGGTCCAAGTATGCCTTTGGCTTCGGAAAATGAGTATGTTTGAGTTTATTTAGGAGACTCCATCACTTATATAATTAACGCTGATAGTTTGCGTTGGACTTTCAACCTTTCGTTTAATATGTTCAAACAATATGAATAATCGAGGTCCAAGTATGCCTTTAGCTTCGGAAAATGAGTATGTTTGAGTTTATTTAGGAGACTCCATCACTTATATAATTAACGCTGATAGCTTGAAAAACCAAGCGAAGAACTGCCTCATACACTTCTTTTTCTGGGATTCGAAGTATTGGTTTCTGTATAATAAGATGGGTAAGGTGCTAAAATTTTTCGTTCTTACCATTTTCTTCTGTGCATCCTGAGTCAAAAATGTACCTCATAAATACATAAATATCCATTGGACATCCAGTAGCGACTTAATCTCATCTTATTCGTCTTTATCTTAAAAAGATTTCAAGTGTAGTCAGTGGAGGTGTTTCTCTGCTCCCCACGGTGGGTACCACGTCGAATACTTTCAGATCCTGAGGGTTTTCATCCATTCGGACGACATAGCCTAGCCCTGTAGCCGCTGTCTCTTAATTCGTCGAACTATGTCAATGTCGTCGTATATCTCGTACATCGTTCCATCGACTCCGGTATTCGCCATTGCCAACACGCAAATCATAAATCTTCCGCAGAACCTTTCTCTCAATGGAGCATGCATGGGGTTATATGAGCAAGTGAGGAAAGTTCTCTGAGCGCCATTCACTTGGGAGTTGGCCGGAAACAATTATTTTACAAATGGTTCAAGCAGCTCACGGCTTCCGGTCTTGGAACAAGTATTTTCTGGGCAGCCAAAAACATCACTGAAAAGGACTTTAGCTGATACTTAATCGAATTTGAAATCCATCCAACTTTGTGCTGAAAATATTTAAATAGAGCGTGAGAAGCTAATGCCTTAGCGCAACATCAAAACGCGGTGGAAGAAGCAGCAGCAAATCAACAAACCGGATGCGGCAAACTCACTGAAATCAGCATACAAAAATCTCAGCCTCAGCCTGCAGTGAGCAACCGATACTTGCCGCAGTTTGGAATTTCGCTAAAACGCGGATATTTACAATTGCTTACTTCTTACTGTGATTGTTGTTTTCATCGTAGTTGCTGTTGTTGTTATCTTTCGCTGTGATTTGGTTGCTTAAATTGCTTTTCAATGCATTTTTTATGCCGACAGCGAGTGCACTTTGCGCATTTCGCAAGGCAACAACGCCATAAATTATCGATTGCTTGCCGGGGCTGGGAAGCAAAGGTGGCACAGTGGAGGAGAACTGAGAAAAGCGATGAACAAGTTGGAGAGAATAGTGTATAGTCTTGTGATACAGTGTTTATATATAGAACGGAAGTAAATTGGAAGGCAGCAATGGAGGCCATATATACATCAAGCGGTTTCTATGTACATTAGCAATACATAAGCGGTAATCAGTACTTTGTGGTACTTCAATCAAAGTTTCATAGCACGGTCGCTTCAGTTGTCTAGACTAGATCGATAGCACCGCCATTCCTTTGGCGTAAATGAATTGTTTGCCTGCGCTGCGCCGGACATCGTTGCCACACACACTCTCCCATACATTCTCACACTCAGCTAGCGCAGTGCACACACTTCCTTCACGACAGTGTGTTACAACTAATCGCCTGATTGCTCCTTGTTTGAACTTTAGCTGCGAGCAAAAGGAGCAGTAGTACAAAGGAAGTGCTGAAGAGCGAACCACACCGCATGAAAGCTTGGAAGCGCTGGTGGCTTGGAAGGCAACCTCATAATCTCATCAAAGGATAAATGATTCCCCATTGAATATTAAACGAATTTTAAAACTCTCAAATGTAAGTGTTTGAGCAAACGCTTGTGTAAATAAGTTGCTTGGAGAGTTAGTGCGATAGATTAATCAATGAATATTCAATGAAGGCAATGTAGCTGCTGTCTTGGTGAAGACACCAATGATCTATGGATAATGTAATTACATGGAGGTTAGGGAAAATGTGGAAAATTGCAGTAAAAATATGTTTCGTTGAATGAGTGGAGAGAGCAATATGAAGAGCGCTAAAGCTTTAAATGCTGTTTGATAAAAAGATGCTTAGAATTATTATTTAATTTCATTTTTTGATAATGATCATCTATGTAAAGTTAATGAGTTCCAGAGTGTAAATAACGTTGCTCTATACATATATCATATTAGGTGTGCGACTTCGCTAAAAACGGTAAGTGCCTATTTGTAGGCAAAGCATTATTATTATTGAACAGGGCGTATTAAGTTTGCATTGAAATGTGCACCAAGCAGAAGTAAACGTCGGAAAGCATATAAAAATATAGAAATATGTATATATATCAGTGTGTAGAGCTTAGTGAATTTAGCCAAATCCCTCTGTTAGACGGTCTGTAGACACTGCTTTTACCAACAACGTTCCTAACTCTCCATATTTTCAGCTATGAGCCACCCTTAATATCACTCATTGAAGCTCATTGTGAGGTTTCCTACAGAATATTTCATTGTTGATCCCTTTTTTTGTCATACCTAAACTCTTTGCATGTTTGGTCAAACTTACCGAGAGTTTTGTTGAAGATTCCTAAGCACCAAACAAGTTCTATTCGTCGTACGCTAAGCTACAACGTTCTTCATTCAGCAGAAGTGAGATTGTCCAAACTTTTCCTTATTAAAAATTTAATGAGTTTATTGACAGACCTTTTTTATTGGTCTTTGCAACGGAGTTTCTCTCGAAAACTGGTAATGCCGACTCAACAGATGTTATCATCGTCCATGCCTTTGTTCCATATAGCAAGATGGGATATAACAAGTAACTTCTAGAGTTTGGTCTTTGTTCTTCATTGAGAGAGGGTTTCACTACTCATTGACTACGCAGTTCGAAGTAGCAAGAGCTCTTCTTCGTTAGTTTTCGAGGTTGCCATTGTTGTTGCTGTTAATACTGGTTTCAAAATAGATGAAATTATCTACGACTTCAAAGTTATGACAGTCAACATTGACGTGGTAGCCAAGTCGCGGGTACTATGACTGTTTGTTTGATGACATAAGATATTTCGTTTTATCTTCGTTCACTACCAGACGCATTTGCTTTGCTTCTTTATACAGTCTGGAAAAAGCAGAGCTTTACCAGCAGCTGTGCATTCTTATAGAATATTGTGCCTTCCCGATTCAGCTCTACAGCTCGTATTATTTTCTCCAGCAGTTTACACAGCCGTATTAGTCTTTCGAGGATACCAGTATACCAAAGACATATCAGACATAGCGGCATAAAGGTAGCTGTCAAAAGCTGCTTTCAAAAGCTACTTTCAAAAGCTGCTTTGCAATCGACGAAGAGGTGGTGTGTGTCGATCTTCCCTTCACTGGTCTTGTACGAGATTTGACGTATGGTGAATATCTGGTCAGTTGTTGATTTGCCAGGCCTAAAGCCACACTGATAAAGTCCAATCAGTTTGTTGACGATAAGCTTTAATCTTTCAGACAATACGCTCGATAGAACCTTATAAGCCATGTTGAGGAGACTTATTCCAAATTGAGGGGTCTCCCATTTTGTGGATTGCTGAGAGCACACCTAATTCCAATCGTCGGGCATGCTTTTGTCCGACCGTATTCTACAAAGAACCTTCACCCAATGCTTGCCGTAGATTGCATAAAAGCTCTGCTGCTTTTCTTTTTGTTATATAAATTCCTCTACCAAAGTAGCAAAGGATTCTTGGAACATTTGTTAGTTTTGAAATACAACTAAGTTATATGTTTGCAAATATTTGTTATATTTTTGCAAATATTTTGTATAATTTTTTGTAAATATTCTTTGTACTTTTGCTAAAGTTTTTTGTTTTCCCTAATTTTTTGGAAGTTTTGTTCGTTTCTAAAGCAGTGTTGCTGCAAATTTCCTGCATGTGGCTGTAGTGAACTCTTTTTCATGGCAAATATATTATTTTCCGTTAGTTTGCCTTGACAATAGACTCAATTTAATTGAGTACCGCATGCAGGAAGTCATGTCAAATGCAACACAAATCAAAGTCCATTGATTTTTTGTCTCCATTTCCTTGTTTTGCCTTCAATTTGTTTGAAAATTGTTCATAAAAAGTTGTTGAAAAAAAATTGCAGTTTTTTGAAACACGAATAATTTGTAAACTCTTGTAACTGGTTTACTATATAATAGTTTTGTTTAACTAACGGTTGTTTAAAATGCTTAAATCGAGATTGAGTTGGATTTATATATACCTACATACATATAAATCAGCAGGACAATGATACCAGTTGAATTCCGGCTGGCCCTCTGTCCGTCTGCCCCTGAAAACTGAATTTTGAGCAGAACTTAAGTTATCTTGATGAAACTTGGTACACGCTTTCTCTGGCATCGAATAAAAGTCTATATTGTAGATGGGCGCAATCGGACCCCTGCCACAGCACAAAATGTCTTGAATCCAAGCAGAGGAGGATTTGCAACTTTTCAACTACTACTTACCAAATTCAACTAAACCACAGGGTCCGGCACTCGAAGTGTAACCAATTAAAAAGCCATAAATTCGATTTGGAAAATTATTTTTATTTATTTTAAAGTACAGAATGTGTGAAAATAATCATAAATTCAGGATCAATTCACTTTTGCTCGATGTGACCACCCCTTGCCTTAACTATGGCCTTGAGACGGACAAAAAACGAATCGCAAGCTGCCCGAAATTGACTTGCCGGTATTTTGGCCCACTCACGGACAATGGCTTTCGGCAGCATCTCGAGACTCAGAGAGAATAATCCATTGGACTCGCATCTGGTGAATTCGAGAGCCATTGTGTGGTCGTAATAAAGTTTGGAACGTTGTTTTTCAGCCATTATTGGTTCACTCGCGCTTTGTGAGACGGTGCTGAGTCTTGTTGAAACGTCCATGGTTTGCGACCGAAATGTTTGTTTGCCCACGGCTTCCAGAACACTTTTCCGATAATATGTCGCATTTACTTTGACGCCAGGCTCGATGAAAATAATTGGGGAGCGCCCATATGCGGTGACAGCGGTCCAATTCATTATTTGTGGCGGGTGCTGCCTCCTGGTGGCCAACCGATGACTTAGATTCTCGAATGAACGGTCGGTCTAGTAAACTCTATCGTTTTGAGAGTTTACGAATTGCTCTATTGGAAAAATTTTTTCGTCAGAAAACACAATGTTCGGAATTTGACCACTTTCGGCCAAGCGAAGCAACTACTTTGCTCTCTCTAGTCTTACTTGTTGCTGCTTCGGTGTGAGATCATGGGCCTTTTGGAACTGGTAAGGCTTGACCTTGAGCTCAATTTTCAATATGCGACGGATTCTGCGGTCGGATATTTTCAGTTCTTTAGCCATTTGATTAGCACTTCGTCGTGGATTTCGCTCAAGTCGCTTCTTCACTTTCCGAACCATCTCACGTGACGTTGCAGTCTTTTGATGACCACCTCCATGGCGTTTTGCGATGCTACCAGTAGCATTGTAAAGAGTGATGGTGCGATAAACAAAAATTTTATTCACGTTAAGGTGTTTGAGCTCACGAACAATTGATGGCTGTGATTTTCAGCTAAATATAAAGCAATCACACTATTATGTTTGAATTCCATCGCTGATCACTTTTTTTGCGTTCACTTTCGGCAAAACGCTTTTTTGCACTTGCGAACAATACTCCGTACTGTCATTCAGCAAATTTATAAACAGCTGATTCCAGTGTGACAGCTGCGTGAACGGTATGAAGTTGGTAAGTTATTACGCTATAACCTAAAACTGAACGAAATCGGTCCATAATAACGCCTACTTCTCATATATAAAAGTTTTTAGAGTTAATTGAAAAATTCTTTCATCTTACAGTATATAGATAGAGAGCCAATGACCTTATCGATTTAAAACATTCCACAAATAGTGTTTTTAGTTTTTTTTTATTTCACATCTAGATCGCAGAATCGGTTCAATTTTACTCGTAGCCCACTTCACACCTTATAAAGCAATCAATATTTGAGTTAACGTATTAAAATAAAGTCAAAATGTAATATTCAATTTTGAGTCGATCTCAAAGTAATTTCTTTTTTTAATGCAATTTAAACACGATTTTTTTATTGTGTACAATATTTTATTAATTTATATATAAATTCTCCATTTTGATCCAATATCTTTTGGCCATTTTTTGGGCAAAAGGTTGATAACACGCTCATAAAATATTTGATTCTGGACTGGTCCAAGTGGTTTTTGGCATCTTGACTTGAGGTGAAGCTTCTCCAAAAAAATTTTACAGAGACCAGAACAGGTAAACTTCCGAAGGTGATAAGTGTTGAGAATATGTGGGGTATGGTAACACATCTCATTCAAGCTGCAAAAGGTCTCGAATTACCCTAGTGGTACACAACAACTTTTCTATTACTCAATTTGCCCAGCTGATAACAGTAAACTTTAAAGTTAATCGAGGTATTATGACAAAAAGGCACAAAAACCTTTAGAATTCCACCAAATGGGCAACATTTTTTAGTTACTTCGATGGCCGATCGGAGGGGTTTAAGCTGTTTCCTTTTTTTTACCATCAACTCTTGTGCTTTATATTTTTGCAAATAACACATTTTTCTTCACCAATTACAATGCGCTTCAAATGACATTTGATAAGCAAATCGAAGTCGTTAATGCGACGTAGTAAATTTAATCTGTAAGAACATGAGGTAACCTTCAAAATGAATCCTAGACGCTTCATGTGGTTATGTACGGTCGCGCAACATAAATTTTGTCTTTCACGTATCATCTTCTCGGCGATTTGCATCGACCAACGACTTCGTTTAATGCACATCGACTTCAGCAGATGGTATTCAATGCATTTTGGGCTTAAAATTCGTTGACAATCGTGGCTCAATGCGTTGATGCATTATCATGGTATAAAATCCAGCAATTGTTCTTCCACAAATCCGGCCACTTTCGACGAATGTTTTCACGCAAACGCCCTTCGGAACAAATTCATGATGCACTAAACCACGAATATCGTTGATGATTGTTGACCTGTGTGTCGGCAGTTGTAATGCTTTCCATGAATGTGGGATCGGAATTCGCACGAGCAAGCATGTCCAAAGAGATCTGTTTACGGTACCCTTTCTGAAAAAAAAATCACATTTATCAGGACGAGTCGAGCAAGAACGCGTTTCATACGAGGCATGTCTTCAACGATTTCTCGACCGTCTTTGAAGGCTTTGTACCACTCGTAGGTTTTGTGGTTTTGATAAAACTGAATCATCGCAAGCGCTTTCCAATTACAATTTTCGGGTACTTTTGTTTACACATTTCACAAAGTATAGTATTTGTATAATGATTAAGGTCTCTTTCAGCCCTTATGCTGAATAAATATGTCGGTCAGTGTGCGAGATATTCTTCATTAATACTTGTATATCGCACAGATAGTAGGTGTGGTTGAAGACATATTTTGGAGCTATAAGAAGTGAACATCATAAGAAGCTGATGCAGCGAATTTCATTAAAATCACTGAAATATTTTGTGAGATATGAAATTTAATCCAAATATGGGCGGTGTCACATTTTCGAGCTGTGCCACGTATACATCCGCATTGCCGGCCTTCTGTGAGAAATTTTAGTTTAAATTTATTGAAAGCTTTTGTATTTAAACTAACTGTCTCTCACGGCAAAAAATATATAAACATATATTGATAAAAGTCAGTTTAAATTAATGTCTGCTTTAATATTTTCACTGATATGGCTAAATGTAAACAATAAGGCATTACCAGTTTCAGACAACTTTAACCTCAATTATCGGCAATAAAGGCAAAAATATTTTATGCGAATAAATTGTTTTTGTACACACATATACATATATACAAAATACAGACGCAGTAAAAGGTAAGGGATTAATTTTTAATATACAATATTCGTATTGTCATAATTCGTATTGTGTATATACATATATATAAGTATGCCTGCAGCTGTATTACACTAGTTTACAGTATTGAACTTTTTGTCTGTTGCCACGAATTCTGCGATTGATATTGTTCACTTATTACTTGTTTTAGTCAAATCTACCCTCAAAAATTTTTGAGCAGCTCGAGCTACTTTGTTTTTGGTTTTTATCATTTAAGCATATATATTAATCGAAAACAAGCGTATTTTACTGTGTTAAGATTCGTTTCTCAAGTTATTGCGTCATGAGTACTTCAAGAAGACGTTGTTTAAAT
Source organism: Bactrocera tryoni (assembly GCF_016617805.1). Classification (NCBI taxonomy): domain Eukaryota; kingdom Metazoa; phylum Arthropoda; class Insecta; order Diptera; family Tephritidae; genus Bactrocera; species Bactrocera tryoni. Next base: position 75,992,550 of record NC_052501.1, read on the forward strand.
AAACCAGATCATTTTTGCTGCATATGCGGAGAATATGTGTTTAAAAATTGTAGAAAAGTTATATCAGAGTTGGTGAAAAATACCCATTTTGAGTATTTTGGGGTGCTCTTGGATAAAAATAAGAATTCTTGGGCTGCCAATTGTGTTTGTAAATCTTGTGTGGAATATTTAAGATTATGGAAAAGTGGTAAGAGAAGTGCCTTTAAATTTGGAACACCGACTATTTGGCGAGAACCACGAAATTATCTCGTAGACTGTTATTTTTGTAGTGTGAACTTAAACGGTTTAAACACTAAAAATCGAGCTAAATGGCAGTACCGAAGTACTAGTTGTGTTCAACGTCCAGTGCAGCGTTCACCTAACTCTTCAGAGCCTAAAAATATAACTGAACCATTAGAGCAAGACATTGAAGAACCAAGCTCATCACAAAATGTTGCTGATTTTGAAGGTATATCTAATGAGCCAAAACGCTTTTCCCAAAATGAGTTAAATGATCTTGTAAGAGATTTAAATCTTTCTAAAAAAGCTTCAGAATTGTTAGCATCAAGACTAAAAGAAAAAAACTTTCTATCCTCGGATACTAAAATAAGTTTTTATCTTGAAAGAGATGCAGAATTACGGCGTTATTTTTCCGAAGAAAACGGCATTACCTTTTGTTCAGATATCAAAAGATTTGTTGATAAAAATGGGTTTGAAGCGATACAAACCAAACGACTGGCGTTTATTCATTGACAGCTCAAAACCTAGCCTTAAATGTATGCTATTACATAATGGAAATAAATACGCTGGGGTACCTATTGCCCACAGTACAAAGTTAAAGGAGGAATACTGTAACATTTCGCTAGTCTTAAACACATTAAAATACAATGCCCACGAGTGGCAAATTTGTGTCGATTTAAAAATGGTCAACATTCTTCTCGGTCAACAAAGTGGTTATACCAAGTTTCCCTGTTTTATATGTCTTTGGGACAGTAGAGCCAAACAGGAGCGTGGGGTGAGAAAAAACTGGCTCTTGAGAGAAAAAATGGAGCCTGGAAAGCACAATATAGTCCACAATTCATTAGTAGCTCGTAACAAAATTATCCTTCCACCATTACATATAAAACTTGGTGTCATTAAACAGTTTGTAAAATCCCCAAATTAGACAACTTACGAAAGATACTCAATTTAGAAATTCTATGACTGAGTCAGAACTAAAGGCTTGGACAGCATTCGTATCTGTGATGCAGAATTTTCTCGGAAACAAAAAATCTGAAAATTATATTGAACTTGTAGAACACCTTCTGCTACAATTGAAAAATATGGGATGCAATACGAGTATGAGTATAAAACTCCACTTTCTCCATAGTCACCTAGAAAGGTTTCCGGAAAATTTAGTAGTTATGAGCGAAGAGCAGGGAGAGCGTATGCATCAAGACAGGCGCGTCATGGAAGAGCGCTATCAGGGTTTCTGGGATACAAATATGATGTCTGACTATTGTTGGTCTCTAATACGTCATTTTCTAAAGTCTACACATCGGAGAAGAGCTTTAAAACGAAGTTTTTTAGAACTTAATGATTAATTATTTTTCTTAATAAAATTTTTCTTAATAAATACATGCTTTTTCTGAGTAATACCTACATAGCTGAAACTCTGAAACTAGAGTTGATAAAAATATTTAAATTATATTTTTGGAAATAGCATATTATATGTAGTCAGCAACAGCTAAAATTTCTTCGGCAACAAATGTACTGTCAACTAGTGTTATCAATTACGGTTAAATATGCAGAGTACAAATATATATACATATGTATATGTTAAAGCATATATATATATATAAAGGCGGGTGTTAAATTAAATTATATTTAATTAGCACAAATCAGAGCTGAGTCAGGAAATGTACGAATAATAATTATAGAGTGCGGGTTGTATTGGAATATGTGCAGATTATATATGTATATTATATATGTATGTACATATGTGTAAACCCATTTCTATATATGTATATATATATATATTACTTTTTGTGTGTATTACTTAAGGCGTATGTGGCCCCACACAACCACACATATTTCACATATTATAACAATATATTCCATTTATATTCAATAATTGCATATTTGCCGCTGCATATGTGACACCTAATTGACAGTTGAGGCCAAATAAAAGGAAGTTTGAAGGTTTCAAATTGTTTGAAAGAAAGCAAAGTTGTGTTTTTATATCAAAGATAGAAGCAAAGCTTTGATGTTGACTGCTGAGTGGCAAATATTGAAGGACAATTTCTTTGTTGAGAAACAAAATGTATACAAAAATGAAAAAAAAAATATTTTCTACAATTTTCTTCTTAAAAAATCTGTACAAAATCGAGTATAAATACAAAAACGTAGCATAACTTAAGGCGTTAATCGGTTGCCATACTCATATATATAGATAAAGGAAGTAAAAAAAAACTGAAAAGCTTTAGAAGAAGGAGAAGGAATAAAAACCTAAAAATATAAAAAAAAAATTGAGATTAGGTTAGGCATTTCTCACTGATTTCTTATTGAATTTTAACGTCTAAGCAATCTCAATTACTTCCCAAAACTACTTCATACGAATAGGCCTTCATATCACACATGACATTAGTTAGTATGAATGGCAGATAAATGCTATTTTCTTCTCCTTTTCCTTTGTCACTACAACGGAGTGTCGGTCTGGGCCGGGAACACGAAACAACAGGCTTCTATTCTTTGCGAGTTCACGCTAGTTGCACATTCCAAGCGTAGACAGGTCGCTATGCACTTGGTCCTGCCATTGAATGCATGGACGCCGTTGATTACGACATGGCCTAAGCATCGCATCGTTGAATTTCTATGCGCTTATCTATCTCCATGTCACCATACAGGTCAAACAGGTTGTGATTTCTTCTTTTTCAATACTCATCGCTCGCGCGGACGGTTCTGAAGATCTCGCGAAGAAAAGTTCTCTCGAATGCTCCAAGTGCTTTCTCATCTCTGGACACATTCATGTTTCTGCGTCGTATAATAAAACGGGAATAATGAAAGACTTATGGAGCGTAATGTTGTTCGTCGAGAGAGGTATCTGCTTCTTAATTGCCTACCGATCCCAAAATGATACCGAAAGTTATTCTTCGCTTGATCTTCAGACTTAGACTATTGATGGAGTTTATGTTGGTTCCGAGATTTACAAAGTCCTTAACTTTTTAAAATTTTAGCTGTCAATAATGACATAGTTCCCAACACAGAAGGAATCTGTGTATGAGGCTTCCAGGCATGGAATCGACAAAAAGGTGATGGGTGTCGATTTGTTTGTCAAAAGTCTTCTCTCGGATTAAAAGTATTGTGAAAATGTGTCTATAGTGAATTTTCTAGGTCTAAAGTCGTACTGATAAGATCCAATCATTTAACTTACAATAGGCTTAAATCTTTCTAACAATACTGTCGAAAGAACCTTATACGGGATGTTAAGAAGACTGATTCCGCAATAGTTAGCGTAGACTCCGAGAACTCCTTACTTATGGAGCGTAGAGTGCACTCATTTTGTAATCATTTGGAATGTACTCATCCGACCAAGTCATGCTTAGCAGCTGGAACATTTTATGTTGTTCTTAAGCCGCCTTAGAGCTTTGTTCACTTCAACTTGGTCGAGTAATGGAACGATAATGTTGTCGCGGTAGATTTTTGGTGCGGGTTCTAGATTCCTAGGGCTTTGTTGTTCTTAAGCCGCCTTAGAGCTGTTTTCAGCTCGACTTGGTCAAGGGACGAGATGACAATGATGTCGCAGTAGATTGGGTGCGTTTCTTCTTCGTCTCGTGCAGCATTGTGTCCGAAATTTTGTAGGTTCGAGAAGTGTTTTCTTCATATGTTGAGTGTACTCTATCTGACTGTTGTCAGGTTTCTTTTCTTGTATTTACAGAAGGTGGCATTCTGGAAACCATTTCTTTGCTGCCTTAACTTCTGATAAAATTTTCGAACCGAACTCTTGCCAGTCAGCCATTCAAGCTCTTTATACAGTAGAGGCCCGCTAATCCGGATCAATTAAAACCGGCCCCTATCCGGAATATAAGGGAATCCGGATTACCAAAGACATATCAGAACTATGTATTAAGAAAAAATATTTATAAATTTCTGTTTGTTTATTATAACAAATAATACACATGTTCCAAAAAAAAAAACTTAAAACAATAAAGCATAAAAGCGAATGTAGTGAATAATAAATATGTGATCCGGATTAGAGAATGTCGGTCCGGATTACAAGGGACATAATAGAAATTTTGAATTTTTTAACCCTGTCCGGATTAGCGGGCCTCTACTGTACTCACATCTTTCTGACTCTATCTTCTCTTTGTTGAAAAGACGTCTCTATTTCTATATGCTATAGTGGTCCGATATAAGACAAAAAAGCAGCTTCTCGAAGGGAAAAGGGTGCCAGCAAATTTTCGGAACGATATCTCAATAACTGAGGAACTAGTTCGCTAATATACAGACTGTCGGGCAGACAGAGGAACAGTTCGTCATGCAACCAATGTTTTTTTCTTTGTGGAAGTAAAGCTCAGACCTACTTCCAAAAACTGTGGTATAGTAATATGGATCAACCCAAAAGTGTTGTTGCTTTATCACCTCTTAAACGCCGAAAAAAAGCAGGTTTTTAATTTACATCATTTTATCCGCCCTTCAAAAACATATGCGGCAGAACACACCTTTAACCAGTATTAAGTTAACATACATACTACACACTATAAATAATTTTTATGTTTGCGGTCAACCTAACGGCATTCAAATCTGACACAAGCACAAATTATATAAACGCAGCTGGCGTCAAAAACGGAAATGTCTATGGACAACAAAAAAATATGCGCGAGGAAATTACAAATGAAATTAAAAATAGGTCAAGGTTATTGTTGTAGCAGCAGGAAATATTTTCCCAAAGGTTTTACTCTAAGCTAACAGGTTAAGTTGGGCGGTGAGAAAGGAAGGTCCATTCCAATGGCGAAGAACCGACTGGTGGCTTAAGTTGATCTAAACATATCATAGCAAGTCTTCGCCAGCGTGTCCTGTAATTAACTAGTAGTTGATAGACAAAGTAGGAGAGCTTTTATGGCTAGAAAGTAGTGACTTATGTGAGCTCTCTAATACATATACCAAGCTTCAGAACAGGATTAGCACTCAGAAATTTTGTCTCCAACTTGATCTAAAAAGTTGTTTGAGAAGGCTTTAGACGTTTCAACTCCGATATTTAAAGCGAGTGAGCTACATATGATAAACTACTGTGCTCCACTGAACCCAAGGGCTTTATACCAGTTCATAAAAGAGTCTACCAACTTACAATCAACTATTTCCATATACAGACTTGCATAAGGTGACTGTGTATTTCTCTGCATATTCTATATTCTGTATTCATATAAACATATACATATACTTGTATGGTATATATGCTATTTGGGCACGAAGTTAAATTTAATAAATATTTATGAATGCAAAGGAGAGCAAAGTCCAAAAATCGCATAGCTTGGAAGCTGCACAACAACTACAATAATAACATACATATGAACTAGCGTAACAAAATAAATATTTACTGAGGTTTTTTATATAGTTAGTTGCATGTATGCATATGTTCGTAAACAGTTGTCCTGTGTGCACCATATGTAACATGCCACGTATGCCACATGTAGTGCCTGTAGGAAAGACGATTGGTTGGGCATTTTTGCAAGACGATAAGTGGAACATTTGGGATCTATCGGGCATACTCACTATTTTAAACGATTTTAACAAAAAATTATTCTCCAATTTCTTCAATTATATATTAACAATGCCGTGATTCACTTCTTTTTCTGTCACCAGTTTGGAGGCAACTTCAAAACCGAGAAAGCGATGATATCGGGATTATCTATATCGAAATCATTTTAAAGAGAAGTATGATCATAAGAAAAGCTTCTCAATTTTCTTCCTTTCTCCATTCCGACTATAGATAAGCATGAGATAACAAACCACCCAAGCGAAACCTTGGCTTGCTGAATATAAATGGAGGAGCTCTGTTATAGTCCTTAGATATAGCCTAAGGCTTCTGGGATCGTTGAATATAAGAGAGTTACTTGGGTTTCTTCGACAAATTCGATAAAATAATGCTCTTTAACCAAGAATGATCAACTTCTGCTCACCATGAGCTACCGATACTACTAGCCGCTAAATATATTTTCTAGCTTCAAAGAAAAATAAAGCCTTAATATTGCACCGTGATTGGTGGGATCTTTAATATAGTTGGCTTAGAATAAAGTGATTACCATTCATGTAGACCGGCTCCTGGTTTACAGGGGAGTTGAGCTTCTGACTTTATGAAACCATAGTTAATCCAATAATGTTTTATGGGATCGTTGTCTGGTGGAAGGCGCTAGGAAAACCATAATATCCAATCAGCTGGTGCGTTCTGTGAGCGATCCGCATAAGCATCTGTGATGCAGTAAGGATAACCCAAACAATGACCATCAATTCTATTGTACACCTTTAGACATATGTGGATGTGGCTATTTGCCCCAACCTGCAGCATTCTTCAGATAAGTGTGAATTCTCTCCGATAGCCGAGCAGCTATACTGGCTTTAAGCTCGCTATCTATGCGCTTAAAACTAGTCCAGAAGTGCAAGACCTCATTAGGAATAGCTTCAATCTTCTTCCATATTAGACTCGTATGGGTGCATAGTCACATCACTAGCAACTGTAAGGCAATGAGCTAGCTAGGCAGGCCATGCTATTGAAATCGAGTATGTTCTTCGGTGAGCTTAGCAGACATTGGCCAACAACCAGAACTTTTGCGACTGCGAGATCCTCCAAACACAGCGGAATCGCCCGAAGCTGGAAAGCCGATGAGCTGGCTAGTGAGAGCACCCTTTCCTCATTTACATCCGATTAAAATCGAGTCGGTTCTCTGATGACTTCATGGGTTCTGGCGTTGGACCTTCAGTGAGCTCAGCAAATACTGGCGAACAACCAGAATTTTTTTGACTGCGAGATCTTTCTGGCCCAAAGAGAACCGTAAGGGATCGTCCAAACTACAGACTCTTAGGAAAGTAAATTTCGCCACAATTTTAGAACACCTACTGGACAGTATTCAATAAATTTACATTTTTATAAATTTAAGCGGCTGTCTCTTCCTTTTCTATTGCCAGACAGAGATGGAAATATCTCGATAAGCACGCCTTCGGCGAACCTGTCGAACCTGGCGAAGTTGCTCGTATTTATATTAACTGCATTAATTATTTTGCAGTTAGCTCGATCGAAAAAGTCGATCGATCATTATCTGGTGATCCACCTTTTAGGAGTTTATGGGTAGCACGAGATATGAATATCTGTTCAAGTGAGATTCATCGCGTTTGGATCAACTCTACGAACTAACCTAACCTCTCTTTTGTGAAGACAAAGGTGTCTTGTTTCTCTTAACTTGTGACTGATCCACAACTAGTACCTCAAGTACACCTGAGTATTTTTCCTTCTGTGCTACGTGATATTATTCCTTCTCTACTCATGCCTGTGTGTGTGTACGTGAATTACATTCATTTATCCGTAGTAAAACGTTGCATGCGGTCAGAGCAGCTGTGTGCGATGCATTTTGCGGTCAATGGTGTGTGTATGGCTGATGTGTTTATATGTGTGTGTGTTTTAGCTAAATGTAGCTGGAGGTTTGTATATATACAAACACATATAAATGTTGAGCAATCCGCTAACCCTTTATAACTATGTTTTTGTAACATATGTGTTTTTGTATTTTTCAATTCCCTTTGTTCCCGTTATAGTATTATTTCCTTTGGCTTTACCTCAAACTGTTCCCCTTTTGCCGCAGATTGCATATTGTGCGCAATTTAATTGCTAAAAATAGATTTCAGTTTTTATAAACCTTTTTTTTTATTATTATTTTCTAAATATTTTTTTTAATATTTTATTTCATTCTATTACTTTTTTTTAATATTTCAGTTTTTCGCTCCACCTTTTCGCCATTTATTTCGTTAATTATCTTCTTTACTCAACCCTTTTGCATTCTGGAATGCAAGTGACCCTCCCTAAGTGCTTTTTATGGCTGGTATGGGAATTGAATCTTCGCTGCAATTAAATTTCAACCACATTTCGCAATTACATATAAGTGTAATGCTGCTTTGTGATCCCAAAGGAGTAATGGTCTCTCTCTTTCTCTCTTTAATTTATTATTTAATGGCTGCAGTATCGGCGAGAATATTTTGAATAATTCTATTTAAAATTTAGATGTTATTGTTTGTAAGCCTACATACAAATTCACTCTAGTAAAAACGGACTCCATTGACTACTTTGAATCCTCCTGAGCATAGATTTTCTAAATTTGTTTATTTATTGAATATAAATCTTGGTTACCTATACTCAATATGCTATATATGTATGTATAAACATATATACATTCCACTTCTCTTACTCTAGTAATAACAAACTCCTTAGGTTCCTTTGAATCCTTCCAAAACGATCTAGAAATATTATAGGTTTTGTTGAGTAAAAATCTAGCTTAATTATACCTAATTTATAAGTATGTATATCTCTTCTCTTTCCCTCCTCTCTTCTCCACAAAAAGAAAAAGTATAATTACCAAAGCTCTAGAAGATGGTTTGGAGAGCTCTAATATTATAGAAATTCGCGCAGTCAGTTATATTAGCTTGAGCCCTACAATAAAATTGTGAACCACAGGTATGAAGTATGGTAAAATTCAACTCTTGACTATTAATAATGTATTTGTAAAGCGTAGAGCTCAATATGGAGGTCTCTTAAATTCTTCTATGGACAATCTCGTCGGTTTGAATCAGTCAGACTGTCAAACACACCAGTTTTTTCGGAAGTTGGAGCACTAAGCCAAGCATATGAGAACAGACTATATGGAACATCAATGTTTGCCTAAAATCAAGCGAACAACTTATTAACCGACCAATGTCAGCGAAATTCCTCTAAGCTGTATACTCCGCACGGGTGTCGACTGAGCAATAGATGTCGCTGCTTACAATGTCATGATCTCAAGCTGACTCCTGTCAGAGTCATTACATTGCAGGCAGACGGCTTCTACGAAGGCTACCGTATTCTTCTAATCATCCCCTTATGTTGGACTGCTTTATATGTATTCTCAGAAGGAATATGCAACCGTCTTGAAGGCAAGTCCAGCCGGAAGGAAGAAGAGGTGAAACGGTTGGCTTGGGCTAGAGAGGAGGTGAGGAACGGCCGGTCAGCATTTCGCTGGAAAAGGTAGCGTTCGACTGAGAGCAAACCGAAGCCGTCCTCGAAAAAGAGGATGCGGACGACAAACCGACAACGTCGAAGACAGCGGCGGCAGCCAATGAGATTGCTAAACGGCATTTGACTGTCGCGCTGATAGATTGCAGTAACTCGCTGGGTCAAATGTAACAGGATAGGTGGAATATAGTGGAAGTGAAGCTATTGGAAGCCCTCTTCTCGAGAATCTACACCGAACCGAGCGCACCCATGCCGCCATTTGATGGTACAGTATGGCTTAGCGGAGTCAAAATCTTGAAATGTTACTACAAAAAGACCAGATTATGATTTTATAATTCAAAAACCTCAAAGGTCTTTACGGTAGATCTGAATTGGCACTCTTCCAAATCCATCTAAGCTATTTTAAATACAAATTTTACGGTTCTTAAGTAGTTTATATGAAATACTCCGTTTATTGTAAGTCCTTTAGCTTATTTGACTGCCAATCACAAAAGTTTTACCTAGTTGTGTGGCAAAACCAAGCAATTGGAAACTGGCTTCATAAAGTCTCCAGTTCTTTTATAGCCCGAAACATCAGATATTGGATTTCATTTCAAAAACCTGAACCTTCTTATTGTTGAGTTCAATTTGGGATCTTTCAAGTCCATCTGAGTCTTATTAAGTACAAATTTCACAATTCTTAGGTATTTTTTATGAACAGTCTCTCTCTATTGGTCTTTTTGTCAGCATGACCTCCAATCAGACCCAATTTCTTGAGTTGAATGATTAAAATAAGCATTTTAGAACTGGCTTTGCAGAGTCTCTAAGCTTTGTACTGCCAGATAAACCAGATAATAGACTTCTAATTCATACTATAAATCAGGAATTTCGTTTGGCTGAGATCAATTTGGAATCTTCCAAGATCGTGTATGAACGGTCGGTCTCACTATTTTTGGTCAGCCTGGATGCCAACCAAACCGGGTTTATCGAGATGTACGACTAAATTAAACATTTGATAAGTGACTTTGTAGAATTTTCATGCCTTCTACAGTCAAATGAACCAGATTATGGTATTCTATTTAAAAAATCTGGCAGGTCTAGCGAGTGTTGTAATTCTTATGCCATGAAATCTTTCAGAACAGCGAAACTTAACCTAAAAAATCGAAGAATAAACTTGAAAACGCTAAACCAGCAAAAATATATCTGCCTTATGGACAGAAGAACCGACAAATGCCACGAAACACGCAAACTTTTCACTGTGGTGTACTTAAGTGAACGGAAACTACAAAAACAAAAACAATATCACTTTCGGACGACTACAGGATAATGCTTTAATTACTTGCAAATCCGTTTAGTGGAACAAAAACCAACACCAACAACAACAACACCAAAACAATTGTATTATAAAAACAATAGCCGCCATAATTATATATGAAATTAAGTGTGAAGGCAATAGAAAAAAGGCGGACAAAAGAAAAACGGTAAATAAAATAAACAAAAACAACAAACGCTTTGCGAAAAAATAACAATGGATAAAATCGTAAGTAGCAAGAATTAAAGTGCATAATAGCTGGTAGCAATCTTAAGCGGAAAATGTTGGAAAATAAGGGAAATAAAATTTGGAAAATAAGAAAAATCAAATGTGGAGAATAAGGAAAATAAAATGAGGAAAATAAGGAAAATCAAAAGCAGAAAGAAAGCACAAAGAAGAAATTTAACATTTACAGCAACAATAACAAAAGTCAAAATAAAGAAAAATCAAAAAAAGAAAAATAACAGACGTTAAAAACAACAACAACAAAAATAAATTTTCGACAACAACAACAAAATGCAAAAACAACAAATCCCAAAGTAAAAGCAAAAGGCAACAAACGAAATAAAAATAAAAACAACAACAACAACAACAAAAATAAATAACACAAACTCTAAGCAAATACAACAACAAAACTAAGATGCAAACCCAAAAAAAAACAACAACAACAAAAATGAAATACAAAACCAAAATAGCAACAACAGCAAAACAAAAAACCAAACAAAAAGTCTGCAGCGAAATTGTTTTCCTTCCGTATTTCTTTTCGTGCATCCGTGATACCGGTCAACGCCGGCGTCGTCCGTCTGGCACAACATAGCGGATAAGCGATTTTTGCTACTGCCTTTCTTATTGCCACACACATACACATAGAGACAAATACAATGGAATTTTCTTGTTGTTGCTCTGTGCTTGCACGCAAAGAAGCAGATTTTTCGCTCATTACCTCATCGCGGCTTTGCTTCGCGCTTGCTTTGCATTATTTGTGTTTTTCTGCGTATATAACTTATATATGTACTTACATATATATTTGTTTTTTTGCAGAAACATTGCCGTTCATTGCTCTATAACAAGCCATCATTACGGGGTCATTATCTTCATTACAGCTGTGCGTTTACTCACAACTACATATGCAAGCGAGAGTGTGTGTAGATGAATGTGGAATGTTAAAGGAGTAACGGCAAATGAACGGCGAAAAATAATGTTGAAAAAAGTGCGCAGAAAAAATGAGTGTGGCTAAAAAAGTGAAATTATTTTTGCTTTCAGCTTACGGCATGTGCTCATTAAGGTCATTGATGTTTGTGGTTAACCTTTTTTAGTTGTTATCCACTGACTTTGGTTACTGGTTTAGAGATTCTGCACTTTTTTGGTCAAAAGTTTGTAATTTGCATAAGAAAAGGACACACTAATTGCATATGTAAACATATATTCGCATGTTAATGCAAAATAACTTGATTCTGTGGTCTCAAATTGTGCGTTTTAGCTCACGATCTGCAGGGTTGTCATGCCAACGACAGTAGAGAGCTAGAAAAAGAACAGTAAGCAATTGAAAGCAACAAAATATTTTGTTTAACCATAAGAGTTATAGAACCGCACTAAATATAAAGTTCCGTATTAGAAAAGCAGCGCTAATCTGCAACAATGAAGGCAAGCACGAAGAAAGAAATATACCGTTTCTACGACAGTCGGGTCTAAGTAAGCGGAACGGTCGTGAATTTTTATCAGACCAAGGATTATCAACTCATTACCATGTCTCGAAATTATTTCAGGAATGTCTTCTGTCGCCACAACAACAACGGAGAAACATAATTTCAGGCGCTGCTTACTTTTTACACATAAAGCTCGAAGAAAGTGGTATCAGGTATTAGTTTTTAGCAAAGAGAGCTTTAATCCGTTTATAAAAGAAAAATTCGACGCATATAAACCAAATCCACTAAGCAGCAGTGACAAAAACTCAAAAAGCAAAGCATAATTTTAGGCGTAATGATACTTCTTTTTAAATTAAGGAAGTTTACTTAGAAGTAGTATCAGTAAATAATGCCTCGGAGTCAGAGCACTGACTCCACTTTATGCGAAAGTTATATGAAAGCCTGCAAAAGTAAGGAAAAGTACTAAGAAGGAAGCATAAAATTAGGCGCAGACGTAATATTAAGGATCAATCGCAATCAGACCAATTGACTTCATCTTAAACAAAAGCATATGGCGGCATATGGACGTCACCAACAGTAAGAAATTAGTATTTAGGAAGCATAAAATCAGGCGCAGACGTATTATTAAGCACAAATAGTATCAATATTAAGGACCTCAGGTCAATAAATTGTTTTCGAAGAACTTTTAGCTTCTATTATTCTATTATGATCTCTTAAAAAAATTGCGACTTGATATCTAGTCCCTTGAGTTTCAAAGCTCCTAGATTCTTAAAACGAGTTCTAGATAGTGCTGGACAGAGACATAGAAGGTGATCTAGCATATCTATCATGCCTATTTGTCTGCATTTATCGTTACTTATATCCATCTGGCAGTCCTCACGAAACCGTATCTTAAAAAGCATGCGAATTTTCCCATGGGACTCTTGCACAAGATCTTAGCGATCTTGCATTTACTTGTGGCATTCAATATCGCCCTGATCCACCTGTCAGCCCTTTTAGAAATTTTATTGCATATCGCTTTTGGTAACTTCCGTATTTCCTATACTTGTAGCCATACGAATGTCACTTTAAGCAATCTCATAAGCTATTTCGTGTCCCGAAATTCCTTTGTGGCCTGAAGCCCAGTAGATGTGCAGCCGCTACATCTACGGCCTCACTGCTTCTAAGAACATTCTCTAGCATAATGTAGTGTGAGATTATTGCCTTGATTGCCGCCTGGCTAAGGACCAGATATCCACCACATTTTCGTGACTATCCTGACGACAAAGACTTCCGCCTGGAAGGTACTGCAGTAATTCGGAAGCTTGGAGGATCGCCTAAAATCCAGCTACGAGCAATACATTTCGGCTCCCTCTCCATTAGCCATTTTTGATCCGTCTGTATAAATGTTGTGAGGTCCGCTGGTGAGTCGCATCCTCGTCCACCATCCACCTTCTTTCAATGTGAGCCGAAACTTTCTTTACCAAAAAGCACGAGTACGACCTGGAATTTTCTCTCCCCAAATCAGATAGTATATGTGATCTAGTTTGTTTACCTGCCGCCTAATTATTGAGCTATGCTCTTAACTCCTTTTAGCTAATTCACCTAATGCTGCTAATCTGGCTGCTGCATACTTTTCCACTGAAATGTGTATGGGAGATAAGTTGAGTAGCCTTTCTAATGCAGCCGCTGGATTAGCTCTTAGCGCTTCCATTATACAGCGAACAGCGAGTCGATGTGACCGCTCTGCTTTTCTGTATGAAATTTTATAACAGTGTGCAACGTCTTAAAGCACCGTAAAGCAAGTTTGGCTTAACTACCACCGTGTAACACCAATGCATAATGGCAGGTGACAATCCCCATATAGACCCTAGCAACTCCTTACATGCGTATAAGCTTATTCACATCTTTATGTATAATTCGATTACCATTTCTTATTGACTTGAGCCTCGTATTTTTTTAATTTACTTGCCTAAATAACGCCAACTAGCGAAATAAGCCTAAATATATGCAACAAATTAACAATGATAAGCAATATCGATAACGTTGCCTACATTATTACGAGTAGAACCAAGCCACACACCCACTAAAATAATTTGAATTTAATCGAAATTATGTTAGCAAATGTTTTTGGTGATTTTTGATAAATTTGCTTGACTCTACCAAAAACAATTATTATTTTTTTAATTATCTAATTTTTGTGTTTTCTTATAACAACATTTATCTTAAATAACACCAACCAAGCGAAATAAACCTAAATATATGCAATAAATGAACAGTGAAGAGCAATTTCGATAACGTTGCCTACATCTAGGCTTATTTTAGCAAAGACACACACCCATTCAAAATATTAGAATTTTATAGAAATTAAGTTAGCTCGTTTTCTGCTGATTTTTGAGATGAAAAAAACTTGTCTGACTTTGCCTTCTCCAAAAACAATTATTCTTCTTAACTTATCATATTTTTTGTAATTTATTATAATATAATTTTCTAAACAGCGATCTTTATAAATTAAATTTGTGTATAAAACTTCATATTTGTCTGCAAAGTTTGCCACACTTTTCAAAATCAATGTACTTGCAATCGTTCAAAGCTAACTTTTCGAAGATTTATAATCTTAAGTCAACACGTGTGCTCGCCTTTGTCTGCTCCAAAAGCACCCGAAAGCGCTTAAACTGCGTGAAATATTCTTGAGAATTTAACTCAAATATAATTTAATAATTTATTCTGTACTCAAATCTTCTCCATTGGGCAACATATACTTCTTAAAATGTGTTTAACCGAAGCCAATTAAAAAGTAATTACAATTTAACCGAAAAGTCCTTGAAACTAAACCCAAGGGATCTACGTATAAATGGCACAACTAAATTCAGAAACCACACAAAAGCCAAAAGCAAACTTTTTCCTAGCAATTTTGGCTATTGTTGCTGTTGTTGGCGTATAATATAATTAAAGTGTGATTTAATGCCGAAACAACAATGGCATATTAAATATACACACAAAGCGGACACCAAGGATGCTCGTACACTATTTGAACACATCAAACTCTTTGCTTCACTTGCACACTTGGCGCACTTTTCATTGTAACGGATAATTTAAGGTTGCGCTAAAAGTGGAAATCCACATTGGCAAGCTGCAAACACACACACACACATATATACTTTGAAATTTGCACTTTTCAGTTAACACCTCGCGTCCCACAATGTCCATACGGACTGTCGTGTGTGTGTGTGTGTGTGTGAAATTCCGCCCAGCAAAACTCACAGTTCAAAACATTCACAGCAGGTGGCTGACATGAAGAATTGAATATATTTTGCATTCCCTGAAGTAAATAAACTCTGCCATTTGCATTTACCTGCATACACACACTCGCATGTATGTATGTGTACCTTCTGCTCACAGCAACAACAAAGCCACGTCTAAAACTATTTCACTCTTAACAAAATAATACTTTGACCCATTTTCGTGCTGCAGGTGTGCGCTGTGTTGCACATTGCTACATTCACAATTTTCACTTCAAAACTATACAAAGCATACTTACGCAGTTTTTACTTACACATCAAATCAAATTAAAACTTAATTAGTATAATTTAGTATACGAAAATTTCAAGCAAGCCAACATTGTTGCTATGACGATGAGATAATCTAAAAGAACAACAAGAAACACATAGAAATTGCGTATATTTACATATAAGAGACAGTGCGGTGGAGATATAAGCAAGCCCTGTTGGAATAGTTTTTGTTTTTTGTGAGTAAGTGGATTTGTGGTTTATATCTACTTGAAAATCAGTTGAATTATTATTATTATTTCGAAAGGCATTTTATTTAATAAATATATAAAAACTGATTGAAAACTAAATAATCGGTGATTCATTCTGAAATGCCTTGGATTTCCTTTATGTCGCAGCCGATCTCTAGCAGATTCTTCGAAAAAAGGTTTACCGCCAGAAGCGATACGATTTTTATACGCTCATGTTCTTTTTCTTCTTTATTGGCGTAGCCACCGATTGGAGGATGTGAAGAGGATTTGAAGAAAAGACCCCGATTAGTCGTCGTTCTTCCTTTTCACTGTTTGGCGCTAATTGGAGATTCCAAAGGTAGCCAGACTCTTCTCCACCTGGTCTTTCCAACGGCGTAGAGGTCTTCCTCTTACACTGCTTTCTCCAGCGGAAAGTGCGTCGAATACTCTCAGAGCTGTAGTGGTTTTATCCATTCGGACGACATGATCTAGCCAACGTAGCCACTGTCTCTTAATTCGCTGAACTATGTCAATGTCGTCATATAACTTATACAGCTCATCCAGCCATCGAATGCGATATTCGCCGTGGTCAACGCGCAAATGACCATATATCTTTCGCAGAACCGTTTTCTCGAAAACTCCTAAGGCCGACTCGTCAGATGTTGTTATCGTCCATGTCTCTGCTCTATATAGCAGGACGGGAAAAAATGAGTGACTTATAAAGTTTGGTTTTGGTTCGTCGAGAGAGAACTTCACTTCTCAATTGCTGGTTCAGAGATAGTCGAAATTATCTACGATTTCTAAGTTGTGACAGTAAACAGTCACGTGAAAGCCAAGTCGGCAGTGCGACGACTGTTTGTTTGATGACATTAGATATTTCGTCTTGCCCTCGTTCATTGTCAGACCTATTTTCTTCGCTTCTTTGTCAACATGGAGAAAGCAGAACTAACGGCGCGGATGTTGAGGCCAATGATATCAATATCATCGGCATACGCCAGCAGTTGTACACTCTTAAAGTGGATTATATCTGCTTAATTAAGTTTTTCATCTCGGATTATTTGCCCCAGTAGTAGATTGAGGGTTGCACGAAAGGGTGTCGCCTTGTCTGAATCCTCGTTTGGTATCCAACGGCTCATAAGACCCAGGCATTTGGTTGATTTTTTACCGAAGAAATCGGTCAATCCGTGAATTCTAGTATTGAAATTCGGAAGACTTTTCTGGTGTCGACACTTTGCCTTATGCTGAAAATGTGTAAAATCGACTCAGTACTTCTCTTAGATTTTTTTTCTAATAAAAGTGTGTCTTTTGCCATTGTTTGAAAAATATATACATATATTTTATAGGGGCTTAAACAATTTAAATGATTATCAAAAATCATATTATTTCATTCATTGCCTGATTTATCGAACAAACATGTATAAAAAGGTCATGTGAAAATTTCAAGTCGATCGGTGCAGCCGTTTTGGAGAAATATTACGAAAATGTTGTAAACGTTGCCTACATTTTGGCGCATTTTAGCTAAGTCGCACACCTCAAAGTTTAAAAATATGACTGAAATAAATCAATAATAAAAATTTTGAAAGAAAAATATTTAATAAATTCTTCTGCCTACATTCGAAGTCATATTCACTGTAGTGGTTGCCAGATGTATGTACTTATATACATATATGATGAAAATTTTTGAAAGCAAAAAAAAAAAATAACAAAATTTAGCAAATGGGTGTACAATCAAATTAGTTAAAAAAGTACCATAAAATAATTTAATTATTATTTTTTTTTTTGTAATATTTTAAAAGTTGCCACCTGCCTTAATTTTTTTTTTTTTTAAGTAAAAAAACTTAAATTGAACATGTAGCGCAAACAAACTTAAATGTTATAAACAATTTTATTTAATTTTTATTCTTTTTTTTTAATATTTTAATAGTTGCCACCTGTCCTAAAACTTTTAATATACATATGTAAGTAAATAGGTTAAGTTGCACATATAGCAAACAAACAAACTCAAATGCTATAAAACAAATTTATTTTAAAAAGTTTTTTTTTTTTAATATTTAAATGGTTGCCACCTGACTTAAAATTGTTGAATATATAATATGTTCGTTAAAACGATGTTTTAAAATGAGCAAGAAGCTCAAACATATTATGTTTTTCAGTTATTAAATTTTAGTTTATTAAAAATTGACATGGCGTTGCCACACTTATTAAAATAGAAAATAATAATATTTGTAAATATTTCCTACCCGCAACTTTCCTCTTCTCATTAGCTACTTACACGTATATATAGTATATACATTACTATTGGGACCAGAAATGCGTTGGTTGTTTTTGTAATCGCTTCTGGTTTTGTTGTTACGTCATTTTTCTTTTTGCGCAAATTTTGCATTTTCCGTAAAGTAGCAAATTAGTTCATAAACCTATTTATCTTACTCAATTAAAAAGCATTCAAAGAAGTCTCCACTGTAATTACTATGCAGCAGGGCTCTCTCATTCGGTCAAACTCTGTGCGTTGGTGTTAGCATTCAAACGGCAAATGTCGCTATTTCGCCGAGACAGTGTGTTTGAGGTTTGGCTATTGTGGGGTAGGTCATTTCAGAGCATAAAAATTATGTGCGTCTTGGGGCAGTTGGTCGAAAACCTGCGGATAGGAAATAAGAGAGCGAGAGAGAGGGAGGGAGAAAGGGAGGGAGAGACAGAGATTTGTAAAGATATATACATTGGAATATTTTTGTTTTTTACAGAAACAAGTAAATATATTACGTCTTCAAACATATTTCTTTTTACATTTATCCTCCAGATTCCAGATCTCAAAGCTATCTTAAGCTCCTTATCTTGTATTTTTATTATCATTACTTCAACAAAAATCGAGAAAAACTCGAATAAAGAGATTTGACTCTTTTCAAGAGACAAATAATTAAGATTTTCCAGCAGTACCAAAGAATTTTTGTAAATAAATGCGCGAGATCTTTTCGTGGGTCTTAAAGGGATTGGTTTATTTAATTTCTGGAAAAATTATGATTAGGAATCACTAGGTCTTTAAGCCTATTTCTTTTCACATTTACTCTCTGGACTGTATGTCTAAAGTCAACAATAAATGTAAGGGCTTGTGAGTCCTACCTTAAGTTCTTATTCTCGGTTTAGACCATATCCGTGGTAAAACTAAAATGCATCCGTCATTATTGGCAAAAAATCTTTCGATCTACCAGAAAGTCCGAACTCATTGACGGCAGAAAGGATCAAAATCTCTCGGGAGATCATATTAGAAACGGTTTGAACGATTTTTGAGGAAACTATTATAGTCCAAGGAGATTACCCTAACGAAGGTATTTTCGATCAGTCTCACAGTCTTCTACCTGACATGACAAGGTGGCAAGATAAAGGCTGTGGGAATCCGTGAAAGTCGATCCTTTGCAGAGAACGTTATGCCTTGTTCGGGATTCTTTTATAAGGGCCGTGATAAAGAACTGTACTTCACGTTAACTTTTGAATTAAAGCACCTGGCTTCAGGTACTACTTTTGCAAGCTATTTAATAAACTTTTCGCCACTGTTCCAAGTAGCCGCCATAACTACGGAACGTACATAGTTTCTTCACAGTTTTCCACGTTCAAAAACTCGTATTTTATAAACATTTACTATATTTATATTTTGGAAGTTGCGCTAACAAGCAGAAGTAGCAAAATATGAATTGCACAAGCATGCACCACCCCATACGCGCATACGAGTCCCCAGCATTGCCCGAGGCGCTGACAAAACCAACAACAGAAGAGGTAAAATTATGTTTAAGAAAGAAGTTGTGTGTATTTATACACAAATCTATGTAGATTATATATAAAGACGCTACACTTGGCAACATCTTGGCGGCGAATGTAGTCCTACGGCCGAGCTACTTCAGCTGTTGCGCCAACAAGTCGGAAAAGGAAAAGTAGGACACAATTTTATGCCGACAGCATCCCTGGAGAAAATTTGCTATTTATGCCATTGTAAAGCTGTAACATAGCACAAAAATAGCGAGGCTCTTGCGAGAAGCATGTACAAAAGGGTGTGCAGTAGGGGCAGACCGAATTTTGTAATTTTTATGTGTGATAAAAACTCGCAACTGCCATTATGACAAAGAACACTCCATCGGAATTCGAAACTAGTTTCCAAACAATAACAAATAAGATGTTTGAAACAGCGGCCATCTTTGTTTAAAAAAACTTTCGATCTGGTTAGGTTAAGTTAGGTTAAACTGGCCGGTTTTCACTTACTTACTGGTCCTTAGTAATGCCAGATGGAGGCTCAGTTTAGTTTGAGGTGAAATAATGTGTTCGTCATACAAGATCAATGCTTTTGGCAAATCTTAAGAGCAACTTGATATCCAAATTTGATACTTCATCTAGTCCCTTGAGCTCCGTAGTTTCGAGATACCTAAGATGAGTTTTAGATGCTGTTGGACATAGGCATTGGAGATGTTCCAGCGTCTGCCTCATGCCAACTGTTCTGCACTTTCTGGATGTATCGTCATTACTTATGTCCACCCGATTCTCATGTAAAGTCATCAGGTTGTGACCTGCCAGCAGACCTCGTCCGGCAGTCCTTTCGAAACCGCCTGAGTAAAAAGTATGCGATTTTTCATAAGGCGCTCTTGTTCATGATCTTGGTGATCCTACTTGTACCTAAGGCATTCCATCTCGCCTTGATCCGCCTGTCAGCGCTTTCTAAAATTTCTTTGCGTCTCCCCTTTAGTGATTTCGCATTTCCTGGACTTGTTTGGTAGCCAGGCGGTTGGCACTTTTGGCAATCTCATCAGCTGTTTCGTTTGCCAGAACTTCTTTTGCAACCTGGAACTCAGTATAGCATATATGCAGCCGTTTTCCGGTAGCCACTACATCTAGAAGCAGGAAGGCATCTAAAGACCTGGTTACTATTGAAAAATTTATTTAGATCTGTTGGACGTTTAGAAATAAATTAGAACTTGTAGAACCCTGTATAAGTCGCGGAACTTGTAACCAAATACTGAAGAATTTCGGACAAATCCAGCAATGTGGATCTAGTTGAATTTGATTAACAGACTCGGTTGACATGATTGTTGTACAATGATCTTAGCCGAATATTTTTTCTCTAAAACCGTATGGTATGATTCTCTACAAGATATTAATATATTCTAAAGTGGCTTACTCCTATTGTCTCCTAAGTCATAGTCATAGGTTGGCCTTCGTCTCGAAGCTCAGGCACAGCAAACATCGACTTTAAAATGAATAAAATAATGTTCGCTGCTTTGAAAGCGTTACGAAGTCCTAATTTTTAGACCATAAGCAAACGGCACGCATTGAGTCACCCTATACCTCAAAACACCAGCTTTTTTATGCTGCCAACAGCAACTGACTTCAAGCCTCTTTGCAGCAACCTTCGACGCTGCTGCCCTGCATACTTTTGGGAGTCAACAGCAGAGGCAACTGCTTGCTGGTTGGTGAGGCTTTTGTTTTGATTGAGCGGCCACAATTTCAACACAAATTGAAAAGCTAAATGCAACACACTTGGCCGTTAGCCCAAAGGCGTTAGAACTATACTTACGGAGGCGCTCAAGAGACATCAAGAGCACCGAGTTAAAGCAGTGTGACCTACTAATTAGCTGTAATGCTTTTTGGTCTTTTTCGACGCTGGTTAAGTTAAATTTATTGCAAACCAAATGCAAAGTACACACAGCTGCTTGAGACTAAATTAAGAGTGTCAAATAACATTTATTATAGAATTGCCCACACACACGCACACATATGCCTATAATTATCTCTTAAAAGTCACGTATGTCAATTGGTGTAAGAAAATACATTGTGTACTTAATTATTTGCGTATAAATTAGTGACCAAGACCACATTTGATTGCATAAATCATAATTACGCCGAAAATATTTAATAGGTTCACCGTAAAATCTATTAAAATGCGAGGATATCATCTCATAATTTATATTTCATACATACAAGGCACACATTCGGACATACGCCGCGCAATCGACGACTTTACTTAACAGCCGGTCGTCCAGCGTGCGCCTAAATATTTAAATACATAGAAATTTATAGAGCTATGCTGTAAATCAAAGCATTAAAGGCTTAAGCAATGCCTTCTAGGCGGTTGATGAAGATAAATGGCTGCGTAAATTACTTCCACAAATTATTTGTTTCTTGCTAAGTGTAGTTATTACCGTTAAAATATGTTTTGGTAGCTTGTGATTTTACTGTTATTCGAGTGTTTTAATTGGAAGTGCTTACTTTGGCTTTTGGCTAGGCGAAAAAGCGCAAATTGTATGGATTATAGATTTGTTATCAAGGCAAGAAGTGAAGACAAGTTGGTGGTGATTTTAACTCATCCTTCAAAGCATACCTGGATGAGACCAAAAATGGCTGGCTTTTTGATTCAAAAAAGCAAATATTTCTAAAATTGCTCAACTTTAATGATAGATAGGGCTCTTAGTTCCTAGATGCTTATCCAAAATAGGCAAATCCGGAGAACAATTCATGAACTTGTATAAAGTGCCTCAATTCTCCTGCCTGATATAGCATATGTACTACATACATTTGTAATCATTCTCCAATTACCATTTCGTTAATAACTCACATAAGAAATCATTGGATCTTCTTAAGTGAGTTCTGGTTATATAATTCTAGGTTAGCAAGTCTACTCCGAGGATGAAGTCATATATAAAAGTTCACGCAAGTGAGAAAAGTCCTCTGATTGCTATTCAATTTGGAGTGGTCAGAAACGACTCTTTTTCATATGGCTCATGCAGCTCCTGACTTCCGGTCCTAGACCAAGTATCCTCTGGGTAGCCAAACAACATCCGTTTGAAGGCGAGCTAAAGCGAGAAGGCGAAACATCCGCTCCAGAGGGTTGTGCGCTGGGTTTGGGACCGGCCACGTAAAAAACGCCTCCAATGAAAAAGCACAAACAGCCTCGGATGAGAGGCCCCCCTTTTGATGACTACCATGGCAAACGTATTAAGGATTACGATTTGGAATGTCCAGTCCCTTAATTGGGAAGGTGCCGCTGCCCAGCTGGTTGATGTCCTCGTTAGAGTGAAGGCTGATATCACCGCCATCCAAGAAATGCAATGGACGGGACAAGGACTGAGGCGAGAAGGTCCTTGTGGCATTTACTACGGTGTCCATATAAAAGGAGCGAAAACTTGGAGTGGGATTCGTGGTGGGAGAGAGACACTGCCAATGAACTTCTAGCCACAATATCGCTGATTTGCACCCACCATAGAAAAATTCATCAAGCTGCCTGGCTACAAGGTCGATCATGTTGTGATAGACGGAAGACACGTCTCCAGTGTTTTAGACGTGCGTACGCTCCGAGGTCCTAACATCGACTCGGACCATTATCTTGTTGCAGCCAAGATACCTACTCTCTGAGAGCACTCGTCAAGAACTCGGCATAAGGGAACTGTGGGACGACATTTCAAGCTCCTTACGTACAGCTGCAACCGAATCCATCGATGAACAAAAACCAAACTCTACAGGTCACGAATTATTCCAGTCTTGCTATATGGGGCAGAGGCATGGACGATGACAACATCTGATGAAACGAGTATCGCATTCGATGGAAAGATGAGCTGTATAGATATACGACTATATTGACATAGTTCAGCGACGGATACGTTGAGGATGGTGCAGAAAGCTTTTGGTGATGAGGCTATGTCTAAAAAAATGTTTACAAGTGGTATAGTGAGTTCCAAGCCGGCCGTGAACGTGTCGAAGACGAAGAGCGTCCAGGGCGACCATCAACCTCAACCGACGAAGCTCACATTCAACAAACCAAAGATTTGGTGTTGAAAAACCGTCGATTACCAATTAGAGACCTTGCTGATGATGTTGGCATAACGAAAGGTTCAGCCAATACCATTTTGAAAGATGTTTTGGGCCTCAAGCGCGTCAAATCTCGACTGGTACCGAAAACATTGAATTTCTTGGAAAAAAGGCGTCGCGTTGAAGTATGTGGAACGATGCTTTCCGACAACCAGGGTGTCATGAAACGCCTTATAACTGGCGATGAGACTTGGATCTATGCTTACGACCCCAAAACAACCGATCAATCGAGCGAATATCGTACCAAAAGAGAGTCGAGACCAAAAAAATCGCGCCAAAGTCGCTCAAAAATCAAGGTCATGTTGACTGTTTTCTTCGATTATCGTGTTGTTGTGCATTGTGAATTCCTTCCAACCGGTCAAACAGTCAGCAAGGAATATTATTTGAACGCTATGCGTCGTTTGCGTAACGCTATCCGCCTAAAAAGGCTGGAATTGTGGAAAGGCAATTCTTGGTTTTTACACTACGATAATGCATCATCCCATAGTGCCCTCGTAATTCGTGATCATTTCGCCAAAAACTCAATCCATATCGTTCCGCATGCACCGTGTTCACCTGATCTAATGCTGTGCGACTTCTGGCTGTTCACCAAGCTCAAAAGACCGCTCCGGGGACATCGTTTTTATACGATTGAGGAGATTGAAGCCGCAGCGAAGACGGAACTGAAGGCCATCCCGGAAAGTGACTACAACCAGTGTTTCGAAGATTGGAAAATCCGTTGGCATAAGTGCATTGCATCGGGAGGGGATCACTTTGAAGGGGATGAAATTGATTTGGAAGAATAAATAAAGAATTTTCAAAATAAATACAATGTCACCTTATTTTTTGGGCACAGGTATGTATGTATATTTTTTTAAGAAAAACAAATTTTGAAAAAAAATCTCGGAATTGGTCTCAATATAAGCGGTTCTACAGAACTAGTTCCACCGTTTGTTAAAGCTCTGTTTCCTAGCGCGTTTTTGAGAACTTCTAAAACAATTCGGGCAGTTGTCGCTACAACAACAGCAAGCACCGCGTTTGTAAATTATACTACACAAACTAATTAGTAGAAACTGCACACCGCCAAACCCTTTACTTTCTGCTGCATTTACCAAACAAGCCGAATTTACGCATGCACAAACACACAAAACAACAACAACCATTACAAATACGTAATCTGCTTGAGCTTGTGCTGAAAATTAACTTTTAAGAAGTCATAAAAACTTTCGCATAAATATTTATTTACAAATATTACGCATACACACTCACACGCATAGCCAAACACATGCTGTCCTTGAGCGCGACAGAGCTCGGCTGCCGCTGCTTGGCTGCGTGGAGTTTTAAGTGCTTTTATTATACCGTTGCCGGAAAAAAGTTAGCAACAATTCATTTTCATAAAACTCGTTTATCTTTTTTTTTTTGCGGCGCAAATACAAGCGGAAAGAAATATAAGAAGCTTGTTAAAGGCAAACACAGACGCGCTTGTGTATGCGAGTGTGTGTAACTGTGTGTGCGTGGTAGTATAAGCTTAGAGTTGCATGAATTGCGTTGGCATTTCGCTTGCTAAAAGCAACGACGTCAACGCGAACTCGCTGTAACGCAACATGGAAATTCAGTTTTGGCACTGCAAGCGCCCGAAAGCATGCTACATTCCCAGTACACCGGAGTGTTGCCAGCTGCTTGGTGCATTGCAACCGCATGCATGTGAGTGTAAGTGTATGTGTGCGTGTGGCTGTGACTTTCACGTGGGCGCATGTTCACATACTTCCGCTTCGTATGCCGGAAACGGAAGCTCTTCACTTTAGTTTTATGCGCGCGCACACACAAGTGCAGTAGCAAATGTGTGCGACTTTAAGGCGTTGCAACAATGGCAAATACACACGCCAGCGGGAGGGAGAGCGTAGCAAGCTCTATGACACATTCACATACACACGTGTACATATAATAAGCATTTTCAGCGCTTGTGCCAATATTTACATTTTCCATCATGAAATGAATTGTGAGCTCAAAAGCTGCTGAGCAGTTGAGCCGCCGATAGCGTGGCATGAGCATGCGGCATAACGCCCCCCAACACGCTGTTGTGCGTACATAGGTATGTGTGACTATGTGTCTTACAGATTTTTGCTTCACTTTGCATTCCGTTTCCTCGGCTCTGCTCTGTGCTCCGCCTGCCTGTCTGTCTGTTTTTCTTATAACTTAAATTTGCGAGCGCACAAATGAAGAGTTAAACAAAGACTTTGAAGTGGCAATATGCGATATGGCGGCAGGCAAATAATCTCAGACATTCTAGTAGAAGTAATGCGTAGTTAAATTCGCGAGCACGAAGTGATATTCAGTTGGTATATAGTATGTCTAAATGTATTTTACCCATAGCCTCTTCATGGAAAGACAACACAATTTTAATTTCGTAGACATTTATTTGTTGAAATGTGTCTGAGGCTTGAACACGAGTTTTTGTTAGCGAAACGTTACTTTTTGTTTCAATGCACCTAAATGTAGGCCACTTTTGGGCACTTTTGTTATTGAAATAATTATATGGCTAATTTTAGGGGTACGGCTCATTAACATAAAAGTTAGAGGTCGGTAGGTATGTAGATAGGTAGAGTGCTTTATTCCCAGTACGGAGGTAGGTAAAGTGTATCTCTGACCATGAACTTTGGTTTTTAGGAGGCTCATTGTAAAACCACCTTGTGCTCCTGAGGCTCCATCAAACCCTCGACCGTTAGCTGCGTTCCTATTACAATACTTCTACCAAAGGCTGATCCAAGTGGTGGTACTTTTTTCAATAGCCTTTCTTTGTCAGAACCCGCGTAAGTCGCCTAAAGCTGTTATGTTATTTTTGTTCAATATTGTTTGGCATTTCATCATGGAATGACTTACGCCTGAACAACGTTTACAAATCGTTCAACTTTATTACGAAAATTCACGTTCTGTAAAGAATGTGATTTGCGCGCTTCGCTTATGGTCAACATAATCGGCCTGCTGAGCGTACTATTCGAATCACCATCACCCATCTTGAGACCCAGCAATCATTATTAGATAATATTCGATCGAATAGGTCATGTCCAGCACGCAGTGAAGAAAATATAGCAGCCGTAGCTAAGAGTGTACACGAAGACCGTGGAGAGTTAATTCGGCGCTGTTCGCAGTAACTCGGTCTGACGTATGGAACGACTTGGCGCATTTTAGGATGACATCTTAAATTGAAAGCGTACAAAATACAGCTTGTGCAAGAGCTGAAGCCGCCAGACCTTTCCAAGTGACATTGCTTCGCTATATGGACTCTTGAAAAACTCCAAGAAGATCCGACGTTGTCGAGCCAAATTTTGTTCAGCGATGAGGCCCATTTCTGAATCAGTGGGTATGAGAACAAGGGATATTGCCGCATTTGAGACGAAGAGCAATCTGAAAAGATTCAAGAGCTGCCATTTCGTCCAGAAAAAACAACGATATGGCGTGGTTTGTGGCCGGGTGAAAACATAGGTCCATATTACTGCAAAAATGATGCCGGTGAGAACGTAACTGTCAATGACGACCGTTATAGCGCCATGATAATCGACAATTTGATGCCCGAAATTGAAACTTGTTATCTCGGTGATATTTGGTTTCAACAAGGCGGCGCCACTTCTCACACATCGCATCAATCAATGGATTTATTGAGAGCACACTTCTGCGAGCAGATAACTTTACGTTTTGAACCGGTCGATTGGTAACCAAGATCGTGTGATATCACACCGTTAGACATATTCCTGTGGGGATATGTAAAGTATAAAGTCTATGTGGACAATTCCGATTCAGGCCTAAAAACAAAATATCACGCATGTCATTCCAGTTCATTCCAGTTACCATTTGAAATGCTCGAAGGAGGAATCGAAAATTGAACTCAATGGATGGATCATCTCAGATGGAGCAGCGGCTAACATTTAAAAGAGATACTCTTCCAAAAATAAATTCTATAGAATGTTCTTTCCAATGTTTTTCCCATTAAATTTGAACTTTCTGTTTTTTTCCTCTAAATGTAAACAGTCACTCTGCCATACATCATGCGGAGACTTAAGGGGTTACATGGAATTAGGGGTTTCAAAAAGTCGATTTGTTTAGTTTCATAGATACAGCCTAGATAATTTGTACGTTCGGGGCTAGCTAGATTAAGCGCGCCGTCTTTAAACGGGTTTTTCTCGAAACTGTGTTTTTGAAGGCGGTTGGCAAGGTTTCTCGAGAACTGCTCTTTATGAAATTTTTCTGAGGTCTTTGATACACAATTTTTAAGGACCTTCGTCCAAGTTTTTCTTCGACTACAACTATTTTTTCCAAGAAATTCAGAATTTGTTTGTTAATAGTGTTGGTTTGAAAAAATAAAATAAAAATAAATAAATAAAAAACGGCTATTTTTTACCCGAGGAAACCCATGTAACCCTTTAGCATACTATCTAATGGTATTCTAATCACCCGGAGTTTGACATATGGAAGCGAGATATATATACGACTATCATTCTTACGCTAAAATAAAAATATAGACTTTAAGAATAAAATTGAAAATTAAAGTAGTGCTGTCCGAGATCCTAGGGAACTTTAGTATAATAAAAATGACAGAAATCAGATTCGAACGTGGATTCCATTAAAAAACGCCCTTCACCAGCGGTGCAGCTTCTAAATGAATTGAGGATAGTGAAAGCCAACTGTAGTATAAATATCAAGCCGTGGTGAGGTCAGAGTGAGACCAGGTATGGCGAGAGAAATTGTTGCTGATATTGTTTGACACTATAAATCCAGTGCTCAAGCGAAATTTCTTAGCCGAAAATGGTAATTTTAAGTTCTGTGTTGCAAAAGTGCCATAATACGTATTACCATTGGTCGGATATCTGTCAGCGATTTCTTATACATATGTATATATTATACATAATTTCTTCATATGGTAATACCACACACATCCCAGTTGCCATATGCAAGCATCAAAGCCAAATCCCGAATTCAAACTTTTCAACATTCCTTTGACATTCACGTCGCATTTGCCTCTGTGCAGCGAAAGACTTCACATTTTTTGACAGCTTTATGTGACGCTTGTAAAATGCGCAGTGTTGCGTGTAGCGTGTAGCCTGTTACATTTGAATTGCATTTTGACTTTTCAATTTACTGTCAGCGCACTGAGCGCGCATGGATAAGCGTTTATGTTCATTGTCGTGACACGTTCGTGAATTCCACTGTAATATTGAGTGAAAATAATTTAATTTTGATCTTTTATTTTAACACATATCCTGCGTTGAACTTCAAAAATATGGTATTTTTTTAGTGAGGTTGATCTCACCAACTCGTTTTCTACGTTCTACGTTCACCAAACTCTTTAACATTTAAGAGTGGTTGCGAAATCGTATATATATATTGCATACAAGGGATCAGACCTAACGTAGAGATGGTGTTGGGTTGGATTGAAGGACAACCACTTGGAAATTACCAATATTTATTCGTTTATGAGACGAAGTTTCCTAACCGGTCTTAGGAACTTATCACTTGGCAACAGAGAGTTGGAGATGACTAATGTGGTCAAATATCTGGGCCGCACTCTGGATTCGACTCTTCGATGGCAGCAGCATGTGAACCTGACCATAGTCAATGCTAAAAAAGCACTCATGTGCCGGGAAATCCTGGCGCTGCAAGTCAAGCATTATGAAATGTTTGCTCACCATAAGCGTGAGACCGATTATTACGCATAGGGTGGGCTCTGAAAGCAACGCAGACCCCGGTATGACCGCAACTATCGGAACTCAACGACTTACCTGCATCTGCGCGTCAGATGCAATGCATACATACGTGCCCAACGGCAGCACTGGAAATCATGTTGGAACTCACTGCGCTTCACCTAGTAATCAGTTAAGCAGCCAAATATAAAATGCTTCAACTGACAGCAGAAGACTTTGGCTGATGGCAGCTAATCTCGTCCCAGCAAATGAAGGTGATGAAATGGCTATTCTCCCAAGGAAGAAATGGTAGTACCGGAACTGTATATAGCAGTTGATCTTAGGTCGCGGTGCAAAGTTCATTTATCTTCTATCTACCAATATATATTAGACTTTCTTATTCTGCAAAATTGAATGCAAGTTATATTTAATAATATTCTAGAATATCTTTTAACTTGAGGTCCCCCCTTGATTGATTTGAATTTTTGTTCATCTGTAATTCCACCGGCATTCGGCGCCAAGTCAGAACTAAACGGTGGATGACTCCTTAAGTCGATGTTTTGAGCGCTCAAAAATGCAGATGTTTCGGTCGATATGTGAGCGCTCGCATTGTCATGGTGGAGAGTGATCCGTCTTCGGTGGTTGGTGTCTCTCCTTTCTTGAAAGACAACTGACAAAAACATGGTTCTGTATTACACAGAACCAATAGCTTCCTGAACAACAACTAATTTTGGATGATCTACACGAAATTCGTCGGAATATACAATGTCTCCTAGCAGCAAAGAAGTAAGCCTCTCTGAAAGAGAAATAATAGTTAAACTCCATAAAGAAGGGAAAACATGCTGAGAAATCGGTCGGATTTGTGGAAGAACACATTCAATACAAAAGATTATTAAATATTACAAAGATACCGACGTTTTTGCATCTTGGCACCGTTCCGGGCGGCCTCTGCACTGACACAATTCGTAAGATTTTAAAGAAAGCAGGGTATCATAGTGACGTCGCACGCAAGAAGCCGTTCACATCGCTAATGAATAAGTAAAAGCGTTTTGCTTTCGCAAAAGAGCACTTGAGCAAGCCACGAGAAGAATGGCAGAATGTAATTTTTTACGATGAGGAAAGTTTAGCGTCTTTGGAATCAAGGGGCGTAAGCTTGTATGGCGAAAAACGGGCACTGCACTTGATAAGGAAAACTTAATGTCTACTGTGAAGCATGGTGGTGGTGGAGCAATAGTATGGGGTTGCATAATTCAATTGCAATCGAATTTATAGAATCCACTATAGAAAAATACGCTTACCTCAATATTTAAGAAAGAAATTTGGAGCAAAACGCGGTCTAGAAATTGACTACTATTTCCACCGAAATCGCCAGATTGGAATCTCATAGATGACCTATGGGATTCACTGGAACGACGAGGAACAGGCTAAAATCTCTTCGACAGCAACCTCAAAGCTTATTGATTCTATGCCTAAACCCCTAGCAGAAGTTTTAAAACATAGGGGATATCCAACTTGCTATTAAACTTTAAGGGCAACTCCGAAGAAGAATATCTTCAGCCGATTTTTGTAGCTTGTACACAGACTTTTCCTGCCAAGTGTATATACTGTTAAAGTTTGGCATTTTTCACTTTCACTTCTCTCTAACCTCGCTTTCTATGCGAATTACTGTCAACCTATGCACTTGGGCATTTATTGCACAATCCCTTAGCTCACCTACTTGGTTTCCAGCGCGCTTGTCAACATTTTTAAAAGTGCTTAAATATTGTATTTCCAATTCACTTTCCGATTTTTTATATGTGTGCTTACATATGTATATTGTATATACATTTATATACAATTCTCGCTCTTTTTGCTCCATTTCTTATACACTTTAGAGTTGCATTTCCAGTGGTACTGCTTTTACGACAGCTACTGCGGCTTGTGGCTGTCATAAGCGTTCACTGCTTCTAAGTTTGTTCAGTTATTACCTCAATGCGCTGCCATCAAATCTTTGTCGGCTGTCATCCGTCACGACACCCTTTTCGACCAAACAATTTTTGATCGTTTTTTCGTTTTTTTTTATTATTTTTCAGTATGCGTCCTAATGCACGCATGTACTTGAAGAGAATTGTGACTTTAATACCCTGGGAAGAGAAGTGTCGTGATCATTATCGGCGTATTGCGAAAAATGTGAAAAAATTAGACACTTAAAAGTAAAAAAAACCTTTTTCCACTATTTTACCACGAGATGGATAAGGTAAAAATTGTATTTGCTTACAATGGGCGTGTCATAAAACCATATCGAAAGTAAGCTTAGCAAAATTACTACGAAACAAGGTAGGAGGCGCCTGAAAATATGCAATAACTGTCATAATAATTAATAAGAGACCAAGTATGTTTGTAATTCCATATGACCCATTT
This sequence comes from Bactrocera tryoni, assembly GCF_016617805.1. Classification (NCBI taxonomy): domain Eukaryota; kingdom Metazoa; phylum Arthropoda; class Insecta; order Diptera; family Tephritidae; genus Bactrocera; species Bactrocera tryoni. The sequence goes on from NC_052501.1 coordinate 76,024,309, forward strand.
TTGTATACAATTTTGCTAACACCTAAAAATATATTCCCACCTTTGACTTCTACGAATTGCGACAGTATGAAGTGTACGGCTATACCCCAAGCTAGCGCTGTCTAACTTCTTTAGATAATATAAAAATTTTATTCATTAGAAAATGAGACCATTTGTTGGATCAGCGAAATATCTTTTTATTCTTTTTTTCTTCTTTTAGTGAACAGAAATCGACTTATAAATCGGCAAAACACTGGAGACATCAGCAAACGCAACTGCACGGTCCTCCCGACAACAGATTGCGGTTATATTAGTCAATAAAGGGGAAAAAATATGCAATTTTATTTAAAAGAAAAGGATGAACTGTGACGCATAGAAAATGAGAAGAGTAGCAAGTCCACAAAAGATGTGTAGTAACACTGCTGAAAACGGTTTTGAAACCAACTGGTGATGACGTATTACACCTATATGCTCCCAGATGTTGATGGGCATACCAAATCAACTTGCTAATTAAATGCTACACATGGCAGACAGCAACCTTAAATGGTGTACGTAGAAACGCAAGCACTGGAGCCGCAGCCAAGTTGTCCATCCAGAGAACGTAAAGTGTTGACGGCTCTGAACTAGACCACCGACAGTAAATTTGAGCGCAGCAAGCTCTCTCGCGCATTTTTTCGTGAGAATTCTGAGAAGTTTGAGAATTTAATACAATCCACAGTGCAACCTGTAATCAGCGGGCGGTATATTGAATTAACACAGTGGCAACAGTCCAAGTTGAGAGCAAAGAATTATTCTTCAATTCGCTATAAAATTTACGATAAATAAAATTCGAATGTTGCAAAATGTTGCAGCTTGTTGCACAAGGAATAAGGAGAATTGTAACATTTGCTGCTTTCAGCGGTTATAATACGATAGTTCATCAAAATGTTGATAGAAAGGTCGTTTGATAGCAGAAATTCAAGTTCAAATGGATTTTTGTTTTAATTTGCAACGCCAAGGATAAATTACAAAATTATTTCCGCAAAAATGAATGAAAAAATTCTAACTATGAACTGCTTTATGCATTTAAATAGAGGTTAGAACAGAAACGGTTTCAAAAGAAGATATTAAGAGTGCCATGGAGACTGCTTCAGAGGTTTGTAAAAAAAAGCATAAATTACAAATATATTTTCGCAAAAATGGATGAAAAAAAGATTGTTATGAACTACTTTAAGTATTTTATTAAAGGCTTGAAAAGAAAAGGCTTCAAAAGAAGACTCTAAGAGTGTCACGGAAACTGAATCGGAGGTTTCTTAAAAAACAAGGATAAATTACAATTATATTTTCGCAAAAATGGATGAAAAAATGCTTGCTTTGAACGACTTCAAAAGAAGACACTAAAAGTACAACGTGGACTGAATCGGAGGTTTGATTAAAACAAAAACCAAAGCCAGGAGAAAGTCATTTCATGATACCGTCGTCTAATGCACTTTATGAGCGTACTTCAAAACGCATAAATGCAAAATGATTTTAATTTTCCCATCAAAGCAGAGCCCGTGGTCAAGGAGATATCGCTGAAAGACAAGCTCTAGCTGCATTTCATAACGATTGATAATGTTATACATTATATGGTATATTGGGATAAAACCAGCATTAATACCAACGTTAATCTCAAAATCCTCTGAAATCGCCTTATAAATCGACAAAACACTGAAGACATCAACAAACGGTCCTCCCGATGACAACAGCATACAATTGCGCTTATATTAGTCAACAAAAGGAGGAAAATATGCAATTAAAATTAAAAGAAAAGGATGAACTGTGACGCATCTTGCCAGCAGGTGCTACTTTGGTCTGAGAAGGCAATTGGGAAGTAAACTCCTCTCTCGACGAACAAAGACCAAACTCTACAAGTCACTCGTTATTCCCGTCCTGCTATATGGTGCAGAGGCGTGGACGATGACAACATCTGTAGAGTCGACGTGACGAGTTTTTGAGGAAAAGATACTTACTTTGCGCGTTGGCAACGACGAATACCGCAGTCGATGAAATCGTTTCCATAGTTCAGTGAATTAAGCTGGCTAGGTCATATCGTCCGAATGGATAAAAATATTCCAGCTGTGAGAGGTTTCGATGAAGTACCCGCCAGGGTAGCAAAGGAAGGAAAGACCATTTTGTCAGCTAGCACTTAGGAGGACTGACGACTTGGATAAAGTGTCTGCTGAATTTATAGCCTTTTGTTTGGGAAAAGCGAGGAAGTGAATTTACTTTTGAATTATGAAAAATATATATGTACATACGTATATTTCTTTAATTCTTTTTCAATATTTATTTTTTATTGTTCCGTATTTTAATAATTTATTGAATTTACTGAATATGGAAAAAAGTTCCATTTTGTCAAGTAAAATTAAAAAAAGGTTTAATGAAATAATTTGTGTTAGCAATTTCTTGGATACATTTTTTATAGGACGCCATATTTATAGGCGCAATTTTATTTATTAAATATATGTAACTCCTCAAATAATACAAAAAAAATATTTATTTTAATTTTCTTAATAAATTTATTACAAAATCGTACTGCAGTTGCAACTCTGCGTAACGGTAAATTTTGCAAAATTTAATTTGCTAAGAAAATGTTTAGTTAAATATATTTATATTTATTTATGAAGTTTCTTGAAGCAATCGGTTCACGTCCTTCCGCACAATTGGATCTCTCTCCGATAACAACATAGCAAATTTTGCGATTAGATTCGGCCCGGCATCCATATAAGATTGTGCTGGCACAAAAGCTTAAGGTGACAGAGCAATTGAAGCGCTGTAGCCTTGCCGATTGGGCGCTGGAAATGTTGGAAGCCAACGACGATTTGCAACGAAAAACCATTATCTCAGATGAGGCCTACTTCTGGCTTAATGGCTTTGTCCACAAACGAAATTGTCATTATTGGAGTGAATCATGTCGTCGTATGGTTCAGGAAACGCAATTTCATATCCAAAAATTGAACGTTTGGTGCGGATTGTGGTATGGCGGCATTTCCAGTCTTATTACAAATTTTGATTATAATCTCCACGGTAGTGTATCGCCTTCTCGCCAAAGAGAAGTCCATAATGAAAGCAATAACCTTGCCAATCAGGTCAGAGTTAAGGCTAATTCGAATCAGTCGGTTTAAAGTCGTTCTACGGAGTTGGTTCTCTCTTCGATGAAGTTTATAACACGGACTCTTTTTCACGGAATTTGATGAAATCGTCCTGGGTTATCTATATTTCCAACAAGACAGTGCGCCGCCTCATGTTTCATGTGTAAACATATAGACGTTTCGTGCAAGGTTTGACGACCCATTTATTTCGAGAACATGCTCAGTCAAGTGGACACTAAGATTATGCGATTTAAGGCTTCCAAATTATTGTCACTGGGAGTATGTGAAATCAAAAGTTTACAGCAATCAACCAGCAACGCTCAAAGAGCGCATTCAGCGCTGCGCCAGGTCACTGAAAATTGGCGTAAACGGGCATGGATATGCAAATGGAGCAGTGGCCATTTGGCTGACATTTTGTTGAAATCATAAATGGCATAAAATTAGTAGAATGGTAAACACTTTATGTTCATTCGACGCACACGCACGTCGGCAAGGTCGTATTTTGCTCTTCTGTATTCCATAATGTAAATCTGTGGAACTAAATGAATTTTCATGGACGATATGTTAAGGAATCAGTAACAGTTATTGCATTCCACTAGCAGCATGTCCTTTCTGGAGTATATTGTTATCCATAATAAACATTTATGGATTTCCCCTTTCCTATAATATACTAATAGCTTCTCCGTTGGATTTTAAGCGTTTCCCCTAGTTGTGGAATGCAAAGGCAGTTGGCAACGCCGCTATAAATGTGGGAATAGTTTGGTACCACCGTTTTCCACATTCCCCACATTACGGTATTACCGCGAAAGTTGTCGTGTATTTTGTTGCTTTGTATTTGTTGTCTCTTCTTCTTTTATCTGGCTACAGACCACAAAGAAAATGGAACTGTTATATGCTGCCATTCCATGGTTCGGTAAAGTTTTATTGATTTTATATTTGAATTTATGCTATCCTTCCATGGTTCCGTTAATGAAAGTAAATTCAAAAACTGGCTTATTGTACTTCAGAGGCGGCAAAGCCTTTTAGAAGCTTGGAAGCTTCCGTTTGAGGGCATGCAAAGAATTTATTAGAGTTCTAAAAACGATTCGAAGCAATTACGGATAGGTATACAGTAAGTGTCACAATATTCCCTAACCAACAGGGCCTCTTATTCAATGAATGAACGCCAATCATGGCGATAATATTGTATAATAAATGAGGCTTTAACCGCGATCTAAGGTCTATTGTGCCCTCCCTTAGGTCACAATGTCTCACCTTGCTGTTTAGGTGTTTCTTCAGTCTGTAGTGGCCACTTTATATTGCGATAAGTAGCCGCAATTTATTCCTCGGGTAGTTTAAAATCTGTTCAAACCAATATCAGTTTGTCAGATGTGTGGCGTTAGCAGGGCATGCAAAGAGGTGGTTAGTGTCATGCGAGGACTCTTTGCACGCTGGACATACATATATATGATACTATATATCAGTGTCGATTCTAGATAAGTAGAAGTTTAACCTGCTACAGTATCCTCAATTTTCGCGGCAACTGGAGCTTACCGTCTGTAAAGGGTTGTGGTTTGACTTCAAGTACGCCATTCACTTAGCGGCAGTCGGTGAAGGGGTTAATGGCTCCACAGTGAATGGCGGATTTTGTTGCGGCTCTGTAGTGATAGAAATTCCCTCTGGTGGTTTAAAGAGTTTCGAGATGTACAAGTTAAACAGCAATGTAAGAGGTCATCACTCTGGGGATGTTTTCTAATTCTTCTCAATTTAGAGTTTTTTCCATGAAATGGTACGGATAATTGACGACCGCTCAGGTAGTTCATAGAGCAGCTTACCAGTTCTGGAGGAAGCGTAGATTTTTCGGTGTCCTCAAGTAGCGTTGTGTGGTTGTGTCAAAGGATTTTAAAAAGTGCAACCTTACGAGGATTGTCCCCTCGCAGGGTGGTTTTTTTATTCAGGCCATGAACTACTTGTATCTGAGCGTTTATGTCGCTAAGTATTGGTGGTTTGCTAAGCTCAGGTGGTGTGCAAAAGTCGGGAGTAGCAAAGCCTCAAGTGTCTTCAATACTATGAAGAGTTAGTACTCCGCTTTGTTGGCAGGTGTCCCAGATTTCAGAAGTGGGACCACTCTTCCGATTTTCGGCAGTTTCTCTGCTCTCCAGCAGTGTCTCTTCGTTTTTTGATCATTGTTACATATTTCACAAATTACGCACGAATTAGCGAGATATTTAAAAGAATTTTGATGGAAAAAGAAGTTTCCGGCTTAGTAAAAGAAATTTGGTGTTGCCATATAGCTACGATTGTGGCGTCGCATACGTTTGTTGCCATGGATAATTAATAGATTTTTATAAATTTTTTTTATAAAGATTTCTTTATTAAAAGTTTTTTTATTGGTATTTTGGTTTAGAAAATGTCTATGAATTATTTTATAATTAATACTTTTTATTAAAGTATTTATTAAGATTGTTTTCAATCGTCAATTAGTTTATCTTAGAAACAACAAATTTATTACAATGCGAGTTAAAATATTAATAAAAATTTCAAATTAATTTTTTAAATTTAATTTCGGTTTGATTTCTATTTATTTAATATTTTTGTGTCACCCTGTTGCGTGCACAAATACTTCGATTAAATTTGATGACCAAATGACGATGACAAAAGTATCGATATTTTTGTTGGATTGTCTTCGCTTGATAATTTTCATTTCTAAAATGGACGTCGAGCAGTGTTAGCGATATTTTGTGTGCCCTCTCCGCCGTTCAATATCGTATTTGTGATATTCATTTAGGAAAAGCCGTATCGTTTTGAAATATTGTGAAATCGCCGTGAATATAAAACGTACGTAATTTATTTGTATATAAATACCTATTTTAAAGCAGTTGAAATGTGGAGAAAATATGTGTTGGCTTACAAAGCAAAAAATGTATGCCTCGGTTGCACTCGTCGGGTCAATATGGTGCGGTCGTTGCCGTCCAAGTTGCATATGCTAATTGTGTACAAAATTTTGCTTAAATATTTATACGGTGGATATGCCTGCGTTTATAATTGGAGTATTTTATTAACATAGTTTTGTGAAAAGAAAATTCCAAATTTGTTTTATATAATATACATATATGCGCATACGTGTGTATATATAAGTGTTCACGATAAAAAGGGAATGTGCATGGTGTAGCCAACATGTTCGTAGTGTCATGGATGACACGAACAACAGAGCTTTAGTGATGTGGCAGTTGCTGTATTATAGACGGTTTCGGTGTTTTAGACGCGATATATACGTAAAAAAGCTATTGGGCTGCACGAAAACGGACAATATTTTTCCTTGAGCCAAATTGCGTACGTGACGGTAAAATGCAATTAACACAGACATTTTAAGCGTGCGTAGCCGGTGGATTTTTATTATGCGTGCCTCATATGTATGCGGTTGCGGCGTTCGTGCGGTATTCGTTACATGATCGATATATAATGCGGTACTCGTAGAAATCGGTGTTTATCGTTCGCACAGCAACTGCTGTCTAGCAGCTGCCTTTGATTTGATACGCCCATTCTAACCTCTGTTTTCTAATAAAGAAAATATTTAAATCACATTGCTACTAAAAAAAAGTGTTAATAAAATTATTAAAATATCCATTATTCCGCATTTTGTTGTTTTCCTAAGTTAAGTTTGCATACCTTGCTTCTACCCACTAATCAGTTTTAGAAAAAATCAAAAGTTATAACAAAAATACATACATATTTGCATTGCTTGTTTAAAGTGCTGTTCACTCATGTTTTATTAAAATGTTTCTTGCAGCTTTTTTGTGTAAGTGCTTAAGTGCGCGTTCTATCCTAAAGCGTTACAGCTTAATTTAGTTGGCACATAAGCCAACATCGGTTTGCGCGCGAGTATTAAACGTAGAAACGTCGTCGAAAGTACACAACTTAGACGCTCGGCATATATACAAAATACGAATCTTGGCGCTTGTCTCGTAGCAATTATTGATTATCACTTGTCCGACTCTGTAAAATCGCTTTAACATCATTCACCATGTCGACGTCGCGCAGACGTGGCGAATTAAATCCGAAACTCCATATGGATAGACAGCCGACAGTTGCACGTATAACAGGTATACATTTTAGTTTCAGCGAAAAAAATTTTAAGTTTTTGGAAGGCACCCAGTGTTGTGTAGACTCATCAAGAAGCTAATACTAAACATTCTTTCATATGTTTACCTCAATTGCAGATCCTTCATTACCTGCCGGCAAACGTCGTGAGATCGATAACGTTATGAAAAAGGCACGCGCTAACACTAACGATTACTGGGATAAAAAATTGCTTGAGGTGGAGGAAAAAGATCCAAATCGCTGGCGTCATACAGGCTATAAGAAAATGTATATACAAGGTGACAGCAGTTCTGGTGAAAGTGAACGTGAACGTGAAGGCGGTTTTCGTTATAATTCCGCAGCAGGCGGTCCTGCTGGTGGACCTGTTGGTGGCCCGCCACCAAATAATGTTCGTTATGGTCGCTCACGGTCACCGCGTTCGCGTAGTCGCTCGCGTTTGCGTAAATCGCCACCTATGTCGCCGCATATGCGTCGCCGTTCGCCACCAATGGATATGGGTGGACGTCGTATGTCTCCACCCATGGACGGTATGCGCGGTCGTCCGCGTTCGCCACCACCACGTGGTGGTGTACCGCCGCGTTCGCCTTCTGATATGGGTCGCGGTCGTATGCCCTTGCTGGGCAGTGCTGGTGGTGGTAATAATCGTCCGCGTTCACCACCCGAACCGCCAATGCGTCGTAAACCGTCGCGATCGCCACTAGGTAGGCGGCGCTCACCACCTAGCATGAGTCGCCGGCGTTCACCACCACCTGTTGGACCCAATAAAAGGGGACAAATATTGCCGCGTTCAAAGCGCCCACCATCGCCTCCACCGCGGGTAAGTTATTGTTTTTATTTATTTATTTATTTTTTTTTTTTTTTGAGAAATATATGTTTCAACTACAGCATAACAAGTAAATGATTTATTTATTTGTATTACAGAATTCGTGTCGCTCGCGTTCGAATAGTTCGGTTAGTAGCTGCTCGGATGATTCTTGTTCGGTTTGCTCGCCCAAACATCACAATAGATCACGGTATGCAACTATTAATTATTTGTTTATTCATTTTATTTTAATAATGATTATATTGCAGCTCTCAATCTATACCGCGTGCGCGTATACCAGGTGGTCCGCGTTCTCCGCCAAAAGCATCGTCGCGTTCGCTGCAATATCGTGGTGGACAACCACCACCGAACGGTCACACTTCGTCACGTATGCATGCGCGTCCGTCGTCACCACCACCACAACCAAACGCGCGTTCCGTTGATAAATATCGTGATGACAAGGTTCGTCGGTATAGTCATGACCGCAGCATGGATCGCGTGCCAACAGATGGGCGCCTGAAACTTGTCCGTACGGGTCGGCATTCACCGAATGAAGATCTGCGCGTAAAGAATCGTCCCCCAGAGCCACCAGAGCCAGCTACGACTTCTTCATCAGCAACAGTTGCTGTCTCCAAGAAAAAGAAGAAGGATAGAGAAGTAAGTGTTGTTTTTATTGTTGACATAAAGATTTTTTATTAAAATAAATATGCATTCCACAGCTACGTACACGCATTAAAATTGAAGGTGAAAAACGTAAGAAGCACTCATCGTCAGAATCCGAAGATTCTGGTGGCTCGGATAGTGATAGCTCATTGCCGACATTTATTGCCGCCACCGGTTTGACGCTCTCCGAACGTTTTGGCAAAATGGCACAATGGAGTATTGATCGTAGCAATATGGAAAATATGCGCATAACCAAAGACTCTACCGGTGGAGCTTTGAAAGTTATGATCGAAGAGGGTCTCGAGTCGCCACCGCGTCGTTACTCGTATTCACCAGCTCCGGCTGGGCACTTTCCGGAAGAACTTGCGACCACAGCACCGTCGGGTATGCTGTCGTGGGATGATGTACGCGTACGTTACGAGTACTACAAGAGTCGTGGCTATCTGCGCGATCTAGATTTGAAGGTAAGGCAATATTTTCATATAAAAAAAATTAATATGTTGTAATGAAATATAATAATTTCCACAGGATTATATAAAATGGGAGGAATGGTGGTATAAATATCAAGAATGGTTGAAACAAGAACGCTATTATGAATATTGGGAACGTCAACAAATGGCGCGTCGTCGACGTAAGAAGCTACCCATTACGCAGCGTCTAAATTAGGTACTGACCCCTTTCTTGTATTCATTCGTTTCATCGCAGATTAAGAAGTTGTTTTAGAACTTGTAACGTGCACACGATTGCGCTAAATGAAAGCGAAAAAAGCATTAACATTTGCCACCTACGGTTGTAAGTTGCTTGATGTAGTGTTGCTTTTCATTGTTGTGTGAACTGCGTTTAAAATTTCCCCCATTCTTACATTTGTTCTACATTTAAAATGTATAAAAAAATTAATTAATAAAATATATATTCGTAAGTTATTTATAGAAATTATATACATACGAAGCAAGCAACTCACGGTTTTAGTCTCAAGTTTTGCCGGAGTTGCGGCTTTCAAAAAAAAAAAAATTATTATGTATTAGACTTTATATTATAAACAGTGTAATATTAATTTAAATAAATGATTGGATAAAAATTAAGTGAAAATGTGTATATGCGTATGTATAAAGTTATTTATGTTTTGCAAACTAGAGAACGCAAGATGCTAGTCTATTGTGATTATGAGTGTCATGTTCTTTTTTGTTTTTCAAAAAATGTTGTATTCGCATTGCCAACTATCATAAAAATTAAAACTAAATGATCGATTTTTTAACGTGACGTACAAGAAATCCTTTCGCAAAGTCTTAAATTTAGTAATTCTTTTAGAATGGAATTGCCATATTTCGAAAAACTAAATCTTAAAAGTTTGTTAAACTTGAGTCGTTGAATGAAAATTGAAAGCCGCTTAGACATTGCAAAATATAAACATTTTCTGGAAAAGAGTTGCCACCTATCAGAAAATTAAAAAGTAAAACTGATAATATTAGAATTTTTAAAAAAATAAGGAATAAATTAAACAAAAACTTACGAAATATTTTTAAAAAATTTTACTTATAAAATTTTCGAGATAGAGTTGCCATATTTTGAAAAAAAGTATATCGAAATTATTTGTTAAACCTTGCAGTTGTTTTAAAATTTCAAATTATAAAAATTTTGTTGCAAAGAGTTGCCACCTATCTTAAATTTTTTAGAAAAGTTAAAGCTAATATATGTAGTTTTTTAAGCAGGACGTTCAAGAAAACCTTTAGCAACAAATTCAAATAGTTTTAAATTATGAAATTTTTTAACATCAAAATGAAGAAAATCCAAAATGTTAAATTGTGGTCGTTTAAAGAAACCTGGAACCAACTTAATTTCACAATACAAAAATTTTCTGACTAAAAGTTGCCACGTTTTGAAAAAAAAAAAATTAAAAAGTTAAACATAATTTTAAACAAGAAGTTCAATGAAAATTTTCGCAAAATATCCAAAAAGTTTTAATTTTTGAATAATTTTTTGCAATAAGGATGCCATATTTCTGTCCTAGAAACGGATGTACATATTTCGTAGGCGTCTTCGTTTCACTACTCCGTTCGAACTGTTTGAGCTCTGCTCCCTTGTCTCAAAAACTCAATTTCAACTACAATGTTTGGGAGGAAATTTACTTTTATACCAGTTTCTTCTACTGTATTATACCAATCAGTTGCATTTATAACAGAGCTGCTAATTTTAGCTCCCCAAAGGTTTGATGAAAGGAAAATGAGATAAAATGTTGTATATCAATTGCATCACATTATTATACCAGTTTAATACATTTGTAGTTGGTTATTTAATTCGCCGCTCTCTATATCGAAAAAATCCAAAACAAGGACAGTGCTTACTTTAATATACCAGTGTTATTAAAATTCGAAGCTCTCCAAGATTTGAGAATGGAAGGGAAGAGTATACTTTTTATACCAGTTATTATTATTATATTATACCAGTTTAAGCCGTTTTTACCAATTGAATGTTCGATTTTTTTGTCACTTTCCAATATTTGACGTAATATTAAAGATTTTATACCAATTGCTTCCACACCATTATACCAATTTACTACGTTTGTAACAGTTGCTTCTTCAATTTTCCGTTCCCCGCTTTGGAATAAACAAACAAACAAACATAAAGACAGAGTTTATTTTATTATACCAGTTCGTTTCATTTGACCATTTAAATAATGCAATTCTCAAGGGTTTGAAGAAAAAAGTAAAATCTATACCAGTTGTTTACATTAAATTATACGAGATTATTTGGTTTATACCAGTTGCTTGTTCGATTTCCTACTCCTTGAGATTTATGCGAAGAGAAAGTAACTGCTATTTTATTATACCAGTTTGTCCCATTTATACCAGTGTTATGAAATAATGCAAATATCTATAGTTTGGGGAAAATAAAGTAAAATGTTAATTTTATACCAGTTATTTACATTAAATTATACCAGTTTATTTCGTTTATACCAGTTGTTATTCGATTTCCCACTCTTTGAGACATATGAAGTGAAGGTAACTGCTATTTTATTATACCAGATTATTTAGTTTATACCAGTTGCTTGTTCGATTTCCCACTCTTTGCGGTTTGTGTGAAGTGAAGGTAACAGCTATTTTATTATACCAATTGTTGCATTCATACCAATTCTTCCTTTTTTGATATTTTCGAACACACTAAACTGGGAAAATTACAAAATTTGTAAACCCAAAATCTTATAGCACCCTTTGGCTTTTCAGCTAAAAGAAAATAAGTTACTTTAATACATTTTTTCAATTACTCTCATTACTGCAACTACTGAAAATGGCTGAAAAGTCAGAAAAGTCTGAAAAGTAAGTTTTCGGATTTTTCCTCGTTCTTAATACAATTACTATATAAAAAAAATTCCCCTTAGAAATGATTACGATCCATACGAGCACCGCGAAGTACCACATCCGATTAGGTAAAATAAAATCTCCGAAAGAAAAACAAGTGTCAATATGTATGTAAATCTTGCAGCGATTTCGGCGCTTTTGTGAATATCATCAAAGCGGTACTGGGCACCGGGATACTAGCAGCGCCCATGGCCATCAGAAATGCCGGCTATTTGCCCGCCATCATATGCATCAACATAATAGGCGTCTTCATAATACACTCGAAATTCATACTGGTAATTCGAAAGACATTGTTGACACTTTACTTGGATTGTAGTTTTTTATACGCTGAACAGGGTATATTAAGTTTCCCACGATATTTCAACACTGTTGAGAAACTTCGAAGAACTCATAAATTATCTCCATATGTACATATATACGAGTAAATGATCAGTGGAACGAGCTGAGTCAATTTAGCCATGTACATCTGTCGATTTGAAATTTCCAACACGTCTGTCCTAGACAGGTCCGCTCTTGTCTATATTGGCAGCTGCCAAAAACAAAGGGACTGATCGGAACGCTGGGCGGAGCGTAGATTTTTCGATGTCTTCAAGAAAAATCTACGCTCCCTCCAGGGCTGAAAAGGTGGACTATGAACTACCTGAGTCTACCTACCTACCCTTACTGGAACTACTTCATCCGTATTGTTTCGAGGAAAAACTCTGAATTGAGAAGAAGAGTGATGTCCTCTCCCCGTTGCTGTTTGGCTTCTACATCTCGAAACTCCCCAACCACCAGTTGGAATTTCTATTACCACGTACGCTTATGATTGCACTATAATAACGTCGGGCATTGTATTCGATGGCGTGTGGTCAAAAGTAAATGGCTACCTCTCGATCCTTCCTGCTTACTCGCTGCACGGAACCTAACACTATCTAACACTAAATTCACAGCGACATATTCAATAACTGGACGAAGGAGTACAGACTAGAATATTGCAGTCGATGACGTTAAAATTCCGACTGTCAATAACCCTAAGATTTAAGGTGTGACATTCGACAGCCTGTGCTCCATCATTCCTCACACGACCGCGATTATTGCTAAAGTACAGAGCCGCAACAAAATTATTAAGTCGCTAGCCGGTAGCACATGGGGAAAAGACATAAAAACGTTGTTGGCAAAATACAAGGCAATCGGCCGGCCGGTCCTTAACTACGCGCAGCAATATGGTCGCCTGGGTCCAGTGAAACGCAGACGAGGAAGCTCCAGACTTGTCAGAACACTGCACTCCGGACTACAGCGGGATACCTCTTGATGTGTCCCATCGAACCTCTGCACAGTGAGGCCCGCATGCTCCCAATTAAGGAGCATAATGAACTACTATCTAAGCAGTTTCCGCTGAGATGCTTTCGTAGAAATCATCTCTGCAGTCAAATAGCTGTCATACAAACTGGCCTCTCAAAATCAAGTTTTTGTATGGAAAACAATTTTCTTTGTGAATAGTATTATGCCTTCGGTGCAACCGAAGTTAATGTTTTGTTTGTCTTATTTCAACAGTTATCAGGTATGTATGAGCTGGCCAAACGCAAGCAAATGCCACTGCTAACTTATGGCCAAGCGATGCTGTTCGGCGTGATGGAGGGTCCACCGGCGCTGCGTTGGTTGCAATATTTGATCAGGTGAGGCTTTGGCTTCGCCATAAATTGTCGTATTTAATAAATTTGTTCATTAATTAAATTACAGCGGTATTGTTAATGTAATGCTATTCGCCAATCACTTCGGCACTTGTTGTGTCTATGTGGTGTTCATAGCGAATTGCTTGAAGGATTTCGGTGATTACTATTGGGAGGAGCATGACAATCGCATTTATATGGCAATGGAAATTGTGCCGTTATGTCTGATATTCCTCATACCCAACTTGAAGGCGCTCACACCATTTGTGCTTATCGCGACTATATCTTTAATATTTGGTAGGTAAAACATTTATAATTGATTAATTGAAAAGTCCCCAACCCGACATATAGACTGGGCTACTAGAATTAAATTCATATGGGTTTTAGTTAGGCCTAATCTTCAAAAAAAAAAGAAAAAAGTAGGCAATTGAGAAGTAAAGTCCTCTCCCGGCGAACAAAGACCAAATTCTATAAGTCACTCATCATCCCCGTCCTGCTATATGGTGCAGAGGCAACATCGGATGAGTCGGCGTTACGAGTTTTCGAGAGAAAGGTTCTGCGGAAGATTTATGGCAATGGTGGGTACCGCAGACGATGGAACGATGAGCTGTACGAGATATACGGGGACATTGACATAGCTCAGCGAATCACGAGACAACGACTGCGATGGCTAGGTCATGTTGTCCGGATGGAAGAGAATGCTCCAGATTTGAAGGTTTTGGATTCAGTACCCGTCGGTGGAAGCAGGTGAAGAGGGAGACCTCCGCTCCGTGGAAGAGATCAGGTGAAGAAGAACGTGGAACGAGATAGCAGGCACTCTAAAGATATCAACTAAACGTGTACATCATATCATTCACGAATATGTGAGTATGAGAAAGCTCTGGGCAAAGTGGATGCCGCGCGAGCTCACTTTTGACCAAAACCAACGACGAGTTGATGATTCGGAGCAGTGTTTGCAGATTTTTGCGTCGAGATGTGCCAAGGAATGAAACATGGCTTCATATTTTCACTCCGAAGTCCCATCGGTAGTCATCCGAGTGGACTGCATACGGTGAACCTGCTCCAAAGAATGGAAAAACCCAAAAGTCGACTGGCAAGGCTATGACGTCCATACGTTGGGATGCGCATGGAATAACTTATATTGACTAACTTGGAAGAGGATTAGCGACTATTACATAGCGTTATTGGACCGTTTGAAAGAACGTGCGGATTCACCAAGACAATGCACCGTGTCACAAGTCAGTTAAAACCATGGTGAAAATCCGTGATTTGAGGTTCGAATTGCTTCCGCATTCATCATATTATCCAGATCTCGCCCCCAGCGTCCATTTCATGTTCTCAGATCTCAAAAGAACGCTAGCTGAGAATAAATGTTCGTCGAATTAAAAGGTGATCGGCGAAATAGCGGGCTATTTTGAAGCGAAGGACAAATCGTACTACAACAAAAAAAAACGTTAACTTCGGGTGCATCGAAGCTAATATACCCTTCACAGGTGCATTTCTTTTAGTAACTATTTGTTCAGTTTGTATGGAAGCTATATGCTATAGTAATCCGATCTGAACAATTTTTTCGGAAATTACATTGTTGCCTCAGAAAATAATCTATACCAAATTTGGTGAAGATACATTGTCAAATATGAAAGTTTTCCATACAAGAACTTGATTCCGACCGTTCAGTTTATATGGCAGCTATATGTTATAGTGGTCCGATATCGGCCGTTCCGACAAATGAGCAGCTTCTTGAAGAGAAAATGACGTTTGCAAAATTTCAAAAGGATATCTTAAAAACTGAGGGACTAGTTCGTATATATGTATACAGACGGACGGACGGACGGACGGATGGACGGATGGACAGACAGACAGACGGACATGGTTAAATCGACTCAGCTCAACATACTGATCATTTATATATATACTTTATAGGGTCTCCGACGCTTCTTTCTGGGTGTTACAAACATCGTGACAAACTTAATATACCCTGTTCAGAGTATAAAAATGGTATCAAAAAGTTGGAAAGTCGCTATAATTAGTATACCACCCTTGAAGGGTGCCAAAAAAAAAGTGTTTTACTAAGCTATGTCGGGGACTTTTCAATTGACCTTCTACCTTTATATATCAAGTTAAAACTTGACTCGGATCCAATCCAGTTCAGCTTAAATCTGCTCTTGTATGCATAATAATAATAAGACATAAAATTTTTCTCCCACAGGCTTCGGCATTTTATTCTACTATATCTTCACGGATATGCGCCCGTTCTCCGAGATGGCTGTAGTGCAGGACATTTACTACTTTCCATTTTTCTTTGGCGCCACCATGTTTGCTATGGATTCGCCCGGCTTGGTTGTTTCAAAGAATTTCTGCAATCTTCTAGCTTTCACTTTAGAATTTTCGTATACCCTTTGCAGATTGTTTCCGTGGAGGCGAATATGAAAAATCCCTTACATTTTCGACGCATCTGTGGCGTTTTTGTGCTAGCCATGCTGTTCGTTGTTGTTTTCCAAATCATTTTTGGCTTCTTCGGCTACTGGAGTTATGCCGAAGATATTGCCTCGACTATTCTGCAAAATATACCCTATCATACGGCGTAAGCGTTTTGGATTTTTGTTGCAAATTTTATAAAAATACTAAATATCTGCTTTCATCAATAGACCCGCCTCAGCGGCGCGCGTAATTTTTGCATTTTCCATCTTCATCTCGCATCCGTTGCAGGGTTACGTGCCCTTCGATGTGATGTGGAACAATTGGTTGAAAGCGAAGGTGGCTGAGGAGCATCAATTTGTGCTCGCGATGCTTTTTCGCATTTGCATCGCCCTTTCTTCCGGTCAATATTTGGTTAAAATTAATTATTTGTATGACTCATTGTTGTTAGTCTCTTTCTAGTGCTCATCGCCATCTCGTGTCCCTCATTGACTGTCATACTCTCGCTAGTTGGCGCCTTGTGCATGTCTTTTCTGGGCTTAATTTTGCCTGCTATTCTGGATATTTGTGTGAAATACGAAACCGGCTATGGCCCCGTAAAAATTTATCTGCTGACGAGTTTGCTGGTGGCGCTTCTTGGTTTGGTCGGCGCTATAATTGGTACATATGTGTCCATACAGGAGTGGATTTTTACGTATACCCGCGAAGATCACACGATGAAGGCTATATATTATGGTGTTTTTAATGAAAAATATACTGGTTTGATTTAAAACGTGAAAGTCGTTGCTTTGTGCTTTGATATTTTATATGTGGAACCGGTTTTTAGCAGTTGGAATCGTTGAAAATATCGATCACAGGGTTACAACTCTAGAATATCAGAGACTAACTCTTTGGTAATGATATGTTGAGCTCTTTAACAGAGTAAGTAGAGAGTAAGGCAGGGTTATCTACAATCTCTCAATATAATTCGACGAAGTATTACGATAATTAAGCTTCGTCGACCTCAAAAAAGTGCTCGAGCGAATTTAACCGGAAATTTAGGTGAAAACGACGACTTTTCTGACTGCTGTGGCAAGTACTGACAGAATAACTCTTCGGTAATGATATGTCGAGCTCTTTAATTGAGCTAGTGCAGAGGAGAGCAGGGTTAGCTCTAACCTCTCTATATAATTCGACTGATAATTCGAAGCATTATGACTAGTAAACTTCGTCGACTTCAAAAAAGTGTTGGAGCGAATTTAACCAGAAATTGGGTGGATATGACTACTTTTTTGTTTGCTGTGGAAAGTACTGAGATTCTAGGTGAATGTCGGTATGTATGTGAATGTAGGTAAAGTCATGAGCTGCTTGAGCCATATGCAAAAGAATCGTTTTCGATCACTCCCAAGTGAATGGTGCTCAGAGAACTTCTCTTACTTGTGTGATCTGCCGGAATAAGCAGAGCAAGAGGACCAGGTGGAGAAGAACCTGGCTACACTCGGAATCCCGAATTGGTGCTAAACAGCGAAAAGGAAGAAAGGGACATTTGGGTGGATACGACGACTTCTTATCAAGGAGAAGTATTTGGTTACCATCGGAATATCAGAAGCCTAAACTGCTGCCACCGAGGTTCTCAAATTGTCGCTAGTCCTCCTAAAAATCTGGGATGTGTTCAAAAGAAGACTGGACTTCTACCTAAAATTTGAAATCAGTCACTAAAAGCTTTTCTCGCCGCTTTCCAAACTTCTTCATTCATCAACCACCTAAGGTCTTACCTATGAAAGCATGATACTTGGGGAGAATATTCAAAAAGGCTGCTAAAAAATGCATGGTAATTGCTCGGTCAGCTTTTCAACACATAACAACGATGTGGTCCTCCGGTACTAGGTTACAGTTTAAGATGATCTCTCTTTTATTATCTTTCATTTGTTACCACTAAATTTGTTCCCACTTTTAAAACATTCAATACAGCAGTCACACACATCAAGCCTGTCAGACGCAGAGCCGTAAATTATTATAAATATTTCCTAAAAATTAAATGGCCGAGTCGTAAGTTTTTGCAGTTAACTGCTACTGAAAACCTCATTTTGTTTCTTTAGAAAAGATGACTACGATCCATATGAGCACCGCGAAGTTGCCCATCCGATTTCGTGAGTTCATGAAGATTCCATCCTGTGCTACATCCACACTCACATCTCAATTTCTTGTAGAAATATTGGCGCACTGACGAATATCATCAAAGCAATAATTGGCACCGGCATTTTAGTGTCACCAATGGCTTTTCGCAATGCCGGCTGGTTAAATGCGCTGATTAGCACGACTGTTATTGGTATTATTGTCTTGTATTCGAAGCAAATGTTGGTAAGCAACTGGAATTGTGGAAATCTTCGGAGAGTAGTCAGTTTTTGAAATTTTCAGATGTATGGCATGTACGAAATAGCAAAGCGTCGTCATGTACCACTCTATACCTATGCTGAGGGTGTTGTAGAAGCTATAGTCGAAGGTCCACCTTGGTTGCGTGGACTCCAAGGAACATTGCGGTTGGTATAAATTCGGAATTGAAACACATTTTTCAGACTCGATTTTCCAGAATATTTCAAGTTAATACATTCTGATGGGAAATGGCTTTCCAGAGTTGTTTAGCTAGAGTTAGGAAATTTAGGTCTTATGTACGGAATAGTGTCCAGGGTTCGACGGAAAAATTCCTTCAAATATATTTGCTTCACGACTTGAGGAAAAAGTTCCTTTTGCCATTTCGCCAGACAGGTGGTGTAATAAGGGTGGCTAGACACGTGCACATATTGTGAAGATTTGTATGATACTACGCTTATATTCGATTTGACGGATTTGGACGACTTTGCTGGTATTTCGTTGATGTTGAGGAGTATGCTACATTTACTTCCGTATACCGCGTAGATCCATTGCAGTTCCTTCCAAAATTTGAGAATGGTTATAGGTCTTGATAAGATTGGACTCATTTAAGATAGCGCGATCGAAATAACCTAACCTCGAAGAAGAAACCCTCTTTCAGCCTTTTGGGATTTAATATAAAGCTGTTAACGCTTTTTGGAATTTTAGCTCGATGCTGTACATTTTATGTGGATGACTTTTGATAGACAAATCTCACGGGCAGCCAATGGATGCGTTTGAAAAAGTTCTCACTCCAGTGGGTATGTCTGGCAGTGACTGTCTGTCGGGAGAGACATTCTTGTTGAAATTGCCGAAAGTTGCTTAATGATAATTGACAAAGAGGAGTTTGAGAGCTTATCTAGAGCATGAAATCGTTAATGATAAGGCAACGATCGTTTACGAGGAAATATTAGTATCTTAACTAGGCGACGTATCCAGCTTGGCAGCAGATGGGCTGTGATGTAGTATACTCGGAAGATATCCGTTTGATCTTTTGGCCATCTATGTAGGCTTCAGTTGGTTTAGTCGGTCTCGTCCGTATCGATTTCGTAAACATAAAATAGACCATCCTCAGTTGGACTGAATCGGGTTTTACTATCTACTTTACTTTGTTACACGGTTAAGTTTTCTGATAAATTAGTCTAATGCTCCCTCATCTCTACTTGCAGCTGCATGGTGAACTCTCTACTCTTCATTTATCACTTCGGTTCCTGCTGTGTTTATGTGGTTTTCATAGCAAATTGCCTTAAGGACCTTGGCGACCATTATTGGGCCAACTGGGACAGCCGTTTATACATGTTGTGTGAGATTTTACCGCTATGCCTTATCTACTGTGTGCCGAACTTGAAGTCATTGGTCCCATTTGCGATGGCAGCCAACTTTTCGCTAATATTTGGTGAGTTTGGAAACTAATTTTCACCGCAGATTTCTTAGACCCAGCACAAGTGAACGTATTAACTGTTGCGGGTTGCCATGTTAATACAAAATAAAAAAATGGCTTCATCGTTTAAGCTGTGAAAAATATTTCTCCCATAAAAATTTGTATGCTTCTAGGGTCGAAAAGATATCTCCTCGATATAAATATTATAATTTCTTTCTATTTCTATTCCAGGTTTCGGCATAATTTTCTACTACATGTTCAGTAATCTGCAACCATTTGAAGAGCTGAAAGCCTTCCAAGACTTCCGCTTGTATCCGTTATTTGTTGGTGCCACATTATTTGCATTTGAGGCGCCCGGTTTGGTAACTCTACAATATTTCCAACTTAACCTAACTTTTTATTTTATTTTATTTATTTCTTTCAACTGCTGTAGGTAGTATCCATAGAGGCGAACATGAAAAAGCCACAGTCCTATGTCGGCATAGGTGGCGTGCTGAGTCAAGGCATCTACTTTGTTATACTGCTGCAGCTAGTCTTCGGTTTGCTGGGCTATTGGCGCTATGGTGATGATATCAAGTCGGCAATATTGCAGAGTCTGCCTCATGACGAGCTGTAATATGCGTTTTAATTAAAATTTTTCAATTTTACTTAAGAACACATAACCCTACTTTTATTAACTTTTTAGACTCGGCAACTCGGCGCGCGTAATCTTCGCCTTTTCCATGTATATCTCACACCCTTTGCAGGGCTATGTGCCCATCGATGTCATGTGGAATAACTGGCTGAAAGCGAAGATGCCCGAGAGTAAGGCATTCGTGTTAGAATTGGTATTTCGTGTGTGCTTGGCGATTTTGTCGGGTAACTATAAAGCCTTTTTGAAAATATGTATTAATAGTATTATTGTGATCTTATCTCTTTTCTTTCTTTCTTTGTAGTTGGTTTTGCCGTCGCTTGGCCGAACCTAACCTTAATTCTTTCCTTTGTCGGCGCATTCTGTCTCTCCTTTCTGGGTCTTATATTTCCTGCCATCATTGATATTTCAATTCGATATGAAAAGGGTTATGGACCTATGAAAATACATCTACTACTGAGTTTTATCGTGATATTGTTCGGTGTTGTTGGTGGCATAACCGGTTCTTATGTGCCAATCGAACAAATGGTGAAACTATATGTCAGCGGTACGAATTTGACCGGTTAGAAATATATATTCGCATTGAAGAAACAAAATGTAGTTTTATTTACCATTCTGTTCTTATGGCGGTAGGACTGGTAGCTGTCTTTGATTACTAAAGCTTTTTTTAAGTTACTTATTTCAAAAAGCTTCAGCTAAAAACATAACCGTACATAACGTATAATAATTTCCATATTAATAAACTAACGACTATAACTAAAGCCGTTTTACTCAAGGTCTGACAAAACCATTTTTAGTAATGACCTATACCTCAAAGCTCAATGGGTTTCTACGTCTATTTATGCTCTTCGTTAAATCATTTGAAGCTTTTAAAAGCTTCGGCGTTTAACTTTACCTGAAAACTTTACTAGCACAATGAAAGCTTTCTATGTCAGACAAAGCTTTGTCGTTTCAATTTCCACGAGAGCTTCGAAAGTAAAATGTTTATGTCAGACAAAGCAGTATTTACTGAAGACAAATACCTAAAAGCTCATATCCTTGAATAAGTCCATACTTATGTTAAATCATTTAGAGCTTATAAACTTTCGTGGATGACAGTCCTTGAAAGCGCAGCGTGGAATGTGTGAATCTCATATATTCTTCTTCACACTTTAGGTGCAATACTGAAGAACGAACCTTACTTTAGGAAAACAGCAACTGGTTCGAATTTTGAAGACTTTGCCGGTTATAAATTCGGTTATCTTCCAGTTATATAGACCCTACTGTTATGAAACGGACTTATTAGTACTCGTTACTGTAATAGGAGGCGTTTCTTCGGACACGAAAATGATATAATAGGACTTGAGATCCTCTACTTGCCAGTACACATAAAAAGAAAACTCTTTAAGTCCCTCTGATTTCACTATCCGATACTTATCATATCATCTATCTAATGTTAGCAGTGTCAAAGCTTAAAAGTACTTACAGTGTGGTTGCTGTACTAATTTTGGGCTTTGGGTTGAGCTATTGTTCTTAAACTACTTTCTTCTAGACACTTCCTGTACCCTGTAGTGAACAAATATGATCTGATAACATTAACTTTGTTCTGATGTCTAAAACAATGGAAAAAAGAGCGTTGGATGGAAGTCAGTACCATTAGCTTCTCTTAGTGGTCTCCAGGCTGTCTGGTGTAGAGCTAAATTTGCATAAACCATCAAAACTATCAATTCGTACACCATTGTATTTGTATAACCAAATCGTTTTCTTTTATCAGCAATGGTTTACATGAAAAATTCTTCGTGAGCCTCAATGACGGCTTTGTATCCTTTTAAAGAGGTGGAAACCACCTCCGAGACTATATTTTTGGTATTGGAACTTTGAGTAAAGGAATCATGAGTCCTCTCTCGACAAACAAAGCCCAAATTCTTCAATGCACCCATCATCCCCATCCTGCTATATGGACAACGACAACATCTGATGAGTCGGCGTTACGAGTTTTCGAGAGAAAGGTTCTTCGAAAGATTTATGGTTCTTTACGCATTGGCAATGGCGAAACCGCAGTCGATGGATTGATGAGCTGTACGAGATATACGACGACATCGACAAAGTTGAGCGAATTAAGAGACAGTGGGTACGCTGGCTAGGCCATGTCATCCGAATGGATGAAAACACTCCACCCTTAAAAGTATACGACGCAGTACCCACCGAGGGAAGCAGAGGGAGAGGAAAACTCCTTTAAGAAGATCAGGTGGAGAAGGACTTGGCCACACTTGAAAAGAACGACTGACGCGCTGTTGTAAATTCTGCTATAATGAAGAATCATGTGTTTCAAGATCAACCTCAGAGAGTTACTCTTTCTTCCTTACCTAACCTAAATGCATGATTTTGTTTTTGGCTATTTGTATGTCGGTTTCCATGGTGCCACGTATATTGCTTTATGGCTGGCTTTGCTGAAATTAAGCGTCGCGAATGCGTTTTGAAAGCGCTTGATCCAATCAAATCAAAGCGGAAGTGCCTTTTAATTTGCAACACGCCAATCATACCAAAGTGCTCCTCCATATAGGGACCAATATAAAGGCTGCCGTTGGCTACCAATCTCTCGACAATCGTTTTTCGCCAGAACTCTAACAAGTTTTGTACTTTTTTCGGTTTTAATTTTCGCATTGCGACTTTCGTGCTTTGTTGTTTTGATACTTTCTTTTCTTTTTATTTTTTTCTGTGTTAATTTGTGTTTGTTGAATTGTTGTGAAGGGGAAACCATTGATGTTTGACTGATTACTGACGCGAGCACTCATGACAAACCCGGCGAGGAAAGCTTAATTGTGCATGTCACGTCCTCTTTCCGCTCATATCTCAAGTGATACTTGCTGGATCGTCGGTATTCTTATAGTTAAGAACTGAAGTCTTGCCTTGGCTAGCAGGATATCCAGCCCGAAGTGCTAGTATGCGGAAAACATCTTAAACATGGAAACTGTTTGGTCTTTTATAAAAGCTTTGTTGAGTATTTTTGGCTTCAAGATATTACGAAATCACAGAAAACGAAGGTTCTTAAGTCAGTTTCCGAAATAAACGCGCAACAAGGAGTATAATCGTCTAAGTACTGCCACTCCTTTTGCGCAGAAAACATAGTTCAATAAGTTTCCTATAGGGCATCCAATTTCGCCAAAAAGTTTCAATGCTAATTGAAAGAAATTTTCGGCAATCAACAAAAATACCAACATACTGCGACTAGGAGTGTGAGTAATTAATTGATGAAGCAAACTTTTGAAGTTTTCGGTTAGCTGCAATACCGACAAATTTGTGAGTTTGGGGAAGCGGACATCTGTGTTTGATACACCAACTTTGTTGTACTTCAAAAAATGAATAAGAAAACCTATTACAACAAATAGTGAATGCGTCAAAGGTCTATTTACTGATTCCTCACGTTACGGCTTTGGCCAATTATTGATTGAGTAGTAAGTTAAATATTAGGAATCGCAGCTTGATGAGCCGAATGGCGCAAATATCATATATTTTTTTCAGTTGAAATCATTGAAGTCTAAATCCTCGCCAAGTTTTTTTCTGTAGCGGGTTTGATACTTACTTTGGCGTCGCGTCTTAAAAAATTTTGACTCGAAAAGTTTGGTCTTTCAATGATTTAACCATGCAAGCAATTCTAGTTAGCTGTTCAGTTCTCATTTTCCTCTTTCAATGTCATGTCTTACCGCAAGCCTACGAAAATTTTTTCTTCAAGTTCTGTACATCACTAAGCTGTGATTAGATTTCTCAATTGCTGACAAGCATATCGAGAGATCCTCGCTTAGCATTAGTAGGGTTTTAAAAAGACGGTAACTATGCGATTTTAACAACGTCTTTAGAGAGGATCAGAAAAGGGATCAATACATGATCTAATTAAATGGACAACTAAAGAGCTTTGTATGGTTAGAGAAGACGATGAAGATGAAGATGAGACTTTCGGTATGGTGGACCTTATGGGAGCTGTCGTTAGACATGTGACTAGAACAGAAGGTATTGAGATAATTCATCGTCGCTTAGCGAGCGATGAATTGATGATCGTACATTATTGCCGTTTAAATAGCTTCTGCAGTAAGGTTCAGAACTTATGTGGCTCAGAGATTATGTAGCTGGTATGATAAAAATGGGGTTAAAATCAACAGTTAAAGAAGATTTTGTTTGCCTTAGATAATATCGTATCAAATTTTGATTAGACTTGAGTTGAAGTCTTTTTCCTTAGACAATATCGTGTCAAATTTCGATTAGATTTGAGCTGAAGTCTTTGCTGCTAATGGTATTCTAAGCTCAACCCTCTAAGTATGGATAAAGCTGGGTTCTCCCATGTGGAACTAAATCCATATGGTTTTTGATGTGGTTATGTGTTATCTATTTGTATCCATTTCTGATCTTTCAACATAAAAATTTCGAGTTGAGAACATCGAAAGTTCTTCATTGTAAGATTTGACCACATATTCTGCTTCTGGGAACTTAGTTGCCGCCTTATATGAAAAAAAAAATATTTTTAATAGCTATTACTAGACTCTAATTGTTTGAGCGTCAATATGGCATAAAAATTGTTTCTTCTGAAGATTCATAGGTCATTTAAAGGTAATTTAAGATTAGAGGGACCCGCTGTTCGTCCGATAACTCAGAAAGGGCAAGCTACTAATTTCAGTAGAAACTCCAACAATCGTCAGCAAAGCTAACATCTTTCAAAACAGATATTTTAAAGGCTTCATATAAGCTAGGTATGGCTTTTGAGCTTAATTAAGAGCCTTAATTTTTTTTAAAGGTACGAAACTCGAACCCGAACATATGAGTGTTAGATGTGTAGGGTTAGCAGGTCATGCAAATAGCTGGCTGGTGTCATGCAGGGACTCATTGCACGCTGGAAATACTATGTTTGATATGCCAGTGTACATTTTTGATAAATAGGAGTTTAACCTGCTACCCTATCCAGAACGAAGCTGCGTAAGCGTCACTCTCATTTCTCGCGGCAACTCGAGCTCTTTACCTGCAATGGGTGGTGATTTGATTCCGAATACGCCTGAGGGAGTCGGTGATGGTGTTAATAGCTTTACTGTGAATAGCGGTCAGTGCATATCTGAATACTAATCGTTATTATCGCCTTCGAAATTGGCTCAAAATGGCCGAGTAGTATTACTTTTTGATCGTTTGACCTTGTGGAATGAACACATGGTTCAAATTGACGCGGACGTTCTTTATTTCCGATAAGACGATGCGCAGCCTTATTTTTCACGTCCACACATGGACCCACTGCGAGCAATGTTCGGCGTTTTGTTAATTTCGAGGTATAACCGAGTGCAATGGCCGCCAAGATCTTGCGATTTAACGTCTTCAGATTACTTTCTATGTAAGTTTTACTCTAATCAACCAGCTTGAGGAATTCGAAGACAACATTCAGCGCCCTATACCCCAAATTCCAACCGAAACCGATTATCAGCATTATAAAAAACAAGAAACTATCCGTGAAACGTCACGTTGTTGTTATTGTAGATGCAGAAAACTTTCTTGAAGTAATTTCGAGCAATGATGCCGAGTTGACAGTCTCTGGTTGGTTAAAAATCCAGGTCCGTTCCGGTTACTGATACCCAACTGTCTTGGGAACGCTGATATCACGTCGTTCTTGTTGATAGACCCTTCAATACAAAATCTGACATAAAATCGAAGCGCTTGATTAGCGTAAGGTCCTTTGCTCCACTCGCACTCTGCGCCAAATCGGATTTTAATATAGAAACTAATTTGCATTGACTTCAACTCATCTTAGCAAGAGCAGCACTTAAGTGCGTTAAATATTATCACTCAGCAGCTATAACTGTATTAGTCGGTAGACAACACACCGCGCGGCTAGGAATGTGCAAGCCCACAAACGCCTTTTCAGAAGCGCTTTAATGCAGCCAACAACAAAACTAATGCACAGTAATAACAGTAATTTGACAGACAAGCAACTGAAAGGTGAAACGCAGAGAGCGGCAAACAGATAATAACGCCGCCAAACAAAGAACTGTTGCTGCTTGCATAACTTACATGCATTATATATGAGCAACAGACATACGACAGAGTATAATAGAAGCAATGTCAAAACAGACAAGACAGACAAGACAGTGAGTCAGTCAGTCAGCGCATTGTAGTGGAAGGCGAATGTAAGCGACTATGCAAAAATGGAGCGCAGCTCAAGCAACTGTATACAAGTATAACTGTATGAGTACACATATGTATGTGCGTGCGTTCGGCGTAGTGAAATGTCGCGAGGTGACTGTAGCAGCTGAGCGGGTAACCAAGCAATTATTACAAGGAAATGAGCTTGTGTTCATGCAAATGTGCTGCGAAGCTGTATAACTGTACATATATGTATATGCATGTATGCACATATATACAAAGAAATAAGTTTTTACACACCCTCGCACAAGCTAACCTGTATAGCATGTACGACGCTGCGTATGAGCAATGCAAGCTTACTCGTACGTGCCGTTGCTCCAGCAGCGGCGTCAACAGAGCTGTAAGTGCTGCGCTAATTTCATAAGAAAGCTAAGATATATTTACAACAACAAAAATTTCATTAACAACAACTGCAAATATGCCACTACTCATAAGAACTGCCTTGAAGAACTTGTCGAAGTCGACGTCGACGTCGACGCTGTTTTTATCTGCTTGCAGTACAAAAAGGAGCTGACAGCGGAAAGAATAACTACAATGTTGTTGTAGTAAATTTGTTGTTCTCGTGGAAAATTGGATTGTGTGTGGTTTTGCAAAAGCGATAAAAAGTTAGCAGCTAAAGGCTTTGTGGTCGTTGGAGACGCTGAGCTTATGAGCACATTTCATAGAATCTTAAGCATATGTACTCGTATATATAAGTATATACCGAATATATATAGGGGTGCACATGTTTTTTTTTTTTAATATGAAAGCATGTACTTTTATTCTTTTTTTGAAAAGTTTGTTAAGGAGTGGCTTACCTCACTAAGCTATAGCATCAAGCTACTTTATTATCAAACTCGTGTCTGGTCATAGCGGAATCGCTGGAAGCTACATACCCGAAAGGCTATCATGAGGGGCAACCTTACCCGACTCACTTCGGAATGGAAACGAGTAGGATCTCCGTTGTCATCTCGCGTTCTAACGCTGGACCTATGGAGCTAGCATGCGCTTAGCAGTCTTTGGTTGACGATCAGCCGCTGCGTGACTGCTAGAGCCTTATGACCCAGAGTAGAAAGTAAGAGATCTACTGAACTATTCACTTGCCCTTAGCAAAGTTCATCTTACAGAAATTGTAGGAGTTTTTATTGAACATTGTCTAATAGACATTTAGATTGTAAGAGCAAAAATCCAGTCGAAGTTGTATGGAAGAAGCTGAGTTGGAAACAGCCATGTACTTTTTTCTCCATTGCACGACTTTTACAAGATTATGGTCGAAACATCTCGGCGATCGCACGTTCGGCGAACTAAGCAACATAGTCTGATAACTGATATTAGCTGCCACAACAAATTTGTGATCATCTCAAAACGCTTCGCCGATCTATGAGAGATTTATAATACATTTTTTGGATTTGTAGATACCACAACGAACCGTATAAGAACACCATGTGTATAAGCTGTCCAACTGAGATCCCTGTTAAAATCAAGAATCGAGCTTTTAACCTAACCTAATCTATTTTGAAATATCGGGCAAGATAACAAACTATCAGCATCTTTTGAAATTGTTATAGCTTTTATAGCCACCTTCAGCGAGCCGGCGCCTCAACAACAATAGCGACGTAGATTCAATACTTAGAAGTGAAAATGAAAAAAACTTTACTGACGTTATGGCAGCTTGGATCATTGGTATTGTAGTGATATGCAATATTTTGTAACAATTTCTACAGCTTCACTGAGAGCTATTGTCTCAATTTGGAACAGGTATTTAGTATCAAAATCTGTTAATTGAAATCAAAGTCGTCTAGCAATGACCTTGTAAATATATATATTGTATTTGAGTCCCTGTTTTTTTCACACCAATTTGTAGGGCATACAATATTTAGTCGAAAACTGTTCGAAGCAGACAAAATGCTATTTAACTGGTATAACCATAATGAGAGAAGATATTAGTATCTCTTTGGATGGCGTGAGAGAAATCAGTGATTATGGTTGAAAAAACCATAACAAAGTACGATTCGTTATTGAGATCGAAGATAACTACCATAGAATACAAAAAAAGATTCAATAGCCACGAGAGGAAGTCCATCTCGTGTTGTGTGAACTATATTTCAGAGATTTCACAACCCTTCAGTCTTCAATTAGTCAAAGAGTGCTAAAAAATACACTGATGACTACGATAATCGTGGCTTTTATCTACTCTTTTTAAGTCATTAGAATGAATCTTCCTAACCTAAGCTCAAAATTTGTGTTTTCTTAAGAGAAGCTCTGCGAAGTAATAAAAGTAACATATATATATATGATATATCTACCATAAACAACTAACGGTAATTTGTTAAGTTAAGGCATTAAGATAAAAAATTGCCTAAGTAATTCAGCAATTAAGACTTCACTATTCATTGGCAACCCTGGCCAAGTGTTGAAGTAATTTGCGCTTTTAATTCAACAAAAACAACAACAAAAACTAAGCTAAATTAGCACTTTGTGCTCTTAAGGACTTGCTGATCATTTGCTGATTCAAAGAATGAGCGTAGAAAAACCGTTAAGGGGAAAGAGTTTGATAACTATATCTTTTTTTATTTCTTCTTGATTACAACACGTACCTCGATTGCTTTACTATTTGCTGCGTCTTCACCGTGTTGAAGCTGTTGCTTATTGTTTTTGTCTATTGATTACGAGAAATGACCATTCATTGGCTTAGATACACCCCCAGAGTATTCAAGGGTATAGGGGTTACAAAGTAGAAAATAGAATAAGAAAGGGAGTATAGAGAAATGAAGAGCATCGTTGACGCACAACAAGTTGGTTAACTCAACAGCGAAAAGTGTACATTTACAGTTAGTTGTGCGCTTTGACGTATTAACGACAACAACAAAAAAGGGCAAGGCGAAAAATTACAACAACAAAGTACAACAAAAATAACATTAAGCAACAAAATGAGCTCATGCCATTTTTTTTATTTGCAGAAAAAATCAAAAAAAAAAAATAATACAACAAACACAAATAAATTCGCATTACAACAACAAGCGGTGGCGTAGCAAAGTGCAAAAAAGAATTCTTCACAGCATGCTGAACGTGTTTTAATAAACTCCACAACGCACGGGCGCTGATGAGGCGTCTCGATTGGCTTACCACCAACTCCGAACCCCGATCCTCGGGTCTCTGGAGCTGAGGTGCCGTTGTGATTTCCTTGCCATTATGCCAGTTGTCGCTGATATGGCTGTCAGCTTGCTGCCAATGTGGTTTACATTTCAATTTAAATTCAAAACAGTTCGGCGGGGTGGAGTGGGGTTCGAGGAATGAAATACAACAACAATAATGAAAATAAAATAATCTAAAAAGAAAATACGCAAATGGCGAAAATAAGAATAATAAATCCAAATCAGGGAATTGTCAGTGTAAAGGAAAGAAAAAAATTTCGCAAAATTCGTGGAATGGAAAACTGAATACCGTTAGTGTATTGTTTTACATTCTTGCTAAACTCATCAGCACGCTAATGGCAAGTTGATTATTGAATGTGATAGATAGCTCTGGCGCTGTCAATGAATAAGTTTTATTAAGGAATTTTAGGGGTCACGGGAGGTAAGCCGAAAAATTGTTTTTAAATCAATGAAACGTTAAAGGTGACTCCGACACGTATCGATCCTTTATAGCCTTAGTCTTCCTTTTTCGCCTTAAACAAATGAATTAAGGAAATTTTATGCAAGATTTGTTTTGTAAAGTTCCTACCCCTAAGATCATTAAATTCGTCTCAAAGCTTCAAGAGTTTTTTTTACTTCCTTCATGCTCTCTAGAGTGAAGTGAATCGCAGGCTAAAGATCTTTTACAACTAATAGTTCGAAAATAGTTGGGAAGGGCTGAAGGTCTATATATATGTGATTTACTATATATGAACAGTGCCTTAATAAGACGTAGACTGTTGGGTCCAATCTGAATTGATCTTATTGGTGACGACTAAGTCTTACAAAGTAAGTGGTTGAAGGTCCTCTTTTTTCAGTTAAAAACTATATAAACGGTTTGAGAAAGATTTAGTTGTATATATAGGAAGTATGTAGGTCCACTGGTATATGAAATGGACGGTGCTATACTCTATTAAAGTGTGTGTGTCAAACAGGTAGTTGCTGTGATACGGTATTATGTCAGAATATTTTTGATCCTCTTGACTGAAGATAAATATATCGAGTTCTCGTCGTCACTAAAAAGAGCCAGATCCACTAAAATAGTCACTAACAATAGTTTATTTTGCTATTAAAATAAGAAGAATCGCGGCAGAAAGCTGGTTCACTTGGCACCAAATTTTTTCTTCTGCCCGACGCACCAGTCCTAATATTCTACTGGATGTGCTGAAATGTTTTATGAATACTGATTGAATGGAACAAAACTTGCAAATATCAGAAATGAGGAAAAGTCAATAAAACACAGGGATCTAAGAACAACTAGCATTGTTAGTTAAATTTTGATCCTTCTAAGCTTAAACTAAACTGGAAACACAAGCAAATTCTTTATTCAATGCTTAAATTCCGAGTAGATTTGTTTGATCAGCTTCCAGCTTGCCATTGAAGAGTTCTATTAGTTCGCAGTGCACTTCGAAACATTAAGAGACTTCGTACGCCCAAAAAACTTACTCCTCCATTTATGATTAAAGTCCAAGATTTTGACTCTACGCCGGTATCCGAACAACTGATCCCCTTGGTAATATTCACACATACCAACCTCTTAACTGAGTATCTTAACTTGACTGAATGCAATATCCTTGCGGACATGCCCTCCAGTAAATGCAAATCTTCCGCCATCCGTTTCTGTTTATAATAATAAGTATCAAAGAAGCTCTTAAGACTTTTTCAGCGAATGGCAGCAGTTAAGCCAATCAACCTCTCAGCTGGTATTTATGTAAGTCGACTACGCCAAATCTCCACTGACGCTTTTTTCCGCAGAGCTGCCAGTAACTTTTTGAACTTGCCAAAATCAAGTACCTAACCCGAAAAAAGTAAAATGAATTTGTAATTTATATACCGACAGCATTGAATACTTTTCACTATCATTTATTAAGCATGATTTTCTTACAGCGCCGTTCCCGTTTCTTTTTCTTATTGCGCCATTATTAGTGTGTACTTTTCCGCAGCAAAGCCACGCGCAAAAATGATTTAAATGATAGCCGAAAGAGAGTAAACTGATAGACACGGTTTTTCCATTACTAAAATAAATGTTAATGTAAATGCTTATGAAAATGCGGCGGCGGAAGACGGACCAACGAACCAACGAACCGACGGACCGGCAGACCAATAGACTTAAGTCGAGTAGTATTAGGGCATAACTGTGGTGTCTCTCTGGGGGACGATAAGTCGGCGAAGCCGGTGGCAAAGTGTACACAGTACACTAAGAAAAGACACGCTTACGAATTGGTTATGCAAATAAATGAGAAACTGAGAAGGAGCATGAGCGAGTCAGCTCGGCTACTGTATTCGTCTTATGCAATCGACCGCTGATGAACGTTCAATCAGGCAGCTACTTAGTAAAAAAGTAAATAAAACAAGCCCCTTGGGATGAGTTGGACTGCGATGTAACGAGTGTAGCTTTCTGCTCAGAAAGAAAATACATAAAACATTCGAATTAAAGTTGTGGGGAATATTTAAATATTTGACTAATTTTGTTAAGGATATTTAGAGCTGTCAAGCGCGATTGCATTTTTTACTGAAAGCTCGAGGTACTCTTGTCTTACTCTGAACAGCCACAAAAGATAAGGTCAGTCATCTGTCTTGTAGAAACTTTTCCGTCAAACTATGGAAGAAATAAATGCTAATACTCCAGCCTTTCGATGTCTTGTTCGATACTTAATAAACCGCCGAATGAAAAGCTTGTTCCGCCTTCAAGGAGAACCTTTTCCACAAAAGCATCATAACTGAGTTCTATTTTTAGGGTCTAATCTATTAACAATCAAAAGGCCGGGTCTCTCCTCCGAGGCTTTGTCCTTTTTTTCACTGGGGGTGTTTTATAAATGGCGGGTCCCAAACGCAGCGCACATCTCTGGTAAGGGATGTTTCGCCTTCTCACTTTAGCTCGCCTTCAAACGGGTGATTTTTTGGCTACCCAGAGTCCTGAGCCGCATATGTAAAATAATCGTTTCTGATCACTCAACTAATGAAAGTTGGACCTTGCTGAGAGCGGAGAGCTCCCCAGACCTCTTCCGATTTACCCTGGGCCGGAACGACTTTGCGACTGCACAGTTGCTGGTAGCTTGCTGAGCTGGTTTGAGGCTCATACTCCTGAAGGACCTGTCTTAGCAAGACCATCAGACTTACAATTTCCTGTAATACTGCTGCGGCCGCGCAGGAAGCCTAGGACTATAGTTGATGGAAATTTTCAAACCAAATACCACCAACCCTCCCCATGAGGTTTCATGCATCCGTAAAAGCACATTGCTCATCTTCTCCAGCGAAATCTCTCTTCCCATACCTTCCTTGAAACGCAGCTGTTAAATTTCAACCTCGAAGTTTCGTGATAAAAGGGAAAAAGAGTTTGCGAGTTGAAGTAAACTGTTTTTCAAACTGAAGCTTTTGTTTAAAAAATTGAATTGCAACCCTGCGTTTTAGGGCTCTTTAGATCTTTAACATTATGACGTATTAAATTCATTGCCTAGAAAAACTTTCTTTACTCAAAATTTCTTCAATCTTGAACCATTCAGTATCTTCTATCAATTTAAACGTCTTTCTGTGCTCTTATAATATTACATTATTTGTTTTTGTTTAATACTTTTTGTTATTGTAATTGAACACCCAAGTAATTAACACTGCTCAGTTGCAGTGGCAGTGACGGCAGTAGTGGAAGCGGTGCTAATGCGCGTGGCATCACTTGGCAGTCGGAAATATGTAGGCGAGCGCGCGCAGAGCGCTACTTAGGCAACTCAACTTGTCCCTTGCAATTTGCACTTTCTTCGCTTTATTTTAATTAAATATCGTTGTTGTCTTCGAGGCGTTGCTAACGATAGTTCTATTAGAAAGTAAAAAAAAAGAAAATAAATAAATACGAAGGAGGGAAAAGCCTGGAATTCACTTGAACTCTGATGGCAACTTATTGGCACGTGCCTATACATTATCGAGGAATACATACCAAGTATGTGGGAGTACTTGGAAAACTACGTGGAAATTGTTGCAGCTTTTCAAGTATTTATTGCAGCCACTGCTGAAGCTTCGCTAATTAAAGTGCAGAAGGGGTTTTTGTGTGCGTGGAAGTTCGTTGCAGTCTTGCAATTGGAATGGGTTCTCGTGCTTGATGTTTATCGAAAGTTTCAATATTATATCCACATTGATGAAAAACTTTAATTTCATATAATATTTCTGCTTGGTCTTCAGTGGGTTCTGACATGAGTTAATTTTTTGGCTATCATCTTTAAGGGTTCTTGGTGAGTTCTCTACGCTGATTTCCTGAATAACAGACCATGTAACCTTTCTTAATAAAGCTGAAGAAAATAGTGCTGTTACTGCATATTATGGATCATAGAATGGATAGAATTTACTTCTATCTCGAGAGCGGTTGTTATTTACCACACCTTAAGATAGAATTTTGATTTCCTAGACACAATCAGTATCTTGGTGGACAACGCCTAAATAATCGATGAGCGATATTGGAAAACTTGAAAACTAATTGCCTATAGGACGGATATGGAGTTATGAAGTCCCGTCCTTTAGCCATGGCAATCCCCGAGGCTCAAGGAGGTTGAATTAACAATTATGAAGCATACCAAGTACCTCAATGTGAAGAAGAGACCGGAAAAAGCCATTGGTGCCCTAGCAATTAAGAATATGTTGGGGTCTACATGGGATCTATCCCCTGGCCTCATGGTAGTTAAACCAATTTTGCTTTATGGTGGATATATTCCAGCAAAATTTCGAAACAGAAAACCGATGTAACGAGTTCACTCTCACGCTTTATTTGGCAGAGAAAGTTTCAAGACAACTAAAAAAGGGTGGATGGCATAGAAGCATGTGACTTGCCAGCGAAACTTACAACTTCTATGCAGAGGGATTCCAAATGGCTAATGGAGTGGGAGCTGGAATCTATTGCTCGGAGTTGGAACTCAGGTAACTCTTTAAGATTACCCAATACTGCAGGATCTTTCAGACTGAAGTATTTTTGATGAGGAAAGCGACTGAGATAGCTAATTAAACAAGAAATAACTTAAAGAAGATCGGTATGTACGTCGATAGTCAGACGGTAATTAAAGACTTAATCTCACATTGCACAACGTCAGAAACTATTCTTATAAGCAGAAGATGTAGCGGCTCCCGTGGAAGCGACTATATATGTATATACTGGGTTCCAGGCCACAAAGAAATTCTGAAAAGCGAAATAGCAGATCATATTGCCGAAAGAGACATCCATCAAGCTAGCGAACCTGTTTGGAAAAAAGGGAAGTCACTAGAAACGATATACAATGATATATCCGACAGGGCTGACAATTGGATAAGAATGAGATGGAATACATTAAGAATATGCAGGATTACCAAGGTCATGTGCAAGAGCCCCGAAGGAAAATACGCACAGTTTTTACTCACATGGTCTCGGAAGGACAACAAGACGGTTGTTGGTCTAATGACAACCTACTGGCATCATGCGAGCCAATTAAGAATAAGTAACGACGATACACCATGCAGAAAGTGCAAGGAGGTAGGCATGAAGGAGACGCTGAAACTCCTCCTGTGCTGCTGTCCAGCAAAATCTAGAACTCGTCTTAGATATCTGAAAACATTGCTGTTCAAGGGACTAGACGAATTATCAAAATTTTTTCACAAAGTTCGCAAAAAGACGTCCTGTATGATAAATTCTTCAGCCAAAAATTAAGTAAACCTCTATCTTGCGTTACTAAGAACCAGTAGGTCTATGTATGTATGGCGTGACAGCCTACCAGTGTAGCCTAACCTAACCTAACCTAGTCTTCTGAAGTACGGGTTAATAACTCACAGTAAAGCTGTAAAGAGTACCTCATGTACCGGAGAAGTCATTTTGGAGCCATTCTTCACTAAAGGGTGTTGAAATTCATAGTTTGCTTGTGTATTATAACAATATTCTTTTCCAGCAAAACAAAAACGTCTTCGAGGTTAATCACTGATCTGAGGAGAGTTAAGTCATCAGATTTCAGACAACTGCTCCAACAAAAATAAAAATGGTTACAACTTTTCTTTATCAGCAGAGAAGTCCGCTTCGAAAATCCATCTATGACCTTTATTAGCGATTTAGACTCTCTAGACGTCGCTTTAACTGACTCTCTAGCCGCTTTAGCTGACTACTGACTTAATGTCTGCATCTCTAATGAATTTTTCTTCACACAATGAACACACCTCTGAACACCCGATTTCCCCTCTTCTTCGTCTTTGTTGCTTTTTACCCATCATAGTAGCTTGCTTTTGAGGCTTTCTGCTATTGTAGCTATTCCATTATTGATTTTAATGTAAAAGTATTGCGTATAATTACCACTTAACATGGAAGCAAGTCAAACGCTACAACAACAACTCTCAGTGAAATGTGCCAAACTAAATAACAAAGAGTTGTGATGGCAAGCCATAAGTTTTAACAAGTGTAATAAGTTGTTGTTGTACACGAAAGTCTGCATATTTTGGTTGTAATGTTTATTGACGCGCATTAACAGGGTGGCACTAAATTTAATTGAAATTAATACGCAAACATTGTACAAGTAGTTTGTTGTTGAAGCTCTTGTTGCTTTACTGTTGTTGTTGTTTAAACGTGCGGTTGAAAGTTTTAAAGCCGCTCTTGTGGTATACGTACTTGTTGCATTTGTTGTTGTATGGTGGAACTTTTAATGTGATTGTCATGTTAACGTCTTATCATATTAAAATTAGTTCAATCAAATATTTGTTGAAAATTACCAGATTACTTTTAATTACACGAAGAGTTAGTGGTGTAATATTTGTGAGATGGTATTTCACTCAAAATAAATACTATATACTTATAGATATAGTAAATATGTACTTCTATGTAGTTTTATATTCGTATGTTAACATTTAGGCTCTGCTAGTTCTTATGGTATTTAAAAGTACAGTGACTGAATTATGTAATTAAAAAGTAAATATTTTAATTATTCTAACTGGAATAATTAATATTTATATTTAAATAGTTTTAGTTAAAACTTTCTTGTAATTTAAAGTTATTATTTACTTATGATTACTGTCAGATTACTTTTAATTACTCTGAGAGTTGGTGTCGTAATGCGTATAAAGATTTTAATAGGTAATAATACTATATGCATATAGTATAAACTAGTGACCTTAAGTTATTTCATTTTAACAGTGATTTAAAAGAAAATTAATTAATTATGTAATCAAAAAGTAATTACTTTGAGTGAAATTTTAAGATTCGATTTTTGTAAAACTTTAATTATTTATAATCAAAATGTATTTTTTAACGTTAAAATTATTATTTACTTATAATTACTTTCTGATTACCTTACGATTACCAAGCTCCTAGAGTAAGCTTGTAATGCAATATTTGTGTGTTTTTAAGACATATATTTGTATAAGTGCATAAATTTATGATTTAGTGTAAAAATTTTTTTTTTTTTTTGCGGGTGAGGAGGTGGAAAATGCCTTCCGCATCATCGGTACTATCGTCACAGCAGCGGTATGTGCCACTTGCAGGTCACTAAAAACCCCCCCTCTAAGGAACCGTCGCCCACCCTGGGACCGCGTTTGCATTACTTCAGGGTGACGTTCTATTTTTCTCATTGAGAGATTTACATCTGCGCACCTGCGTCCAGGTCCCGCTTTTTGATGCGTAGCACGATTGCTGCATATTTCTGGACCATCCCCCAGTTTCTTTCGCTCTCCAACATGACGCTGATTACATTGTCGGCGTTTATTGGCCCGACCAGTTCTACCACGGTGCGTTCTCCTTGCCAGCGTCCACATTCAAAGAATGTTGCCATGCTGTTATTGTATCTTTCTTTATTTGTTGTATTGCCGGGTGATTTCTTTAGCTCCCACACCTTTTTCCTTTCATATGCCAGTAGGTCGATTGGAGCATTGCCGCTTACAACTAGTATTGCGTCGCCTGATACTGTTCTGTAGGCTGATGCAACTCTGAGGGCTGCGGTGCGGTACACTCTGGCCACTGCCTTACGCCGGTTTTCCTTCTGAAGCGCGTCTGCCCAGATTTCGGCTCCGTATAATAGGACGCTGATTGTCGTCGACATTAGGAGCTTTCTCTTTTCTTGGCTGGGGCCTCCTATGTTAGCCATTAATCGGCTCAGTTGAGACGTGATCTTCGCTGCCTTGTCTGCGGCGTGCTGAATTTGTACCCAGAAGGTTAGTCTGGGGTCCAGTCTTACGCCTAGGTAGTTAACTGCCTTTTTTGTCCTAAGAATAGCCGCAGTAGTGTGCATGTTTATCTCGAGAGGTATGTGCTTGGTGCCTGGTTCAGCTTTCTTCGCGCTTCTTCTGTATCCCTTGCTGTGATTACTGCTGCAATGTCGTCCGCATAGCCAATTAGATACGATTCATCTGGCATTTCTAGTTTTAATATTTCGTCATAACTAATGTTCCACAGGTCTGGGCCTAGAATGGATCCTTGTGCTGCCCCTGACGTCACTGCTATTTGTCGTGATCCCTCTCTAGTTTCGTACAGCAGTTTCCTGTTACTGAGGTAGCTCCGCACCACGGCCCTGAGGTAGTCAGGTATCTTGAAGCTATTTTCGAGGGCGTCGATCATATCTACCCATCCAGCGCTGTTGAAGGCATTTCGGACATCTAGAGTCGCCAGCAACACTATTCTTTTGTATTTTTGCCATCTGCGCTGTGCTGCTTCTACGCTTTCTATGACGCACTTTATGGCTCCTATGGTTGATCTGCCGGGTCTAAAGCCGTGTTGTCTAGGGGAGAGTCCTCCAGCTTCGTTGATAGCCGCTTCGAGTCTGGGTTTAAGTAGGCTTTCGTACAGCTTTCCCGCTGTGTCAAGCATGCATAATGGACGGTATGCTGATGGATTTAGTGTAATATTTATGGTAATTAATATAAAATTATGTAATTAAAAGAGTAATCACTTTAAATTAAGGGTTAAAACTCAATATTTTTTTTACAAGCGATAATATTTTATTACAAAAAGTTTTTTTTTTAATTTTAAAACTATTTTTTATAATTAGTATTACCTTTATAGTAATTAAGATATTAAATTATGTAATCAAAAAGTAATTATGTAATTAAGACTTAAAGTGAAGGCTTAAATCTCAATATTTTTACTTGGGATAATATTTAATTTAGTTTTTGGAATTAAAAATTTTTATTAAATTTCAATTATCTTCAGAATACTTTTAATTACTTTCAAGGTTGACAGCGTAAGAGTTGTGAAGTTGTTGATAACTAGTACTAATAGATATATGGGTATATAAATATGTGATTTAAATTTTAATTAAATTATGATTTTTATTTTAAATTATTTTAAATTTTTATGGTTAATTAAAAATGAAGTTAAAACTAAATTAAGTAATTAAAATGTAGTTACCTTAAATGACAAAAAATTTTTTTGTTTAATTTAAATACGATTTTATTTTTATATTATTATTTTTGCAATATACAAGTATTATTTACACATAATTACTTTCAGACTACCTTTAATTACTCTAAAATTTAGTGTTGTAATGCTTGAGGATTTTTAAGTGATAATACATATGTAGGTGTTATGGGTGTGTAAATTTACAAATTATTATTAAGTTATATAATCTTTGTTATAATTAAAAATAAAGTTCAAATTAAATTAAGTAATTAAAATTTAATTTTAATTATATAATATAATTAACTTAATTAAAAATTTAAAACACATTTTTTTTATCTCAATAATTTTTTATTTCTTTGTTTTTAATTGTAAAAATATTATTTTCTTATAATTACCTTCAGAATATCTTTAATTACTCTAGTTAATTTAGTGGTGTAATGCTTGGAGTTTTTTAAGTAGAAATATATGTACATATGGGTGTATAAATTTTTTAATTAGCATTAAGATATAGCCCTTATAGTAATTAAAAAAATAATATTAAAGTTAAATTATGTAGTTAAAATATAATTACTTTAATTAACAATTTAAATTTTGTGTGTGTCTATAATATTTTATAATTTAAAATTAATATTTTTTATAGATCGGAAGAGCATTTTAAAATTATTAATTAATTAATAATACTTAAAATTTTAATTAATTAACAACAATTTAATTTTATTTAATAGTAATTAATTAAATATAATTTTTAAAATTATTAATTAATTTAATTATTATTTTATTATAATTACTAAAAATTATTAATTAATTATAATTACTTTTAGATTAATATTTTTTATGTTAAAATTTTAAAATTAATAACTAATTAATATTACTTAAAACTATTAATTAATTTACAATAATTTAATTTTAATTAATAGTAATTAATTATTTATAATTTTTAAAATTATTAATTAATTAAATTATTATTTTATTATAATTACTAAAAATTATTAATTAATTATAATTACTTGGAGGTTACTTTTAATTCTATTAAGCGCTTGCGCACACTAATTTAAATTCATAAAAGGCCAATAGTATATAATTTCCAAAGTAAATAAAAAATAAAAGTTTAATATTGTAATTAAAATGTAAACAGTAATTATTGCCAGTTAAGCCTAAATATATTTTTTTGTATTAAAGTCAAATTTTTATTTACACATTTTTTTATATATTAAAATTCAAATTTACTCTTTTTCCTTTAAAATAAAATATTAAAAATTATTTTTAAATAAAAAAGTATTTGATTTGCGATCCTGCCAGGAGTCGAACCTGGAATCTTCTGATCCGTAGTCAGACGCGTTATCCATTGCGCCACAGGACCGTTATAATCGGGCGCATGGCGATACACGACACTTTTAAAAATTATATAAATACACATTCACACACACATTCTGCCATCGCCAACAACAATGCTTGAACTTTTAATTTATTCGTTATTTACTTAAGAAAACATCACTATTTATAGCTTATCCGCACTACAAATATTTGTATTCAAGACATCTTCTTAGTCTTCTTCTTCTTCTTCTTGTTCAAATAAATACTTATAGTGAGTTTTTTGTTGCTTTTTATGCTTTTTACGCACGAGTGTTATCTTCTTGTGATAGTTTTGAGTGGTTGACCGCATAAAAAACCTGTTGTTGTAGGCTTCTTGAAAGTGTTAAACATATAAACATAAGTATGTATGTTTGTGTATGAATGTGTGGAAATGATTGTATTTAAATTACATGTACATATGTATATATGTATTTACGTTTGTTATTTAATATGCTATGTTAATTTCTTCATTAACATTTATCGATAATTTTGGTGCTTTGTAGAGTATTGTCTTCTTTACTTACAGTGTAACACAATAGTATGAGTAAATCATCTGTTACTTTTATTTAAGGGGTTATTTATATCTACTGAATTAAAAAAAATTGATTTTATATATCGACTATACAGATATTTGGGAATATTCTTCGAAAATTTGAAGTTAATCTGGAATAAGATGTAAGAATATTTTAACTTAGTGTAATCTGCTCCCAAAATTTAAGACACTTGGCACACGACTTGGCGCATTTTATGTCGAGATCTTAAATTAAAAGCGTACAAAATACAGCTTGTGCAAGAGCTAAAGCCGCTCGACCATCACAAGCGACATTGCTTGGCTCTATGTGCTCTTGATAAGTTCTCGATCCGACGTTTTCAAGCAAAATTTTGTTCAGCGATGAGGGCCATTTCTGGCTCAATGGGTGTGAAAACAAGAAAAATTTCCGCATTCGGGACAAAGAGCAACCTGAAGAGTTTCAAGTGCTGCCATTTTTTTTAGAAAAACAACATACTGGTTTGGTGTGGTTTGTTGGCCGGTAGAGTCACCAGACTAAATTT
This sequence comes from Bactrocera tryoni, assembly GCF_016617805.1. Lineage (NCBI taxonomy): Eukaryota > Metazoa > Arthropoda > Insecta > Diptera > Tephritidae > Bactrocera > Bactrocera tryoni. The sequence continues at coordinate 76,065,802 of NC_052501.1, forward strand.
TTTCAAAAATGATGCCTGTGAAAACGTAACTGTCAATGGCCATTATAATCGACTATTTGATGCCTGAAATTGAAGCTCGTGATCTCGGTGGCATTAGGTTCCAACAAGATGGCGCCAATTTCCACACATCGCTTCAATCAATGGATTTATTGCGAGAACAGTTTGGTGAGCAGATAATTTCACGTTTTGGGCCGGTCGTTTGGCTATCAAGATCGTGTGATATCACACCATTAGACCTTTTTCGTGGGAATAGGTAAAGTCTAAAGTCTATGGGGCCACACTCGCTTCAGTTCAGGCCTTGGAACAAAACATCACGTATGTCATTCGCCAGTTATCAGTCGAAATGCTCGAAAGAGTCATCGAAAATTAGACTCAACGGATGGACTATCTGAGCGGCCAACGTTTGAAAGAGATAATCTTCAAAAAATAAATGCCAAACAATGTTCTTTCGAATGATAATGAACATTTCCCATTACATTTGAAATTTCTTTGTTTTTCTCTTTAAAATAGTAGGGAACCTCGAAATGGATTACCTTTATAATTAGTAAGGTGTCGACTTCAGTGCCTATTATCATTTATAATCAGAATTATTTACTCCATCAAATAAATTTGATTGAAAGAGGTTCTAAGTCGTTTAATAAATATGGGACCTCAGCGCCACCTGTCGGAGTTAAATTTTTGTGACAAATGGCTTATTTATATGATCTCTATAAGAACTAAGAAGGAATAAGATCGGAAAGTAACCTTCATGTAATCTTCAGTGAATATTCAGTGAAGGCTAATATTTGTTTGAACTGCATTGCAGAGTCGAATAATTAGCCCCACATTTTTATACATATTAGAAACCACAGCACGATTAGCAGATTTTCTAAAAGCGAATACATATTTAAAAATGCATAATCTACTTCTAGTCCAACATAAGCTGACATTTGCAACGCCGAAACCGCAATCAGTGAAGCGAGCAGAATGCCAACTGTGCACGAGGGTCAAATAGGTATTTGGTGTAGTTGGCATATTGGAAAGTTGGCAAATTCTTGCGGCATGCATGATGTATGCAACACACCAAAATAACACAGTGCCACCAAGCAATTGCTGCACCCAGATGTGTACGTGCCTTCAGTAGAAAGAATCGCATTCGTCAATTATGCCCAAAACGAATCAATTCCCTTTAGAAAAAGACATGGATATATGGGTATCAGTGGTGGCATGCGAGTGAACTTTATAAATCACATGCATATAAGAACGTACAGTGTTGTGAAAAACTGCAGTTGCTATTTTGAAGTAGCTGATTATACTGATAATGAGCTAATCGAAGGTGAGTAAGTTTCTTCGCTGATTCGATAAAAGAAAGCTGTGGAGCACTTAGACAATGCTTTCTTTATCGCATAAAATATCAGAAATATTGGTTTCAAAAAATTTTCGGGATATTCTTTGAACCCTCGATTTCACAAACTTGGATCCAACTTTAAACGTAGAAAACTTTCCCATGAGATATTTATATGAGGCTCAGAAGAGATCTGCAGTGGTTCCAGCGCTGTTTTCTCTGAATTTTATACCAGTTTAAGTAGTTGAAGATTAGACCTTCGACTACGAAATTCTAGACAGTACAAAATACCGATCCATGAATATAATTCGTTTGATCTTTTCGCTGTTTGGCGCCAATGGGAGATTCCAAGTTTGGCCAGATCCACTTCCTCTGCTTTCCCCGGCGGGTGCCGCATCGAATACCCTCAGAGCTGGAATATTTTCATCCATTCGGACGACATGACCTAGACAGCGTAGCCACTGTCTCTTAATTCGCTGAACTATGTCAATGTCGTCGTACATCTCCTACAGCTCCTCTTTTCATCGACTGCGGTATTCGCCCTTGCCAATACGTAAAGGACCATAAACCTTCCACAGAACCTTTCTCTCGAAAAATCGCACCGTCGACTCATCAAATGTTGTCATCCTCCACGCCTCTGCACCATATAGCAGGACGGGATGATGAGTGATTTATAGAATTTGGTCTTTGTTCGTCGAGAAGGGAATTTACTCTCAATTAAGATTAGATGAATGCGTCCAAAACCAAGGTTGTGCTGAAGACTGAACAAAATAAGATCAGTCTAGAGTTTCTGAAGCAATACTTGATTGGAGGACTAAAGATCTTACGGCGGTTTATTTATATAAGTTTAGGCAAATTTCCATTTCTACCCTTTATCGTTCGGATTACTATGACAAGAAATGTCAAAGAAGAGACCCGCGTTGAAATACATCAAGCCAACCTGAAGATCTGAGCAGCTGATTCCCTAAAATTTTCTCTCAACTCAGTCAAAAATTGTGGCAAACTTGTGGAATATGAAAGCACAGTGCAACAAACTGTTTACAAGTAACTATAAAACTGATAACGAGGATCTGATCAAACACTTACCGATCTAAACAAGGTTTCGGACGCAACTAACTTCCGACAAGCACTTATCGCCATTCGCAGTGGAGCCATCAACAGCTTCACCGACTGCCTTCCAGTGAATGGCGTACTCGGGGGAAACCACCACCCATTGCAGACGAAGAGCTCGAGTTGCCGCGAGAAACTAGACTGATCCGCGGCTTCGTGCTGGATACTTTAGCAGGTTAAACTCCTACTTATCCAGAATAGACGAAATATCCAATATACTTCCTGTGTGCAATGAGTCTCCGCATGACACTGGCCACCTCTTTGCATATGCCCCACTAACCCCACTTATCTGCTACACCTCTCCTTTTGTTCCGACCCCGTCGAAACAGCACGATTTTTGGGCCTTCCGTTGGATGACGTCGACAACAACTTGGCTAATCCTTACCATCTTTATGGGGACTAGGTACCCGGTAAAACAACAACAATAGGATCTGATGAAACACTTTACAGGCCGAGATCTCGATGTATCCCAATTTAAACTTCGGCAGCAGCGCTTGTAGAAGCTTGTTCCATAATAAAGTACTTGCAAAATAGGACGGACTAATTGTGTCTGCTTAATTTTTGCACAATACTGTACAGCGTAAATTTGGTCACCAGTTCCGGTCACAGTTTTGTGGGTTTGATATGTACGGCAGCTATACTCAGTACATAAATAAGTACAAGTACGTCAGTGGTAGTCTGGCAACCGCAGTTATAATGTTTTCGCATTCAATTTGGTTGCAAGTCGGTACGAAAATGTCAAAGAAGTGGCGCAATATGTACCAAGAAATATTTTTGCAATTTTCGGTAACAAGAAATCAGAGTAAATGGGTCATGTCATGTGCAATAAGCACAGCTGTAAGTCTCAATAGACTTCGTATAATGGGTGCAGCGTTTGGAGGTTATGCCGAAAATATTTTGGCAAAACTTTTTGTTGGAGATATGAGCTGGAGTCTAGAATAATTTTATAACAAACCGAAGTTTTAAATGCCAACAAAGCTTGTTGCACGTGATTTCCAACAGAAACGCATAAAAGCGGCTTGCACAATTGAAGCACCCATTAACAAAATCGAATGCATGCCTCATATGTATCAACACGATTTTAGAGAAATTGTTCGTGAGTTGCAAGCGATATATTGCAGCAGCTATGATATGCCACATCCTATACGTGCAGCTTGCGAACCTTTTTATTTATGCAACATGTCACAGTGGCACATAGTATAACGGTAATGCGTTGCATTCCATTTATTTTGATCGCATATATATTTATAACTTTGATTTTATTAGTGCATTTGATTTGTCATATGAAGGAACGAAGGAAGCAGAACGACTGCGGCATGCGAATGAGCTCACGAGCTCCTGGGAGTTGCGACTGTTAACTTTTCATATCCTATACTTATCTTGATAAAAAAAACGACTTTAGTAAGCCGGAGAGATAGTGGTTATCGTTACTGAAATAATTTTGAAGAATGCTGACGAATTGACAGTGCTGAGACGGTTAAAAATCCGAGTTCGTAGGCTCTTCCGTTATGGAAGGTTCTTTTGTTTGAAAAAATGCTGGTCTTTCTATAGAAAAAATATAAAGCTGAATAATATTAAATCGGTACTTGACAGAGAAGACCGTGACATATGAAACATATGTATGTATGTCCAGCGAGCAATGAATCCCGGCATGACACTAGCCAGCTCTTTGCATACCCTAATCCTCCACATCTGACACCCTTCTCCCTCAGACACAACCCCGTCGAAAAAGCACGTTTCCTGGGCCTTACGTTGGCTGAAGTCGATGTCAACTTATCTAATCCTTGCCATCCTAACGATATTTAGGTCCTCGTTATAACAACAATAACAACCGATAATATAATTTAAATTCTGGGAAAGTTGGAAGAATGGTAGGTATTGCACCAAATACTTGGAATGAGAGGGTTAATATAAATGATTTTTTTCTTGCTCAGGGAGTTCTGAGACCATACATTATCTCTACAAGCAATTTGCTCTAAATCTATAACTTAAGAAATTGTCTTGAAAGCTTTACAAAACAGCCGTTGCAATTTTTCTTGCAATCCACCGTTAAATTTTCCACAAAGAGCTTACAGTAATTAGTTGAGGTTAGTCTGGTAAGCTCGTGCGTCACGCAAAGGCTAGTTTCGTTTCTCAGCAATGTCAGATGGAGTGCGGTTACGTAGTTCTTAAGAACTAGTCATCGCTCAGTATGCCAACGCTTGACGGGTACTTTAATAGGTTCTGCGGCCTCACTATCGTTACACCTTCTGTCATATCATCGACCGCCAGATCACTACATCTTTGAAGCGTTGCCTTGCTAATGCGGATCAATTGCACAAGAGATGCTCCATTCTTTAACTGGTGTTTTGCTCTTGCCATTTCCTGTAGACATCTGCAGCGGTCAGCCTCTTTTTAAAGGCGTGCAACGCCAACAGACTGTGATGAGTGAGTATTCCAATCTTATGTACATTATATAGTCTCTTCTATCAAGTTTGAGCAAAAACTGTATTTTTGATCTACAGATTCTCATTCCGATAGCTCATTCCATCGTATTTTTCTGTTTGTTTAATGCTCTTGTCCACATCGTCGTAAAGACAATGTATGGATAGGTTGTCAAAAAAGTCTTGCGGTATTTTCCCTAGTTGGCGCTAAAAGCGCGTAGTTCTAGTTTTATTCGTCGCATTGGGTCATGCTATGCCTTTTTGGAAAGCTCATTTCACGCACTAACACTTGTTTGATTGATTGTTGTTTCTTTTAAGTCGTTCGTGAGTTATAGCGTCGCAAACATGGAGCAAAATAAAGAGAAAATACGGCATATTTTACAGTACTACTACGATAAAGGCAAAAATGCATCTCAAGCCGCCAATAAAATTTGTACAGTTTATGGACCCGATACAGTTTCCATTTCCACCACACAACGATGGTTTCAATGTTTTCGTTCTGGTGTAGAGGTGGTCGAAGATGCGCCACGCTCCGAAGGCCTGTTGTCTAAAAAGACCGGCATAGTAGCAGCCGTAGCATCGGTCAAGAGCCGGGCATGAGTCATCAAAAATTCATTTCAATTTCAATAAAAAAAAAAATCAATAAAAATACCGCAATGTTGATCCCATTATCAAATGACAGCCGTACACTACCCTTGGCAATCTCGTCCGTTAACTCATTGCCTCTGATCCCATTTGTGATCTGGCAGCCGGTAGAAGTAAAGTCGCTTGTTCCGGGTGAAGCTCTCCACTGCTGATCTGCTTGCCAAGACACTTTTGGCCGACATGCGAAACGAGCTTATTATTTTGATTGTTGCTTAGCTGTTTACGTAGGTGTTTAACTCTCGAGTTGCCTTCAATAATCGTTTTCTTGTTAGAACTATAAAAGCTTTTTTATTTCAGTCTCTAACAAGCCTGATTCTGAAGCAAGGTTTGGAGTAGTTCTCGTGGTAATAACACCTCTTCTTTGCCATTCACTAGAGTTTTTTTTCTTTGTTTTGATTCTTGTGAAGGGTAGCCCGTAGAATTCGTTCGAGTTTAGTCCTCGGGTCTTCGATCTTAGTTATATGTGGTATTCCAAGTCGAGGGATAGTACTGATGAAAATAGAAAGCTCTCATTTATTCCAATATAGCTCTGTAATGACAAGCTCTGCAATTATTTAGAGCCTTTATTGAAGACAACGAGTAAAAATCCGATAACTTTGAAGATTAAGGATATCTCGCCTTTAGATCCGATTCCTTCACTTATCCATCTGCTGCTTCAGCTATTAAATTTTAAATATAAGATTTTCCGCCCATAGCGTTAAAATAGCTGTCAATTTCGATTAATAACAGGCAACATTTGTAAGTCGTTGCTTGAGCGTGTAAGTCTTACATATCGACATTGTAAATAGGATTGCATTAATATTTGCTCATGCCGCCGCTTCAGCCAAGAGTAATTTCCACTGATTACCTTTCGCATAATGACGCACACGATGAGTAAGTAAGCCGTTGATTTACATTTATAGATTATAAGTATGTAGGTATACATACTTACATATACATACATTTATACATTGACGGCATTATCTTTAATGTTGTCACGCCTGCGGTTCTGTGTTGCTGTCTTTCTCGCACGTTTATTCCTTTCATTTCATTATGTCTCGTTGAGTAATTTAATAGAATTATAATAAATGTTAAAAGCTTTTAATTCGCATTGATAAAATCGTATTTAATGCCTCTCTTTCGCGCCAAAACCAGTCAGGCTGAGCGCGGTTTTTCAATGGATAGAGCTCGGGCGCACGACTTTTTGCAGTTACTGTAGTTTTGTTTTTCACTTTACTTGTTGTTGGCGTTAATTTTTGTGTTTGTCGAAGGATGAAAATATCTTATGAAGAATTTTTCAGTTTTTTTCATTTAAATTTGGTTTATAAAAGCGCTTTCAGGCATGGTGAAGACAATACACTGGCGAATTTGGTGCTTGTAGAGCCCAAAATGAGTTTGCCGCTGAGATAGAATCTGAAATTACAAAGAAAGCTGTTTCCAATGGTAATTTTTTTGGGCAGTCACTGTTAAATGTTCGACTTTATTATGACTGATAGGAAAAAACTGTTCCTAGTTTCTTTTCCCAGTCAAAAGCGACTTAAAGCTTGTGACACCATTTTGTTTGTTCGACAAATATTAAGACGACCATCAAAAACCTATGGAAAACTTGTGTTATGAGTTTATTTATCGATAAGTTTTATTAAGACTTTCTCCGTTCCCAAACCTCTATTGCGGTTTCATTAAGATATCCCTTTAAATGTAGTATCTGAGTAAAATAAGTGAATGCTATTGGGTTCAAAGTGAAGCTTATTGGGTTCAAAATGAAGTCCAAACTAACGATGCGACCTTCCTCTTCATAAAAACCCAACGAACTTCTTATAGATGAGAGTATCACCTAAGCACTGGCCTGGCACGCTGCCCGCTTTTCTCTTCTGGAGCCAGCTTACAGTGATGTCACCATGCGACTTTCACATCACAACACATCAACACATCTCTTTTATAGAGCCAGCTTACAGTGATGTCACCTTGTGACTATCACATCACAACACATCAAGGCGCGACTGTCACCCAAGCACTGGCAAGGCACGGTGCCTGCCTTTCTTTTATAGAGCCAGCTAGCAGCCAGCTCAGTGATGTCACCTTGTGACTATCACATCACAACACATCGAAGCGCGAGTGTCATCTAAGCACTGGCAAGGCATGGTGAATGTCTTGCTTTTATAGAGCCAGCTGCAGCCAGCTTAATAATGTCATCTTTTATCAAAAAAAGGTTTTCTTGACTTTGTTAGGCCATGCTGGTGGCTTTTCAATTGACCTGTTAACGCCAAAGCAGAAGAAGAAGAATATCATTGCCTCAACTTTTTGCAAGACGAGGTGGTCTACCATAATTTTCTAACTTAAACCATATTTTTAAGATTACCAGAGGCTACTACCAACTCTTCATACGTTAGACGAGCTCCTGCTTGACTCAGCAAGGTCTATAGCGCTGATCGCATTAATGATTCAGCAGATATCATTATATGGACCTATTCGCTCAAGCCAATTAGAGTTCAAAAATAATACAATGGTGCCTTAAAGATGAAGACAAGCTTAAATCAAGTGTAATTCCGTCGGTATGCGTTTAGTATTTTTACCTCATTCTCTAACAAATTCAGTACTCTTCGCAAAACCTAAAATAAGTTCGAAAAGTTTTTACAAAGAGGAAGGCTAACTTAGTTTTATACGGCTTAGAAACAGGAGGGTTTCAGTTGCTTAAGTCTTCATAATCACCTGAACGTGTATAATCACAGCCAATGGGATTGTGTGGATCCGAGGTGATCAAAACTGCTTTGCTTTGTGATTAATGAGAACTATAGTGGGGGTACTTAAAATACTGGGGCTCTCCAGGTCAGTTTGAGCAATGATTACCCAGAATTTTTTGAATTCCTGAAGAATACAGTTTTCCGAAAAGTAAAACTTAAAGCCTTAAAGCACAGGTGGGCACCCTTCACCAGCATGCCCCCGTTTGTCGGGCTTCCTCATGAATGGAGCGTAAAATATGTTAATCGTGAGCAGTTAGATTTCGCGCACACTGCGAAAATTTGACGCAATTACGCTCGCGGCCAACAGCTTGTGTCGAATGCGCGCTTGCAACAGCGCCAACTGCAACATCAACGGCATTTGTCACAAATCTGCCTGCCACGCAGGTAAATTTACGACTAAGTATTCATTTCAAAATGAACGAACCAAAAAAATAAACGGGAAAATGAAGAATCCACGCCCAGAGCCAGCAAATGCGCACTAGTGTAGCGCGTGTTGGGTGCAAAAACTCATTAGTGTGGCAAATCGAAGTGTTTGCGATGCATCAAATTGTCGGTCGAATTGAAAAGCATGCCTGCGGCTGGGCGAACTATGCGTAATGATGTACGGTTAGGTGCGTGTTTTTGTTGCGCTGCCGTTGCGTAACCCAAATTCGGTGCCTGCTAATGCAAGCGCACACAAAGTACACAAATAGAAATACAAAAACAAATTAATGCAATGAAATCGATGCACGGCAACATTTTGTTGTTGTATACGTAATTATAGACCAAAGTGTTGTTGTTGTGCGAAACTTTTGTGTGACAGATGTTGCATTATAAAATTCGCATTGTTGCATTGTATGCTTTCGGCGTTGGAATTAATTGTTGATGCAAATATTTTCTCTTTTTTTAAGTGTTTTTTGAAACTTCTTTTTTTTAGTTTGAAGGGTATAATTTAGTATAGACCGAAAGTTATAAAATCATCTCTTAATCTTTTAATGTGTCAAGGTGTCAAAACCCACTAATTGAAATTAGTTTGGACACATATCAAAATTGGGGTTTGAAACTTTGCTTATGTAACTGTAAATAGTTTTTAAGCCGTGCAAGGGTTTTTTAAGAGCTACATAGTCCTTTTAGTATATATTATAAGCATTTCATTTAAAAACATCACAAGCTTTTCTATGTAATTCTCTCTAAGGATCACTCCAACGGCGGCTCATAAACTAGCGCTAAGCTTGCTATTTATACAAATCTTCTCTGAAAACTTCCCGGCAAAATTAGCGACTATTGGCTGCAAGAGAATTGAGATTGGAATGGGCTAAAAATAGTAAGACTTTTTAATTTAAATTTCGCACGAAATCCCATTCGTCGAGATTTTTTTTTCTATGTTGGTATGACTGTCAGTGTTAGTCACAACAAAATAATTATTGGTGATTAGTATACGCTTATCTTTCTGAAGTACATGAAGTGCATTCGGCGATTTAACGATAACTGAATTTATTCAAGAAAGAAGTTTAATTAAATTTTGTGTGCGGAACCAAATTTCTGGTTCCGAAAGATTTAGAATGTTGGAAAATACCTTCAATGATAACTTTTTTTCACGAGCAAATGTTTTTGATTGCTACAAACTATACAAAGAGGTTCGAGAACGCGTTGACCACGAATCACGTCCAGGACGGCCATCAACATAAACTGATGATCAACAAGTCTATAAAATATAGGAATGGGTGCTTAAAAACCGACAATAAACAGCCAGAGATCTTAGTGACATCATTGGATTATCGGAAGAATCCGTGTAAATAATTTCGAAAGATCATTTGGGCTTAAGAGTAGTGAAAGCGCGATTGGTTCTAAACTCAAAATTTTTTTCGAAAACAGCGCCACGTTAACGTCTGTCAAACAATGATTTCCGACTACCTGGAGCTCATGAAACATTTATTACTAGCGAAGAGTCTTAGATTTATGCTTAGGACACGAAAACAGACGATCAATCGGTCGAATATAGTGACAATGGTGAGCCGAAGCCGAAAATCTAGGTCAAAGCAGGTCAGAAATCAAGGTTATGTTGACAGATTTCTTCGATTATCGAAGTATGGTACACTCCGAATTCCTTCCGACCGGCCAAACTGTCAACAAGGGATACTATTTGAGTCTTATGCGTCATTCGCGGGAGGCTAGGTACACAGAAGCCGTTTTGAGTCATTTGAAGACCTTCGAGCCAAGCTCGGTGGATAATGGCGATTTGGTAAGCACCCATTACATGATGCCACTTATCTATAGGGAAAGAAGGTTATGGGTAAATATAGAAAAATACTGTTGTCATAAAGGTTGTATGTTAGTTCTGACCAACACATTGAACAATTATACGGATGGTTTGAAAACTGTAGACAGAATATATTCAAGCAGAGCTCTTTGTTATTTGGAAAATCTCGAAGCTAGCATCTAATGCATGTGCGCCAAAGACTGCAGGAAATGTCAAGAGCAGGACACCAAGAAAATAAAGGAATATCTCTTGAGTGCTGGATCCGCCCTAGCAAGGCAATGCTTCAAACATTTGGGAGCCATGAAACATTGGCAGAGGTACTTAGCTGCAGAATATGTTGAAACTCACATTAAGCGCTGGCATCAGGAAGAAACAGCACTCTCTCTGGCATTAAGGACCTTAACTGATCTATGCGAGGCTAACGAGCGTATCAGACTAACCTAATCTAACTTTTTTCATTCCTTTATTTTGGAATTACCAGCTGTCACACATTTCAATCAAATATTTGTGACTTTAAAGAATTCTGTAAAAAATCGGCGATGCGGGAAGCTCTCAACAAACTGTCTTCCTAGAAATAACTACCACAGAGTGTAGAAGATAAAAAAAATGGTCCAAATTTTGAACTGGCCAAGTGGCATTTTTTATAGCTTCGCGAATATCAGCCTGATAGCGTTACCAAAAGCGATATTATTATGACAACTAAGAACAAAAATCCATTGGCCGAATCCATATTAGGACTTTCGATATTGTGATGGCCTAAATAACTGCAGGCAGTATCAATCAATTAGGCTATCTCTTTCACAGCGTTTCCTATAGAGGAGTTTTCTTTGCTGGAACTTCGTGTAAAACAGGTGTATTCTGTCACCTGAGTAAGCATAAATAACTAATGGCTCAAGACCAAGGTTGCCTCTGTCTTGTTAAAGCCTTGACAGGCCTCAGAGTACGTTGCGCTCCCGTCAACATTAAGTTGCTGTGTTAGTCGTAAGTTGAGATGACTTCTTCTTTAAGTTGGTCATCTCAGGGTCACCAAAATTGGTAATAACAAAACGGGGAGCATTGCTTACCGCCACTTACATATGTATGTTAGTAGGAGTCGTTAGAAATCTGCCGACAGATAATAAAGTTAGCGCTGAAGTGGCGATTTCGTCTCGCATTACCAAAGAAACCACTGTTAAGTTCATAGCGGGCTTCGGGCCTCCAGCAAACACTAAAGGCACCGTGAGAAAGCATCTGACGACAACTAAAAAGCTGAAGTAAGCTTATATTTTGATGAGCGAGAGCGTCAATACATAATAAGCAAATGCTAATAGATTATGGGTATATGCTCCAGATCCCCTTCCATCGTCCGCCGTTTGGAAAGGGTTCGAAAACGTGATAGGATTCTATACGTTTACTTTTTGCCGTTTTACGCTTGTACAGCACATCTCCAATTAAGGTTTTACACTCAACAAGTCAACACATACGCAAGAGCTGCTTTCATACACCCATATGTAATTATGTGTGCTTGTAATTTTATCAATAACTCGAATAAATGCCAGTTTCGAAAACTAATTAAACGAAAAATTCGTAAAAGCTAGTTTGATTTGATTCAATCAAGGTAATTTTGACAAATTCGCAGAAAATGTAACAATTTGATTCGCTTGCACTCGCTGAGGACATCTAACGAGCATAATTGTATTAGAGTCACTCATACGCCACGTGCAACCAATATGCGAACTCGCATACACACACACACACATACAACTAAACAAATTTGCCAAATTGCTACAAGCAATTTCGTCAATACAGGTGCGCCTAAGCACACACACACACACATACAAGCTAACATATATGTATGCAAGCCCGTAATGCGTGGCGTGCGTGTGTGTGTGTGGCAAAGCAAATCGAATGCAATTGAATTACAACAAAGAAATTGTAGTGAAATACCAAAGTATATAGATCTGATAGCTCCACAGTTTGCCAGGCCTGATGATGTTACTGTTGCTTTTGCTGCCTGTTGGCTTATTTCTGCTTTTGTTTTTTTGTTTTCTTAGGTTTAATACAAAAATTCCGTTATTTCCAATAGTTTGTGTGCATGTGTGTAGTTCGCAGTTTGTAATGTGATTTGTAATGATATGTGTTGCCGGTGAACGCACCTGGGCGTCGACTTGAGTTGAGTAAATAAAATAAAGTAAAATTCGGACGCAGTTCTCAGTTATACTCGTATAGTGGGTTATAGGCAATGTTCGATGAGAAAATTTTTATAAATTTTAGAAACATTTTCTACAATTTTTTTTTTTTTGAAATTTTGGCGGTTTTATATTGTAACAAAAAAGTAACCGGAAATTATAAATAAAACTCAAAATATTCATCAAATTTTGTCTCCTTAAAAGTAATCCCCACCAGATGTAATACATTTATGGCAACAATTTTTCCAGTCCTCGCAACACTTTTCATAAGCACTTTTTGTGAAGGCCTTCAGTTCCTTAAGCGAATTTTGTTTTATCCCTTCGATCGATTGAAAACGGTTTCCACGGAGCGGCAATTTCAGGTTTGGGAACAAGAAAAAATCACACAAAGCCAATTCTGGTGAAAACGGTGCTAGATCGTTGGTATTCATTGCGTTTTTGCCTATAAATTCGGTCATAATCTTGGCTCGATGCGATGGTACATTATCATCATATAAAATCAACGAATTGTTCTTCCACAATTCCGGCCATTTTCGACAGATGTTTTCACGCAAACGCCTCAATGCGGTTTAGGGACAAGTAGAGCAAGAACGCGTTTCTTACCCAAAATATGCACCAAAATCATTCGAACGAACTCGCGAGAGATGTCCAGCTCTCTTGCCATACTGTAATACATGCCTGAAGATTTTATGCATATAAATTTTTGAATATTTTCTGATCTTTTCATCAGTTGAAGAAGGTCGCCCAGAAAGAGGCATGTCTTCAATGACCTATCGCACGTATTTGAAGATTTTGTATCACTCATATGATTGTAAAAACTGCATCACCGTAAACCTTTTTCAATATTTGCAATGCCGCATTCCAAATTTTACGTATTTTCGAACTCTTTTTGAACCAGAGATCACGGCAACACCTGAATAGAATATAGTTTGATCTGAAGTATCTTAAATATGTCTGGTCGTCAATCAAGTCCTGTCAACGTAAGTTTGGTATACGCTTACTATTTTTCAAGAGGAACATTCTCCGAAAATAGTAAACGTATTTTGTCTAAGTTCTCATCCGCCTAAAATATTAGTCCATATTTTTTTTGAAACTCAAGAGTTATAGTGAGCTCTCCTAACTGATCATTGCTCTAGTGGTGTCCAATCACCAGCTGCAGAAGTTTTTGGAAGAAAAGGAGGTTGAAAAATCTCAACACTTCCCGTAGTGGAACAGTCTGCCACCTTTGTGAGATCAACCCTTAAATACTTTCAGATATGCCGCTGAACTAGTGGCAATAGAAAAAAATGATTTAAAAAACTAAATTTAGTAGTTCTATTTTATAGCTTAGGCTAAGTGTGATCGTCATCTTGAGTCATTGAACCCAACTTAACCTAACCTAAGGTGGTAGTAGACTTAGCTAAACAAAACTGTTTATGATTAACACGGTAATATTTAATCTTGAATGGACTAAGAAATAAATTCTCGGTAATATTATCGAAAATTCTCAATACTTTTAGTATTTGAAGATAAGGCTAACGGTGGTTGAATGGTGAGTGTTTAGTTTCAAAGGAAGAACTTATAGCTTCTAAGACTGCTGCATACTGATGTAACTAAAAGACGATAAGTCTTTAAGGCACATACCATATGTGTAAAGCAAAATGAGCAAAGGCTATATTCGGAAACCAATCACTATTCTTGAGGAAATTCATATATCTCTTCAAAAAGTAGCTGCATTAGGTATTAATGAAATCACGTATTACCTAAAAGTTTTTTATTGTTCGAGGAGGAAGCATCGAAAGTCTGAGCGCCATGTCAGTATGGAACTTTCATCCGAACTAAATCTACTACCGTCATGTACCGATCCCTTCATTGCCACAGTCAAGTATAATGTCGCCAAAGAGTATACTTGTAGTATTATATAAGAGTCTATTACCTAAGAGTCTATTGCTATATACCAAAATAGCGCTAAAAATAGTTTTTTGTGCAAATCTCGGTTGTAGTAGAGAAAGTATATTAAAAATATTGTTTTAGCTAAGTTCATCACCATTCGCTTTGGTAGCAAACTCGGCTAAACATGTATTCACCTTAAAAGTTTATTGAAATTTTTAAGTATTTTATGTTTTAAGTCGATTTTAGGCACAAAAAAGGTACGACACATTCTCAATTAAACTTTTTTTCTAATTCTTATTAAAAATTTTTGCCTAAAAACCTTATATTTCACTATTTTAGACTACCCTGTATGCTTTTGTGTTGGTGGAGATTTGTGTATATCTACCTCTAAGAAAGAAATGCTTATCGAACTTCAAGTTGTGTCCACCGCATTCAGGTCCAGGTATTTTGAGAAAACACAATCGTGTTGTCGGCTGACAAGCATTTTACCAATATTTTGCTATGCGACAGGCCAAAGCACGAATATTTGTTTGACTTGCCAATATAATTCGCATGTGTCTCTGTTCTTCGTTTTTCTATACCCTGTACAGAATACACAAGTATTAAGAATGTTACGAAGTTTTTAACACAGAGCTGGAAACATTAGAGACTCTATAAATTATATTAATATGAATTATCAGCGTGACTAACGGTGTCGACTTGGGCATACAAGTCTGTCTGTCCGTATATATATTGCTCAGTTTTCAATAAATGGATCTGAAATTCATTACTCGTCTTTTGTAAAGAAGCTGCTCACTTGTCGGAAACGCAGATATCGGACCATTATAGCATATAGCTGTCATACAAACTGAATGTTCAAAATCGAGTTCTTGTTGGGAAAACTTTTTCATTTGACGAGATATCTGCTTGCAATTCAGTTTGAATTATTGTCGAAAGCAAAGGTACAATCTCTGGAGAAATTGTTCAGATCGGGCAACTATAGCATATAGCTGTGATATAAACTGACCGATAAAAATCCAGTCTTTGTTTGGAAAAGTTTTTTATTTGACGAGATATCTTCTCGTAATTTGATATAGATTATAACCTAAAGCAGTGTTACAATCTTCGAAGGAATTGTTCAGATCGGGCCACTATAGCATATAGCTGTCATATAAACTGACCGATAAAAATCCAGTCTTTGTATGGAAAAGTTTTTTATTTGACAAGACAGCTTTACGAAATTTGACATGAATTATTTTCGATACCAACGGTACAATTTCTGGAGAGATTGTTCAGATCGGGCCACTATAGCATATAGCTGTCATATAAACTGACCGGTAAAAATCCAGTCTTTGTATGGAAAAGTTTTTTATTTGACAAGATGGCTTTACGAAATTTGACATGAATTATTTTCAAAACCAACGGTACAATCTCTGGAGAAATTATTTAGATCGGACCACTATAACATATAGCTGTCATACAAACTAATAGATCAAGATCGTATCCTTGTAAGGAAAATTTTTTTATTCGTTGAGATATCTTTATGAAATTTGGCGTAGATTATTCTTCAAGACAACTTTACAATCTCCGAACATATGGCACAGATCGGACCACTATAGCATAAACCTGCCATACAAACTGAGTGTTCAAGTGCTATTAATGAAATTTTTTATTTGTAAAGGGTATTACAGCTGCGCTGCAACCGAAGTTAACGATTTTTTTTTCTTGTGCTTGAAGTTTTTTTGACAATTCACCCACTTATAAATACACCTGTACCAGCTCATTGAACTGCTTAGTCAACGCCAGCAGCAATCACATGTCAGCGCTGCTTAACTTGTCATCATTGCTATCTGTTTGGGGGCTAACACGGCTCGGCTGCTTTGAAAGCTTTGCAAAGCTGCGCTTGCTTGTCTATTTCATTTCATTGAATTTACAGTTCACCGGGGGAATACTAAGATCACATATGTATGTACGTTGTTGTGTGTTTATTATTACTTTTTGTACAGTTATTTTTCATTTGGCGATTTCATGCTGTCACTGCTGCTTCCTGCTGTCGCCTGCAGTAGACTTGTCCATACAAAACTTGACTGGCCGATTACGTTTGCGATTTCTTGTGAACGACAACTTAGTGTGAGGACGGGCATGCAGAGGTAGGGGAGGAGAGGGTTGGGAGAAAAGTAACCTTTGTAAAACGCTCTTGTCTTTATGCTGCTTATTTTTTGTATATGTGTGTGTGTGAATTTGCTAGTTTTCACATACACATGCGTGTATGTGTGTACTTGCGTGCATGTGTGCGTGTGTACGTGTTGTATTTGTGTTAGAATCAGTTGAAAAATTGAATTCTAATAGGAAATTAGAGTGCAACGCAAAAGTTTTCGCAATTTTCGTTGGAA
Organism: Bactrocera tryoni; assembly: GCF_016617805.1. NCBI lineage: Eukaryota > Metazoa > Arthropoda > Insecta > Diptera > Tephritidae > Bactrocera > Bactrocera tryoni. The sequence continues at coordinate 76,082,675 of NC_052501.1, forward strand.
CGTTCGAACGTCTGCCCGCTTGCCGCTGCTGGCCGCAGCGATGTGTGGGAAAAAGTCCAAAGAAACCAATAAAAAAGTAAAAAAGAAATACAAAAACACAGTGCAGCAAATCACTTGCGCATTATGCTATGAAACAAATGTTATTTCGAATTTCGCAACCAGCGGACATTTTTAAGTGCATGCACGTGTGTGAATGTGTGTGTGTGCTTCTCAAGTGCATATGTTTGTGTGCATTTTTGATAAATCAGTTGCTGTAGTTGTACGAAATAGAGTTGTTGTTGTTATTGTTGCTCAAGTAAAATAACTTCCGTTCCGTTCAAACAATTTCACTCAATTCGTTTGCACTGCAATCGCACACACACCAACATATGTACTTATATACATACATAGTATGTATGTAGGAACATATCAATAAATAAGAGCTTAGACGTGCTACATAGCTGAGAAGTTGGCGTTTGAGCGGCTAGTTTGAAGAATCCGTGAAACGAAATTTTTCTCTAAATTTCAATATAAACTCTCTTTTGCTCTGAAAGCTTATATTAGCTTAAAGAATCATGTAGAATAAAGGTAAGTTGTTTCTTTGGGGGCTAACTGAAATACTAACCCATCAACAGCGTTTATTTCTATATTGAGATCGGTTTAGCTAACCAAGCTGAATAATTTTCGTGTAAAATTTTACCGTATTTTAGTCAAGCCGCTTGCTTGCGCGCTCTGTTTTACGCTTGGCAACAGTAAAGTTGAAGTTTTGTTTTTGAAATCGTGGTTTAGTAGCATAGTAGTGTAGGTGTTGATTTATACTTTAACAGTGCCTCCGTCTGTCCCTTAATTGAGTCAATTAGTTAGTTAATTAGCGAAATTTCTTCATATTGCCTTGGCTAATTGACTAAATTAAGCGTTATAAACTTCAAAGATTATAGACTTTTTGGGCAGTTCCCACATCAGTCATTTCTACATGACAGGTTTCCAGAGATAGTAAAAGTCAAACTGTCTTATAGCCTTTTCCCACAGCCAAATTAATTTAGTATATTAAAATTATAATTGAGAAACCAGTTTCTGCCTTTGCATGGCCAGATACTCGATTAACGATAGGTTCCATTAACGATCAGTTGTTGTACTTGCTTGTGTTCCTCATTTAGTATTTTTTGTAATGCTTAAAATTTAACGGTTGATTGCTATTTTAACACGTGCGCATAACCAAATTAACAGCCTGTAGAACAACCGACAGAGTTGCATTCCAGTTGCAACACGTTTTGATTAAGAATTAATGCAGTAAAATAAGATTTTTATTTTGTATCGTGTATAAGCCGGTCAGTAGATCAATTAACTCATGTGCGAAAAGGCCATTAAACGACTCCCCTCCCATAATAGTATCTATTATATGCCAAATTATCGTCTACGCTACTGTATTCATATAGAGTTCTTAATGTCGGTACAGCAAATATAACAGACCATTTTGGATATATTTGCTACATTTCAGCATGGGAACGATGACTCATTGCTGTTTTAGGAACTACAAAGGTGTTGAAAATCTCATCAGAATCCTCAGAGAAATGATCTTTAGTCATCAAAAAACATCATCATCATTAGTCATCATTAGTATTCAAAAAACATAAGGAAATCCTATAGGAAGTCTTTTGATTTACGACGATGTCAATTTGCGGTGAAAGATGTTGGTGGCACTATCCTTGCCCTTCAATAAACTATTGTCTGCCATCACTTAACCCATGTCTGTAGATCAGAACTTTTGTTTTTTTTTTACTTCTTAAAAGGAAGTGAAAAGTTTCGGCTTCGTCCGAATCTTCTCAGGAAGTTTATAGTTATTGCCAACTGATAGTTCTGGGAACTTTTTGGACCCATAATTTAATAAAAGCTGCGATACGAAGAATGTCAAGTTAGTTATACATTCATCACCCAAAATTCTGCACCAACTCGGTACTCACATGTGTTTTGAGCCATTTTACAATGTTGTTCAGCTTGAATGGATAACCTTCCAATTTTTAAAGGATTTCTAGGTTTTTTTTGTTATAAAGCTCGTTTAAATGTTTTTTCAGTTAACCACTTCCCAACTTTCAGTATTTGGAAAGTCGCTGAGTTACAATTTCAATGCAAGGACTCCATCCATTCGTAAAGAGTACTTTTGAAGGAGCACATTGCAATACTTTGCAGATGACTCGAAAACTGTGAATGAAATTGGGGTTATAGTGGGACCATATACATGTCAGTGCCCATGGGCTTTCACGCAGAGGTCTATGCCATTAGTAGTTGCACAAAGATTATTCTAAAGAAAAGCTACCACAGAACGGAAAGAAATGTCATTCTCAGTGATAGTCAAGAAGCATTCAAACCATGTCGTTCCTTGAAATTAAATCAGAAATGGTACTGGCGTGCATAAGTTGACTTAATATGGTTGCCACTGAAGTGACAGCTTGATAGTATGGATCCCTGAGCAGAAATGCAGCAATATAAGTCTTCTAGCTGATGTTTTGCAGAAAAAGGCTGTAGTAACCAGTCCAATAGCACCGGAGTAGCTCTGCCACTGGCAACTGGCAACTGGATTGGCCTCGCAATTGCTAGAAGAAGGGTGCTTCGTTGATCTGTTAGGACAGCAGAAGAGGGCTCAACAAATGTAGATAACAGGTCTCAGGATATTCCTCAAATATTAAACTATCTATCTAATTCCCAGATTTATATATGAAGAATGGGCATTGCCCTTCAGCCAATTATCTGTTAGTGCCGCGAACTTCGGGGTCACAATCGAAATAGGTGTATCCGATGCACATATTTTTTTCATTGGGGCCTTGAACTCTTTCTTAAGCTTATACCTTTGCAAGCTGTATATTATGCACAGCGTAAATTGCCCTCTGATTCCATGTTCTAAACTGTTTTAACCTTTTTTGGGTTACCGAAAATTTCGGCCAGCTTTTGGTGCTTACAACTACAATAGCAATCAATGAAATATTTGCAAGAAGTCTCTTATCTACCAACAGCCAGTTTCTATAGTTCCTACGCAATACATTCGGACAGTCACTGACTTATACGACTGCCCTCGTCTACCCCGTGTTTGCTGTTTATGATCTTATAACGTACTCGCAGTTGCAGTGTGTTCTTGTTGCATTGCATTTACTTGTATAAATATTTATTGAAAATGCAATGCGATTGAACAATTTTCAATTGAATTTGGCTATGATGTTTGTTGGCTCAATCGTTCGTACCAAAAACGCTATAGTTCCTTTAGCCCACTTTCGTTTCGAATCAAGGCTCTTTTCATATCATATCTCCCTTCTTTTTCTTCCAAAGCTGTGTGGCTTCCGCTCATCATGCCATCAACATGCACTCTCCTTGTGTCGCTCTCTCTCTCTTCCAAATTCCTGCAATTGTACGCTGTCAGCTCAGTACCCCAATTCTTCTCGTTTGACTGGACCGTTCGCTTTGGTTTTAAAGTTTTCGTGTCCTTTCAATTGATTTTTCTTCGCTTCATTCACTTTGTTCTTTACCGTTGCAATCGCTTTGTGTGTGTTTGTGTGTGAAGTGTCGCTGCGCTACGGAGAATGCGGAGATTGAATGCATTCGTGTATGTTTTTGGCATTCTATCTAGTTAGTGTTTTGTTTGGTGTAATCTTATGGTTGAAGATTTGTCTTTCTTTTACATGCCCTTGCAGCACAATTTCAAATTTCATTGAGTTTATTACTTTGCCGTTGAAGTTTAAAACAATTTCAATCGGATTTCTTACGAAGTGTCCAGCACAAACGCAATAAAGGCACACTTCTTTTACAAACAAAATAAGCGAATGTTTAAAGGACGTTTTATTGAATTTTCTCAGCCTTTTTTGATGCTGAGTTCGGGGTCGAAACTGTGGCTATATTTGTACCCAACGATCATTGCGGTGTTAGTTTTAGAGTTGTTAACTTCACACCATTATGTCTTTGTGCTTGATGATGAACCTTTGTGGGAGCGAAGGAGCTCGCTAGAGCTTGGGAATATTTTATATACTTTTTCAAGTTCCATCCCAATATTGCATGTTTAAATTGTCTCCGAAAAAGCAACCTCTTTCAGCCTAAAATAATCCTTTTGTGCTGAGATGGCTGCCCTGTGGCAGCCAAGTTCTTTGGTTTTTAATCTCCTGAACAGCGGTATAAAGTTATTGGTATAATTGATACATATTCTTTATCTTCACTCAGGTGACTCATCAGAGGCGCAATTCAAAGAAAAAATCTACAAACTTTGGATGCTTCCAGCTTTTTTAAGTCTCATCGTTAGATATATGTACATATGCTTTTCTGAAATCAAATGTATAATTGAGCTTTTAAATAAGAAAACGAGCTCTCTCAATCACCACATTAAAAAACGGACTTTTCTTGTTCTTCTAGAGTTTGGATATCGTATACTTTCATATATATTTCGTATTTGGTATAACTTTTAATGCGAAAAATCGTTCGATTACCTGAAAGAAACAGAGTATCAAAGTGCCGACTCAAACTATGAGAGCTACAAATAAGAGGAAGCCGTAAAAGACATCATAAATGGAGAAGAAAAAGTGACTTAAAAGCGATGGTAAGACTCTCCATTAAAACTACATTAACTTCTTCATTAGTGGAAGTTGCATAAAGCGATATGTGATCTGAAAAGAAAGCTACACATTTATAGATTCATGGTTGGTCAGGTCTTTTATAATATTAGGTATTAAACGAGTTGGAGTTAGGTTAGATTAAGCCCCCAAGCAGAATAGTCTTTGGTGTTGAGGTGATTCTCATTTCTCTTACAGGCAGTTTATGCCACTGGCATCTGCTGAAAATATTCATCTTTACCGCATTAATCCCTTTCGGAAATTGCCCAGTCAGGGGTTCTAAAGGCGAACTGTGCTGTGGGCGAAAAGTTTACTGGACAGACCTTGCATCTGCATAGTTACAAAAGGCTTACACACGCCTGCTAAGATCCCCTGACGAGCCTACCATCCAGTAGTAAACCCCAAGAGGTTAGTGGCCGGCAGGAAGTTGATACTTATTCCCATTCTACAGCTATTGAGTTTGAAGTGCCTGGCGGAGCAATACCACCAGCCTTATAGTTTCTGAGAGCCTGTTTATTGTTTCTTGTAGAGATAAGCCTGTCCTCGGCACCTTCTGTCCTCCTATTGAATTCATTCTAGAAAATCGACAAGTTGTGAGGAATTATAGCAGTTATTAACGTATAGCTTGCGGAGACTTCGAGATCTGATTTGTGATTAAGCTGGACATTAACATAGGCCTTGCTTACTTCGAGTTTGCAACTACTGCACAAGCTATAGTGGGTCATTTTCATTTTTAACGCATCTTCTCCAAATGAGCAGCGCCCCGTTATGGTACCCTGAAGTTTGTATATACTTTTCCTGGGTCAACGTAATAAGTTCTTGTGGTTTGTTTTGCCAAATGTTGGCTGCATATGTTTCGTTAACCGGAATTTGGTTGTAGATCTCCATCTATTCTGCGCTGTTTCTGCAAATTGCATATTGAGCTCATTTTTGAACGTTCTCAGCGAACACGGTATTGCTCCGCCACGAATTCGTCTAGAGAAGGTCCTGCCTTAGTCCACTTGTTTGATTTTTGGTTGCCAAAAATGTTCCTATGACCGTGAACACAAATTATGGATGAGTCCAGTTGACCTGCCAGAGAGTATAAAGCCGCCCTTGTTTTGTTTACTACGCCTGAGTTGATGTTCGCGGACGACAAAGCTAGTAAAACTGCCTGGCTGTGGCTGCACAGGGCTTTTTCGTTTGGAAAATGCTAGCTGAGTTAGGTTGACGGTTAAAATAAAGAGAGAACAAGATCTTTAGAGTATACCCGTGTTCCTACACCGCAGTGCACTTTGGACCCCTCGGTAAATAATGAGGTAGTATTGTTCTCCCCTACTAAATCTCTTCTCCAATCTCGTCTAGAGGGTATTCTCACCTGGAAGTCCCTATTGAAGTCCAACCTTGGGAGAATATATTCTGATTTATTTTTATTAGTTTCGTCCGTCCTCTAGAAATTCGCTATGTCAATAACTCTTCCTATTCCAAGCAGCAATCTCCATAATTCTTACAGCAGAAACTGTTGTCATTTTATGTATGAAAATGTTCAGCACGCCTGAGAGCAACAAATTTGAAATGGACTACAGCAGCTCAGCAGCTTAGTTTACGTTAAGTTAGCTCGTAGGGTGATCCAAAATCGACAGATATACATTTGTTCTTTGTGTTACCCAAAACCTTCTTAAACTGCATTACGCCATGGATCAAGGAAGCTTCATGAGCTCATACGAGTATTAAATTTATTAAAGCGGTTTATATCAATCCCAGTCACTTTGCTAGGTTCTCTAAATGTATTTCAAAAGAAGAGAAAGTACTTAGATGATTCCAACTCACATTCCTCTATACAGCTTAGTCAAAGAAAGTCTGACAAAATATTCAGTCGCATCGCGTGTGTCAGAACACTTAAAATTGTGTCGAGATTGACTTTGCAAAGTTCAAGTATGTAGTTCGTGCAACCTCTTACAATTCACTTTAGGCCAGAAGGATCTCATAGTCTAGAACGCCAGCGGATATTGTACAACCCACACGCTTCCAATCGGATGAAAGCTCAGCAGCTTAAGCCAATCAAACCAAATTTGCCAGATTTACAAAATATACCACGAAAATTCATACTAAATTACAGAAAAGATCCGATTAGTGCTTTTCAAGCAGAATTAGTTGGAACAATTTTTTTCATTGCCAACGGCGATAATATCCTTGCATGCGCAATTGTGCAACAAAAGTTTAGCAGCTTCTTATTTGCGACCATTTCCGCGCTTTTTCCGCAACGCTGAATTTGCAGCCAGTAATTAAACAAAAATTACCACACAATTTCCGTCTCTATTACCGTTACCATTTTCATTTCGGCCATTTCCGTTACGGGCAACTGGATATCCTTTCGTTACAACCATGCGTTGCGTTGCGGTGTGAATGAATGCAACAACCCAACCGCCAAGCGCCCACGTGCCTCTAAATTCATACCTTTAACACACACACACACACCGACGCATATGTACATATGTACAGTCCTCCAACTAGTGGGCGCGGTAGGCGACGGCGCCGCCGCAATAGTTGTTTCCACATCAGAAGCATTTTTGCGCGTTGACAGTTGCCGAAAATGTAGTGAGCATAACTGTGGCGCGGCGCTACGGTTTTAATTGTTGCCATTGTTGTAGTGGTTGTTGTTGCCGCTGGTTGCATGCCATGACGGCGTGCTGCGGTGCATTGTCAGCGATCATTTTAACACCTCCGCCTGATGCTGTAACGCTGCGCAGGGCGGTGAAGCGGAAGTGAGTGGGGGTGGGAGGCGCAATTTTGTGGCACAGCGTTGCCACACATGCACAAAAGCAAGTATGGACTCGTGCGTAGATTGGCGGTGGTTATGAAAGGATGTACCCCTGGCTGCAACGCGAATACAAGCGACTCAAACGCATAGTACATGCATACATACAAACATCCCTAGCTAGGGGTAGGCTGTGTAGAAGATTGTGGCATGCAATATGACAACAAAATGTCCAGCTAACGTTGCCACCGTTGTGTCGACATAGACTTGAATGCGTGCTGACAGTTTTCACCGTTAAAATCTAGCTCGGCGCGGCTCGCTTGCAGTGCCCAATCTAATACGCGCCCAATCGCTTTGTTTTTGTGTTGCACCAATAAATGTATTGAGATAAAAATTCTATTCTATTCGTATAAACACATAAATACATGCCACGTGGGAGAAAGCGTAGAGCGTCACCAAGTTTTTTCAACTGGAGGGTAGCTCTGAGCAGTATTAGCCACCTGAGCTTGCCAGTGGAAAATCTCAAGACAAAAAAATGTCTAATAAAGTCTGTCGATCTTTGGTTCGCATTAGTCATTGAGATCTCCTATTTCAAAGTTGATTTGTGCTATTTCTAGTTTTCCTTTGTTTCTGAAATTATCGAAACGAAGCTATTTTCCAACGATACCTTTCTTTAAGTGCTAACAGCAGCCTTTCCGCAACGAAATTCAACTCTGCTTAATCAGCTAATCAAAGAAGACTCATAATTAGATCGCTGAGTCCTATCGATGTGCCTTTAAAGTTGGGTTGTCTACTCGTTTCAAAGTTTGTACTATTTTAATTTCATAATTTTTTTTTAGAAACCTTTCTTAAAACAATTCAAGAGCTTGTTCATCTAATACAGTTAACATCCAGGGGAGGTTATCAAGAAAGATTTTCGGAACCTTTGTCGAATTTTAGAGAACTTATAGATGCTAAGTTAGTTGGAGAATGATAGTTTCAATCAAGAAATGGTTCACCAAATGTCGAAAAATGTTAAGCGAGGAAATAACAACTAGTATAGCTATCATGCAGGGAAAATTCTCAAGAAAGATTTTCAAAATCTTTATCGAATTTTAGATCCAGCATAGCTATCATTCAGGGGAGGTTCTCAAGAGAGGTTTCAGAACATTTGTCGAATTTTAGCAGACTTATAGATGCCAAATTCGTGCGAAAATGTTAGACGTCGTTAGGTCAAGAAAATGTGCAGCCAAATGTCGAAACATTTTTGGGTAGGAAATATCATCCAGTATAGCTATCATCCAGCGTAGGTTCTCAGAACTTTTGTTGAATTTTAGAGGACTTTCGGAAGCGAAGTTGGTTAAAAAATTCAAGAGTTAGAGTCTTCCACCTTCGTTGGTCTAAACAAATGTCAGGTAAACCGCTTCTGTTAGGAGAGAAGATAGTTTTCATATTCGCTGGACGGTTCTCTGTAATTTTCAAATATTCAATAACATGTGAAAATTCATATCTAAACTCTCCTGAAGGACCTTCATATATTTACGTTGTAGAAAGCGGCTCTAAAAACGATTTCTGTACCGACATTTTGTGTGTTTTTATATGTGGATGAAAACTGAACGAATCTATTCTATATAAGAGTCACCAGCCGGTGAATTGAATTGGCTGGAAATGTTTTCTTGGTTATTTGATCCTTTAAGTTGGACTGACCTTTTCTCCTAAGTTAGGCTGTCTCGCTAATTTTAAGAAGTGCTTATGCTAATTTTAGTCTTAGAAATATTTTTTGTCATTTTACTTTATTTGATGCTGTTAAATATATATCTGTTATATATATCTATTTATTTAACCTATATACATTTTTCTATTTTCAAAGGGGAAATATATCTAGCTTATATTGGGTCTAATGAGAAATGATCATCTTTGAGAACATAATTTTTCTAAATGATTTGACTGCCCATGCTATTTGAAGAACTTAGAACCGTGCTCTTGCAAAATCTTATCAATCTGTGTTAGAAGTAATGAGAAGTATTCAAAAATGCATTTAGAGCACAAAACTAGCGCTTCGGTAAGCTGACAAACTGGATGCTGGAGACCTGATAAAGTCCATTAAGGGATGTTGGTATTTTAACACGGCAGTTGCCAAAATAAATATGAACATTAGTAAGGCTTTCTATAAGGTATTGAAATCTCAAAAGAAATCTACATTTAGGGCACAAATTTAGTGCTCTTTATTATTCAAAACCAAACGTACCGTCAATACTTCATGGTGAATTGCTGAGATTAGTCTCAAGTTCAATAGTTCTTGACTTGGAAATCAGCTTGAACTATATAAAAAGAAATATCATTTCAAGGTTCACTATCATCCATGTGACTAACTGGAAAATAAAATCAGAACGCTTTTCCTACCACTGTACCCCACTTCCCAACCGATTTACCTTCTGAAAATAAACGTAAGGCTCTTCTGTACTCATATAACCCCCAGAACCCTCTCGCGGTCGCGCCTTTGCACAGCAAAAATGACGAAGGTATCAGCACATGTATCAGCATACCCCACTATCCGCAGAATTGGTCTATTGTGTTGGAATTTTTTCGAGGCTACATTTCTATGTATACATGCAACCACTGTATATTGTATGCTCGCCTGCTTGTATTACCGAATCTGTTCGCAGTTTAGTTCGTTTGTTTTGTTTTTTGTATTGAAGTTGGTTGCGTTTGTTGTTTTTGGTGTTTGTCACATTGCTGTCGTTTGGCGGTTGCACACCAGGCGCCTTTGTGCGGCAAACATTTGATGACAGCTCAGTGAAAAATTCGCAGTTTCGCGGGTTTGGCTTTTGGCAAATTAGATTTGCATTGAGATTGGTGATTCAACAATTTGCGACAGCGACGCACGAACGAAAAAAATAAGAGACAGCCTTTATGTAGTACCTCTAACTGTGGAATTAATGAAATAGTTGAGATACCTTTCAGGCTTGTAGTAATTTGTAGCACTGTTGGTGTTCATTGAGGCATGTATTTTAATGAAAGACAAAAGGAAATATTTTAGATATGATTTTCGTAAGTTTTTTGAATCGGTTTGAAGGAAAAATTTTGTTGAAGGAAATAAAGTAAATGGTTTCCAAAGAATTCGGGTAGTAAATATATTTTTTATGGGATTTTAACTTTAGGGCTGCCTAGCTATAGTTTTAAATTATTCTCATAACCTGTAATTTTACCCACATTGTTGCTAAGTACATGTCATTTCATCTATTGGCGATTTTGGTCTTCACGGGCTTAAAAAACTCCAAATAACCTTGATCGTGGATTCAACTTGGAGTAGGTATGTTTTAGGACTGAAGTTTTTTTGAATTGGTTGAACCCTCGGCTGGTGGTCTCAGAAAGACGTGCGTCAACTGTCGTTTTATACTCTAAACAGAGATAACCCCTGGACTAATTTAGACGACCAACTTCCGGTAGTTGGACAGCGGAACTAAGTGAAGACCCTATAGAGATTAATAGTGAAAATAAGAAAAACAAAACGGATTTGGGGTCAAGTATGTCGGAACCAACTTTGATCGAACACCATCCCAGGTAACAACACCCGGTGTACTTGCTGACGACAGTCCGACCCCCAAAGGATCAAATTAATGCGTTGATCAGCACCCTGAAAATTACGGGCATTTTCAGTAAAAATTAGCAGTGTGGAATGGACACACTAACCACCTTGGTAGGGTTCGAAGCCCATCTAAAATCCCCGTACTTTGGGTCCGGCACCCGATTGCACTGTAACTCCACATTCAACTGTCAAAGCGTCGGTTCTTCCCGCATACGGGTCTTAATCACAACCCCTACGATACTCCCTGAAGGGAGAGTCCGCATGACCAAGTTAAAGAGATCTTCAGGGGTTCCTGCTACTCGTGGTACCAGAATTAAGTCTCTGGTCAGACCGCGTATCCGACACTACTACTAGTTGAGCTTCCATACTGGTCTGGACTGGTGACCAGGGGTTGAAGCCCATACGCATATTATAAGCACTCACCATTCACATAAGAACCTAACCCAAATCCAGCTAATCCCTATTCCATCCAGATCCCTAATGTTCGAGTACATCGGGCTCTCAGACAAATTCGGAAATCTTGGTTACCCTCAACAAATTCAACGTTCCGAATGTACTCACAAATCACCCGACCGTTAGCACTATTGTCCTATCGATCTTGCCACCTACACCTGACCCTATAATCTAGAAGCCTCCTAATCCTTAGATATCCCTCCCTCCTCACAACCATCCTAGGCAAGTCAAGTCAAAAAGCAGTGAAAAAATATACCTTTTAAAAGCGCGGTTACCGTCTAGCTATTGTAGGCCTGCAAGCAAAAGCCTGCCAACTGGAGAAATAGGTAGGGCTGAGGTGTGAAGAAGAATCGCCAGCACCGACAGAGTAACTTGTGTTAGGTTCATAGCATCTTATCTGCGCTCGCGCCTGAGGAGATAGAGGAAATGTTGCTCTCTTGCAATCTGTCTCTTTTAACTCGCGACTCCTTTACTTCGAACAATGCCAAAAATTAATGAGCTGGTGCTTGGAGTGTTCAGGAGATCCTTCGAATTTTTTGACGCTTTATGTATTGGCAGCGACTATCGTGTCCGGACAAATGACTTAATATGATATCTTCCAGCGAATAAACATTTAGCGGAGACTCTGGCTCGGTAAAGTTTTGAAAATGGTTGACGGGGTTCCAGCGCAACAGATTTTCTATGTGAGAGTCGGAAAGAAATGTAGAGTTAGACTACTTCTCCGGCGGCACAACCAAGTAGAGGAAGCAGCTGATGAAACTCAGTAAACGAGGCTGGAAAAAGCGGCTTTTATGAGGCAATATTACGTCTTCCCAAAATCCAATAGGGTTGATGAGGCAAATTAAAATGAATAAGATTTTTCTTTACTTCAATTACACATATACCTGAAGTATAATATGACTTCATGAGCTTCAAATATTGCTACATATCAAGATAATAATATTAAATTTTTAAATATTCGACAAAGCTGACCGAAGGCGGCGCAAACCCTTTAAGTACTCATACCTTGATAACACTTCAACAGACAGTGGGCAACGAAAGATAACTCGGATGTGCACACACATTAGTAGGAGTCGTAAATACATACCCACTTGTATGCCTTACAATCCTTTAACAGGGTCGAGGTAAAGACAAAATTTGCATTGGAAGCCACTCTCAGCTGCATGCACCAAGATTCGCTTTTGCCAACACCATCAGCATCAGCACCATAGTAAAGTCAATTAGCCGAGGTACTTTGTTGCGAAGTAATTGACATAATGAAATTTGCCAACCGACCAGGCAGAACGAAACGAACCGCCCGTGCCGTCTCTAAAGAAAGAGTCAAGTAGCTGAAACGGTCGCCGGTAGACGGCTATGCAGTGTACATAGACCGACGGTGCTCATACTAAGCGGTTATTAGATTTAGTAGCCACACTTAAGAAGAACATAGAGATAGAGAGACAAGAAACTGGGCTATGTTTGCACAAACATTCGAGTACGGCCAAAAGCTTTCGATACATATTCGTGCCAGAGGCAGTCGACGGAAATGGCAGCACTACTACTCTGATGGCTGCTAAACGTGTTGAAACGCTGCGGCTGTTAACACAATAAGAATCCATATTATCCTTTTAACTTGAGGTCTGTGCTTGCTTTGTGTATCTACAGGGAAGTAGTGCAGGATTGAGAGAATCGGCACCGTGGTTGCAGTGTCTGGTATATTTGACACCGGTAAAGCATGCTGGTTGCAGGTTGCTGTTCTTGAAGGGTTGTGGTATGTCTCCCTTCACCAAAAATTAATTGTGAAAATTTTAAGGGCTTCAATAGTTTCTTAGAATACTTCCTAAGCAACATAGCCAGAGATTTTGGTTTCAGTACGTCTTCAGATAGACAATCTTTGTGTGCTTAGCTCCCTTCCTATTCTTAAAAAGAAAGAAATTAATTCCGTGTTGCCGTTCTGACAGTTTAATTATCTCAGGTTTCTTCTTCTTTATTGGTGTAGACACCGCTTTCGCGCGCTTATAGTCGAGTTTACAACAACAAGACAGTGTTCTTCCTTTTCGTTGCTTAGCTGCAATTGGATAATCCAAGGTCCTTCTCTACATGGTCTTTCCAACGGCTTGGAGATCTTCCTCCTCCTCTGCTTTCCCCGGCGGATACCGCAGAGTTTTTTTCTGGAAAACTCGTAACGTCGACTCTTCAGATGCTCTCCTCGTTCATGCCTCTGCACCTTATAGCAGGCCGTAGATGATGAGTGGCTTGTGGAATTTGGTCTTTGTTTGTCGAAAGAGAACTTTACTTCTCAATTGCCTACTCAGTCCGAAGTAGCAACTGGTGGCAAGAGTTATTCTGTCTTGAATTTCGAGACGTTATTGTTGGTGTTGATACTGGTTCCAAGATAGACGAAATTATCTACGCGGTCGAAGTTATGACGGCCAATATTGACGTGGGAGCTAAGACCCGACTGTGACGACTATTTGTTTTATGTCAGCAGATATTTCGTCTTACCTCGTTCACTACCAGACCCACATGCTTTACTTTCTTACCCAGTCTGGAGAAAGCAGAACTAACAGCGCGATTGTTGAGGGCAATAATATCAATATCATTGGCGGATGCCAGCAGCCGCACATCTTCTAGTTCCTTGAATTCCACCTTAAATGGTTTAAATATAATACACTTTGCTTTCCTCAATAATCCCCCAGTTAGGAAATAAACAATTCTCTCTAATTCCTCAACATTCTCCATAAACTGCAATTCGCTGAACCCATCAAAGTCATACTTCAATGGAAAATTAAAAGCATCTACCAACGTGCGAAAGGCATGCAATTACAACAAATTTCAGCCAATTGCCAAAGCAGCCGTCAATAGCTGAGGTGATAGCTGCCGCCGCCAGTCCACTCCTGGAGCTTTGCTCCCAAAAACCGCAACCAAAACCGCCAAATCATTTATTCTCGATAGTCGTTTGGCTCCTAAGTAGCATTTCCTCTGGCGTTTGGTGCTGCTGTTGCAGCCACAGTGCACTGCACCATTCTCGCGTGCGCTTACAATGCAGCCCGCTTGCTCGCTCGCTTCCGGGAATCCACAACAATTTTTGATTTTTCTTTTTATCTCTCTTATATTTCAACCTGTTTAATATTGTATCTGCAGACACGCTGCTTCACTGGTAATGGTTGGTTAAGTAGCATTGGACGCTTCAGCTTTGGTGGGACGAAATTGTACATGAGACCCCAAAAGCCGCGCTACTAACCACGCTGCATCATTGCAGCGCGTTTGCTTCAGGGAACTTGGCGCACCGGCAGCTTCCCATAGCCCAAGCGCGCCGGCTTGCATATTCGACGTACTGCAGTCGCCAGCAATGCCGGTAATTCCATTGGCTTCTCGATATGTACGGGTGTCGGCACTGCGGATCGTTAGCCGCTTGGCTCTGTTGGTCTGTTCGCAGGTCGCTACGCTGGGGTTTTCCATTGGCCATGCTTCATTTCATTGCTCTTTTTGTGTGCCGGCTTCTGCTGGCTTGCAGTATTCGGTGCTGCGGTTTCCGGCTTCGTGGTACTTTGTAACACTTTGGCATTTTTATCGTTCTTTGCATTGCGATTTTTTGTCGGAGTTTTGCGCTTTAAGATAGTCGTCGGTTTAGTGTGTTTGTGGAAGATTTAATAGTTGTGCGAAGTTATGGGTATCGAACTGACTTTGCAACAGGTTTTAGTCTAATTTTAAATGAACCTCTCCCCTAAGTAGTGTGCTTAGGCTTAGACTTGCTAAATCGATATCCCAGAAGACGGAATCCCAGAAGTCTAGAATGACCTACCTCTACATATAAGTATGAATATAATCAGTTTACAACTGGAGCCTATAACTCACCGTAAGGCGGTCTCACGTTCAATAATTTAATATCCAACGGTTTCAAAATAGAAGTAGGTTACCTTCCGCTGAGATTTTCTTCAACTTCGAAACAACTCATCAAGCAGCCGAACCTGAACTCAAAAAGTGGGCGAAAAAAGGCCCTCTCCCTTAGCAAACGGTCATCTTGAACCGCCCAGTGTTGGATCCATGACATCAGTATTATATTATATTCTTATCTATCATTCTTCACCCGCACGTTTACCTCAACCTTCGATAATGGAACACGTCAGATAAATATCTGTACAAGTGGAATGTAGTACAGCCAGCTTGGGACGTAAAGCCACTGTGACTGACGAAAGCACCGTACTTTTTTTTTAAAATCTTAGCCACTGCATGCCAATGTTCCGCCGCATTCACCCAACTTTCTTGCCAAACCTCCTATGAGCTGATCTCATTCGCAACAAAAACGTTTTTTCTTTTTTCTTATACCGTTACATTTTGCCTCACAGCGCACACGGACACGTTGGTTGGTTAGAATGTGGCGTGGCAATACTGTGCTCTAACCACTTATGGCCTGTCATTCCTTTCATTGCCTCACTTCAATTCAGTAGCAGTTTTGTGATCTATTTTCGCTTAAAGTTTTATTACTCCTCAGAGAATTATTGGCAGAAATGCTGCAATTGAGATCTTTTGTTTTTCGTTGGCATCGTGCTTGCTGGTAATTACGTTTTTTTCTTCTAAGCTCGAACTCTGTGATTGCATTGATATTCAAAAAAGTCGATTTGGAGCTTAGAGAAACGTTAAGAACTCAGTACTGCCACATTGTTTCAAATTGGATCTGAGGAATTTTACTGGCCATGGTTTAGGTTTAATAAAAATGTACACTTAAATTTGCGAATCGAGTTTCGAAGCTGCTGGTCGATTAATAAAAGTTTTCGTCCAGCAGAAAAAAAAGCTCAAGTCTTATTTCAATTCCTGTAGTATCGATGAATAAATTTTTTGGATAATTCTGTCCATTGCGGTGAATAGGTCTATGATTTCGATAAAATGTAAGAAAAGGGTCATTGACCTTTTAATGTAAAAAAAAATTGTCACTGACTCCAAATGTAAAGAAAGGTTGTTTACTCGGCTACAAAGGTTGTGAACTTGGCTAAATTTAAACAAAAGGGTTATTGACCTTATGTAATGTAAACAAACGGGAGGCTCACAATGGCGTTATTGACCTCATAAAATGTAAACACAAGGATCATTGATCTTATAATGTCACATCATGACTCTAAGTCACATCACTTCGAACCGCCAGAGTCACCTAAGCACTAGCCAGGCACGATGCCTGCTTTTCTTATATACTATAGACCCAGTTGACAGCCAGTTTCTTGTGAGGTCACCACGTGTTTTTCAAATCACATCACATCAAGGCCCGATAGTCAACTAAGCTCAGGCGAGGCACGTTGCTTGCCCTTTTTTATAGAGCCAGCTAGCAGACAGCTTTCCATGAGGTCACTTCGTGTATTTTAAATCATATCACATCGATGCGCGAGATTCATCTAAGCACAGGCGAGGCACGTTGCCTGGCTTTCTTTTGTAGTGCCAGCTAGCGGACAGCTTTCCGTGAGGTCACACATCACATCACATCACATCGATGCGCGAGTGTCATCTGAGCTCTGGCCAGACATAGCGCCTGCCTATCTTTTATAGAGCCAGAGGGCTTTCCATGAGATCACTGCATGTATTTTAAATCACATTACACCGTCCAGGATCCCTGGATTCGAAAGATATAGAAACATTTTAATGAAACATTCTATGTTTTACGTGCCATCTCCAAGGGTTGTTCATACAGACGGAATGTCTTCTTCTTCATTGTTCGCCAAGGACCGTCGGCGTTGTTGAAAGTAAATAAAACGTCATGCCGCAACCAACTTCGGCTAGACTATGCCTAACACATGGCACCCCCGGTATAAAGCAGATTGATATCTCTCCTTCACTGAACTGCCGTCATAATTGCGCTTCCAATCTCTTCATTGCATTTTTTGCCAATCATTCGGCTTGAAACTGTGACCTGTGCACTATTTTTATGCAATTAAGCATTCAAAGCAATCACAATAATTACAAGCCATCATCACTTGAATAAACGCAACTCAATCGCCACACAATATAGACAGTTATGTATGGAAATACGATGCAATTACATCGGTATGTATTAGTCGCAGTTCAAGGCGGTCTGTGGGCGGTGTGGTAATGGATTTCAGGTCAGCTTGTCATATGTCGGTCGTTGCGGTGGACCAACTATTCAACCACAAACATATGCATAAATACATCTGTATGTTTGTACCTGCAGGGAAAGGGTCTTTGGTGGCTTAGCAGTAGCTTGTGCAAAACCCTTAGGGTTGGGTAGTCATTGATGCTGTAGAGCAGATAGAGAATGACATATCTACATAATCACCGTCCGGGAATGAGTTACAGCTTAAAAAAATTATTAGTATCCTTACAAATGGTACAATTGCATACTGACGGACAACCAACGAGCTCTTCTTCCTCCATTTCCAATTCTTTCTGGCAAATGCAAAAACTTCGGTCTGGTTCGATTTATTCTCCTTGAGCGTTCGGATCAGCGTCAGTATTGATTCACAACTTTTTCTTAGTCTTCTTGTTTAAAACTGTTTTTGGAGCAAGCTTGTGGTCGTCTATCGAGTCAACAGCCTTTAGTTCATTAACTTTTACTTCGGCTGTATTTTGCGCGTAAATTTCGTCATTGAATACAACTTAAGTATATTTATATCCTCGTCTTATATATCCATAGCACTCATATCATCTCTAAGTCGGCTTACTGGTTACTGCCTACTGGCGACACACGCCCGCAGAATGGGCTGCCAGATCAACAAGACTCCAGAAAATGTCTAGAGCAAGGCTCCAGGTAAACAGTGGAGCATTTCTTGTGCACTTGTCCTGCTTTGACAAGACTACGTTGTAAGCATATGGGGACCCCGCGGTATAGTACGTTGGAGAAGGTATCGACAGTGAGGCCGCAGAGTCTGTTAAAATTCGCGTCAAGCGCAGACATCCCAAAGAATGACTACTCCTCATGGACCTAGCAACTGAACTCCATCTGGTATCGCAAAGGACCAAAACAGGTCTAAGTGTGGCTTATTGGCCTACCAGTATAACCTGACCTATAAGTCGGCATTCAAAACACCTTACAAAGGACCGCCAGTCGCCAATTTCTACTAGACAAGCGTCATCTTTAGCTCATACTAATTTTTTTTAGGCTAATCTATTACAGTTTTCAAAACGGAACAAAATACCGATTTTACCCCAGAACTCTTTGATAAAAGGAAGATCGATCAAAAATATCTATCATATTTCTTTCATATGGAAAAAACTAAGGCTGAAAATGGAAATGACATGCAAAATACGAATGTTCTTTCAAAAAACCGCCGCCCCACGAGATCGCTTAGGACACTTCTTAAGGTAAATGCGATTGACTGTACAGTAAAATCTGTTTCAACAGGTTACTCATGAAGATAAGAGCGAATGAGCGTATAGAGATTGATGGACAAGTCTATTTCGATCCTTAAAAAACAAAGTTGTTGTAATGCTCTAGAAATATACTTTTTATGTGACAGATGCTGTAGATCAACTTAAGATAATGTTCTTGTTGAATCGTGCCAACATATGTATCGTCTACACCTAGATCGAACTATGAAATAAGGAGTTCTAATACTAAGAGCTTCATGTTATATGAAAAGTCTGATACCGTGGTCTTTTCCAATAGTATAAAAACTATAATCTAATATTTCCCGCAAGTCAGTTATGTCATTTAGAGGCTAGAAGGCGCAGTTCCCGTCAGGCGCAGAATGGTAGATAAACGAGCTATCTGAAATAATTGGCGCAGGGTTCGACTCCCTCGCCTTTCTTTACGAAAACAACATCCGTTCGTTTGCATACGCGAACCAATTCGACACAGTATCATTTCCAGTAGGGTACAAATTAGGGTATCCATTATGCTTCGATTTGATTTTGTTTTAACAAACACCTCTTGAAGTTTCAGTTTTTGCCCTAAAACAAGGAGCCAATGTAAACTAGATTTTTATTTAATCCATATGACTATGAGAAAACTTCAGACACCTTATAAAATATATGCATATGTTAAATGACGAGCATCGATTTAGTCACATTCGCCTGTCTGTATATACCCAAACTAGTCCCTCAGTTTATGAGATATCGCTTTGGAATTTCGCAAACGTCCTTTTCTCCCCTATAAGTTGCTGATTTGTCGGAACTGCCGATACCGCACTACGATAGCTTATAAGTTATATAAGTTCATACAAAATGACCGATCGAAATTTAGTCCTTGTTGGGAAAAATTTGGTATTTGACGGGATAGCTTCCAGAAACTTGGCACGTCGAAAAATCTGTCTTGATCTCATCTTTGAAGTATATAGTTGCCATACAAACTAAAAGATCGGATTCAAGTGCTTTTATGTGTTTCAGATAGATATCTCAAAACCTTTGGGATCCATTTTAGCATATATAGACAGACGGCCGACGAATAGACGGACATAGCTAAACCGACTCAGCTCGCCATGCCGATCATTTATAAAATATTTTTTGTATAGGGTCTCCGACATTTTCTTCTGACTTCATAGCGAATTCGGTACTATATACCCTGTTCAGGGTATAAAAAATCAACTTTAGTACACATCTACGTCTGAATACATAACAGATGTGCGTGTTCTTTTCACATCGCGTACATTGAGTGGCTTCACTGATTTCCGTCAATGCTACGCTCTTGATTACACAGCAGCGGTAACAACTGCAACAGTAAGCTATTAATGAACCACACTTACAGTAGCAACAACAAAAACTTCCTCAACAATCACGTCACCCCCGCACGCCATTCAACACCACTTGTCTTTCACCATTATAGCATGAACCTTGTTGTTATTTACCTCATTGCTGACGTTTGATGGATGACGGTGTTTTTTTGCAGCAACAGATTTTTGTTGATATTGATTGCAGTTGTTGTTGTACGTGTTGGTTGTTGCAGAAACTTGTTGAATTGGTGAAATCAAGCGTGTAGCAATCGAAAATCACCATTTTAATTGACTGAATCAAGTTAATCAGTTGGTCAACATGCTATTGACTGCACGTGCGCGTTCTCATTATGCGCATATCCAGCGTATAACGGTAAATAATTAAGCACACACAAGCATACAGTGCTGTGTGAAAATGTGCAGTGTGAATTGGTTTTAATATGAAATATTAAGGATGCTCGCAAGTGCACTCAAGCCGTTGATCAACTGACACACACTTATGCCGATAGAGGGCGCTACTCGCTTTTTGCCGCTTGCTACTCTCTTGCTACTAACGGCTCGTCCGCGTACTTCGTCTGCATTGCAGTACTGTGTTGAAAAAAACAAAATGGTGGCAGAAAAAAGTTTCGGCTGATTAAGGCCCCCAAAGCGAAATTACCACCATTTCATTGGTCTTAATTCATCCCCCGAGTGCTATAAAAAAATTGTGCGCCATTTGACAACAATAAAGTTAAAATCGGACACACAAAAGTTGAAGCTTTTTAATTGGCGACAATGCTGCCGGAAATTAAAGGAGGAATGGCTGGTGAAATGGCGTATTTCGGTGGAGAAATCTCAATGTAGGGTTTTTATAGCGCGAGAGTCCAACGTAGGATTCTTAAAGTGCGGGTTCAGAAAATGAAAGGTTTTTTTTAGAAAAATATAAGCAGAGGGATATATTAGGTTGTCAAATATCTCCCATCCGCTTTTTTGCTCTTTATTCAATGCTTTATAAAAAAGTGTTACAGTGATCGGATTTAGTTCAAATACATATGCGCCATTTCGTTCGATAATCTGTTTCCATCTAGACGGCAACTTCATATTACCCCCCTCGTAGAAGCCCCCCTTCTTATTTGCGAAGAACTCGAACATCCACTTTTCACAAGCCTCTTTTGAGTTCAACTTTACACCAACAAGGGCGTTCGTCATGGACAGGAACAGGTCGTAATCACTTGGCGCTATGTCTGGGCTATATGGTGGATGCGATAAAACCTCCCATCCGAGCTCCCGTAGCGTCTGACGAGTCATCAACAAAGTGTGTGGTGTAGCGATGTCCTGGTGGAACACTACACCCTTTCTATTGGAAAATTCTGGACGCTTCTGGTCGATTGGCTGCTTCAAGCGGTACAGTTGTTCGCAGTAGATGGTAGAACTAATCGTCTGGCCATATGGGAGCAGCTCATACTTGATGATTCCCTTCCAGTTCCACCAAACATACAGCAAAACCTTCCTGGCCGTCAATCCCGGCTTGGCCACTGTTTGAGACGTTTCACCGGTATTCAACCACTACCGTTTTTGCTTGATATTGTCGTATGTGATCCATTTTTCGTCCCCAGTCACCATCCGCTTCAAAAATGGGTCGAGTTCGTTTTGTATCAGCAGCATACCGTAGACGTTGATTCGGTCCAGAAGGTTTTTTTGCGTCAAATCATGCGGCACCCAAACATCAAGCTTTTTTGTGTATCCAGCCTTCTGCAGATGGTTTAAAATGGTTTGGTGACTAACTCCGATATTCTGGGCGTTGCCACGAGATGCCACATGCCGGTCTAACCCGATGTTTTCCATGATTTGATCGGTTTTCGTCGTCAAAGGTCTTCCGCCGGCTGACTTATCAATGGTGTCGTTTTCACCCACTCTGAATCGTCGAAACAATTCCACCGCGGTTCGGAGTGATAGAGTACCATCACCCAAAACACCATTAATCTCACAGAATCTTCACTAAATAGCGTGAATTTCGGCTTTAGTGAACTCCATGTTTACACGTCTATAACTGCAGAACGCAATATCCAAACTAAACATGCATAGCGTCGTTTTGTAGGTTATGTCAAGACCTTTCAAAGATGTATAGTATTGCCAGATACGAGCTCTGTAGCGCAGAAGGGAGATATTTGACAACCTAACATGACGTAGCTTTGCTGAGTCGAAAAACGACTAATTTTCTGAAATAATTAAGGAGAGGATTACTTAAGGTAAAATCAATTGCAAAAATTATTTATTGTTTGATCGAGTATCCGATAAAGATTTGTTAAAAGCTTCCCCAAGGTTGTGTGCTGATAATATTTATCTCTTACTTCCTTTAAACAGTCACGCTATCCACAAGATCTACGGGAAGTTTTTACAGTCCTGCGCTTTTCTCAGCCAAATTTTTAACTGTACTTATCCTGCTCTCACGGATAGTTTCTCACATCCAGATTCTATACCATTCGGATTTGATCGCATCCGTTGGTTGCATTTTTATAATCGTTCTCGAAGCCCGGTGTTATGCTGATAAGCTATGTAAATGTAGAACCTGGGGGACCACTTGGTGCCTATAGAACTTCTTATTATTCTTATCAAAAGTACTCAATGTTATCTTTATAGAAAGAAGAGCAAAGGGAATGAGTTTGAGAAAGATAACTGAGAATAAAAAGTGCCTTTTGCTGGACTGGTTTGATGGGCTCTAGTTGACCCAGTTCTTGAGATGCTAGTGTCTTCATTCCGCAACGTGGCGCCAATTGGAAATTCCAAGTAAAGCCAGAACCTTCTCCACCTGGTCTTTCCAATGGAGTGGAGGTCTTCCTTTTCCTCTGCTTCTCCAAGCGGATATTGCGTCGAATACTTTCAGAGCTGGAGTATTTTCGTCCATACGTATGACAAGAGTTAACCTTCGCAACCGCTCTCTGTTAATTCGCTTAGCTCTTTTTTCATTGGGGGCGTGTTTTACGTGGCGGATCCCAAACCCAGCGCACAACCCTGTGGAGGTGATGTTTCGCCTTCAAATTGATGTACCTAGAGGATACTTGGTCTAGGACCGGAAGCCGTGAGCTGCGTGAGCCATATGTAAAAGAATCGTTTCTGGCCACTCCCAAGTGAATGACAATCAGAGAACTTTCCTCACTTGCGTGAACTTCTACACATCACTCCGTCCTCTAGAGGTTAGGTTGAGTTAAATTTAGTTATGAGGTCGATCTTTGCGGGTATCTCACTTGAATAGTTTAAAACGCCGGTCCGTTGTGTTTCCTTAAACTTCTATATAATAGATCATAAGATCCTTTCAAATCGATTTAGTGCTTTGAGCCTACCACAAAAATGATAAGACAGTTAATGTCAGTTGAGGTTATGTCTCCTTGTTCGCCGAAGGTAAGACTAACGAGATATTTCAAACCCAGTATTGCAAAGCGTGGACAATTGAGAAGAAAGTTCCTGGGTGTTTTCGTGTCATCTTTAGCGTCCGTCAAGATCCTGTGTCCTACTCTAGGCCAAATGGAACTTGTAGTCGTATAGAGGCTGGCCTTCAACCAATGCCTCGTAAGCGCATGCGAGGTCTATTCGTCCATGGCTAGAGCGGAAGATGCCAATGAAGACTCAATTCGAACCCAATGTGAGTGAGACAAGATGGCTTTCTGGCTAGCTCGCCGGCTTTGAGGTTACCAGCTTTTCCGCTATACCCAGACTCCCAAACGAGTCTGATGGGGTGGCTTGATGTTATTTCTAGTGAGAACAGCTTTGACAGCTAAGTTTGCGATCTCAGCGTTAGTATTGCCGCTCTGCTGTCGGTGTGAATTCTCACCTCCCTGAAAAAGGCTGCACCTCATAGCAGTACATCCACCGCCGCCTTAAAAGCAGCACTTTTTGCTAGAAGACTACAGGAGTCCAGTAGCTTAAGCCTAGAATCGGCGGATAGCTCTTTCCACTCCAACTCAACTAGGGGAAAATTGGAAAATTTCAAGTTATAAGAGCTTGAGTTCGAATTCCATTTCGTGGTTTTTATGAATAGCTTTGAGACCAAGCTAATAGTATACAAGACGAAAATTGAAATCTATTCTTTTGTAAATGCAACCTCGTCCTTCCGAACTGTTATGTAAGCAAAAACGTGTTGACCGTTTTATTGCTTGTAAAGTGGCTAAAAGTGGCAACACCTCTTCCGGCATTAATGTTTGCTGATTTCCTCGTAAAGGTGCGCACAAATTGATTTCAACGAAAACAAAAAATTGAAGAAAAGAGAAATTTATTGCAAAAAAGTGGAAAAATCGCTGATTGCCTTTGTTTTACTGACACGATTGCCAGCTGTTGTTGCTATTGTCCACACTTGAACGGTGTGAAATGCCATCGTGCGCATCGTGCGAGCAATCAGCAGCTCAATACATTCACTAATTTTCTACCTTGCCGCCACAGCCCGCTCCCCTGCAACGGTTTTTATTTCAACTTTTTCATGTAAATTTACGCCCAAAGCGAAAAGGCAAAATTAATTGATTGCCCAACATCAATTGGTCTGTAGTCACACACACACAAACGCACACACAGGCACATACAAACACACATACATGTGTATATATCAATGAGCAGCTGATCAGCGTGTGAAATCGGTAAGTGTATGCATCAAACGAGCGATAAATGCCCGAATGAGTGGTCCGCAAAGCGAGGGGATTGAATTGAACCGAGCGCCGCTGCCAATCAATTTGCAATTTACGTGCATTTTGCCTTTTATTTTTGCCGCTGCTTTCTTCCACTTCCTTGCATCGTTGTTTTTTGTTTGCCATTTTCCATTTTTCGTTTTTCGTTTTTCATTCGATTTTTTATTGTATCCCTTGTGTGTTTGTAATTTGCAACACTTTCAATTTGGCTGTGGGCAGAAATTGCTGCAAATTGTTAAAAGGCTCGGGCCGGTCCGGCGGCTGATCGGACTGACAGTGTTGCTATTTTACACCACACAGCAGATTAATATGTAGCTACTACAGTGGCAACACTATAACTAACCATTTGTTAACGGCTTGCCCCGCAGCACTCACTTCGGTGTGTTGTCTATTTATGTATTTAATGAGGGTAGTCCTTAAGGAAACGGATTTTCGTTATTTTCCACGAAAACTTTGAAGTAGATATATTAGAAAACTACTCTTCTCGCCGTAGACACCTCTTACGAGGTAAGAATCGAGCGCAATCATAGATTCTAAGTGTAGCCAGGACCTTCTCCACCTGGTCTATCTAACGGAATGGAGGTCTTCCTCTTCCTTTGCTTCCCCGGTGGGTACTGAGTCGAATACTCTCAGAGCTGAAGTGTTTTCATCCATTTGGACGACCTAGCCGGATAGCCGCTGTCACTTAATTCCCTCAACTGAGTCAATATATCTCGTACAACTCATAGTTCCACCGACTGCGGTATGTGCCGTTGCCAATGTGCAAACAACCATAAATCTTCCGGAGAACCTTTCTTTCGAAATCGGTAGTTCAAAAGCTCCTGAAGTCTACTTGCGCTCCAGCTTGAAGCAAGTGAGAATTTGGACACACAGCAGATGAGGATTGTAAGCAATTTTTTAATACTTAGCTTCCATAATCTAAGATGAGCGGATTCCTCGATTGCCGAATTTCGGTCTCTTGATCTAAAAATTTTAAGCGGCTTTATTTCAGATGAGCTTGGCAAGTCCTTCGAATTGTGACCAAAGCTGGATATGATTAGGCGTCCGTTCGCCCACAAATATTAACAAAACCTTCATCCAGTTCAGGATTAAGCTAAGGAGGGAAGATTCACGGCACGGCAATCTCTTGGAATGGTGACTACAGCTGGTTTTGCTTATCTGCTTGACCACAAATAATTCTTGAACTTTCTTTTAGTTCTGGATTGATGATGACTGGGTGAGTCTGAGGAACTACCATTTTGCTTAAGTCATATTATTTTGTCATGATATCCGACACAGCCAGGAAAACTCCTTTACCATACATTTAGAAAGCCGAGGAAAACTTCTATGATCGATCAATCTACGGTTTTTTTCCTAAGTTTTATTCCTCTTTTTTCTAACTTGTCTTTCTTCTTTAACTTGACTGGACTGTTCTCGAAACGAAGTCAAATTGTATATATGTATATAGAACAAGGTACTTATTTAGCCGAAGCCCTTAAAAAAAAAAACTCCAAGGTCAATAAAGAGATTTAAATTAATGTTTCTATAAGGGAAGGACCGCGGAATAATAATAGAAATTTTGAGGAATTCGTAAAATTAACTGAAATTCCTTTAGTATGGAACACAGTGACTCTGCCTGGATTAACGACAAATATTCTAGGGTTAAAACTCCATTTTGTGCACCTGTCGTCGGGCTGATTAACCTAATCTAAACTGAGATAAGTTTGAGAGTATGAATTTTTAAACAAGATGAACTAATGTTGAGAAAAGTTTGGGAGAAAGTACCTAATTACACCATAGATATGCAGGTATGAATTTATAAAAAAAATGAACTAATATTAAGGAGGGATTCGGGTAAATGCCTAGCCATGTAAAAGCTTTGTCTACTTTTATTACCGAGCTGAATAACCCCTCAGCCTATAGACTCTTAACAACAATTGCCATCTAAACCACTACAAGTAGTTTCGAATTTTGTTGGGACCTTGGAAAACTCCACCCTGAAATAAGCGAAGTAGCAAGAGCTGGGAGTGGGGTTCGTTGGGCATGTAAAGAAGTTGTTACAGTCTTGCGGGGCTTCATTGCATGCTGAACATATATTTCGTATGTCGATGTCGATACCGGATAAGTAGGAGTTTAATCCGCTGCAGTATTCAAAACCAAGTTCGTCAAGAGTCACTCTAGATTATCGAGGCGACTCGACCTCTTCGTCTGCAATGAGTGGTGGTTTGACTTTAAGTACGCTATTCACTGGGAGAGAGTCGGTGAATATGTTGATGGCTCCACTATGAGTGGTGATCAGTTCTGCGAAAACATTCCAGCAGGAACTGCTTGGAGAGGAGCGCATTATATTCCATGGCCGGAAGCAGACTCGTCCCGCTATGTAAGTCTTCAACAGCAAACAACTACAGGCATCCGGTAATCGTTCGGAGTGTTGTATTTTGACACGTCTAAAACTTCTTCGCATGCGTTTCACTACATCTAGGCGACCTTATAGGTGTAGAGAAGCTTATGACCGGCCGGCAGATTGCTTTGTATGTTGCCAGGAACGTTTTTTGTCCTTTCTATAAGAGCTGTTGGCTAGCTATTTGAGGATTTTGTTGCGGCTCGATACTTTGGCAGTAATCGGGGTCGTATGAGAAGTGAAGAAGCACAGGCTATCGAGTGTAACACCTAAAATTCTAAAGTTGTTGACAGTTGGAATTTCATCGCTATCGATAGTAAGTAATATTAAGATCCAGTCTCAACTCCTACGCCCAGTTAGTGAGTATGGACGCTGTGTATTAATGCGGGAGAGTGTCAAGTCCTTGCAGGAAAAAAAGCGAAAAAGATCGGAGAGAGCTGTTTACTTTCGAACACATGCCATCGATTCCATTGTGTAAGTTTAATCGTGAAGGATTGTGAATTCAAAATCCGAAATATAGATTACTGGAATACAATATCGGATTTAAAAGTGCGTTTCTGATTTCTTTAGCTTTTAATTTATCGTATTCGGAGGAGTTTCAAGTCTGCAGAGCCCTCAATTTGTTAGAAATATAATGATTTACACCACAAACAGACAGAGAAGCTTAACAAAAGTAGGAAAGCTATGAAAACTGAGAAAATGGGAGAACGATGGAAAGGATATAAGGCAGGGCCAAATATTCGCAGAGAAATCAATCAGCAGACTGATCCAAAGCTTTATGAATAGACTCGTACTGGATTTTTTTGTATATTATGATAGAGTTAAGCTTTGAAAAGTACGGAAACTCACTTAAATGGGTGGTTGGTGCCTTCGGTGCTACTCTTCTTCCACACATGATCGATAAAATCTTATTACTCCTATCTAACCAAAAAATTTTGCAAAAAATGTGCGCACTCTGAACCGGTTATAATCAGTTGGCACGATGTTTCTAAAACCCAAAAGGAAACCTCAGACACCCTATAAAGTTTGTAAATAAATGATCTGTGTGAGGAGCTAAGGACCTAAGTCTATTTAGCCATATCCGACTCTCTGTATTTACATGAACTACTCTCTCTTTATAAGATATCGATCTGAAATTTTGCATTCGTCTCTTTCACACCCAGAAGCTACTCATTTGTCGGAGCGGCCGATATCGAACCATCAAAGCACATAACTGCCATACAAACTGAACGATCAGAATCAAGTGCTCGTGTGGACAATTTTTGGCGGGATATCTTTATCACATTTGGTATGGGTTTTTGCTCAAGACAACCCTGCAATTTTCCTAAAAATTGTTCAGATCGAGTTATGTTAGCATATAGCTGTCATACCAGCTGACCGATAAAAGTTCTTGCAACTAATCTTTAAATGCAAAATAAGGGCGGAGTATTTTAGCTTCAGTGTAGCCAAGGTTAATAGTTTTTCTTGTTTTTGTTGTATAATTCAAGATTTCTGTAAATCCATGTTCGATTGATTACTACCACAAATGCTGTTCAAGGGAACACCCTAATATATTTAATTTGTATGCGCTCACTCAATATGAGCATAAAATAAAGCTTCAGCAGCCGTTTTTGCCTTTCAACGCCAAATTTTCTGCCTCATCTTTAATTAAGTTAGCACTTTTTTTGTTAAATTTTAGATGTTGTTCTGAGACGTTGAGTCTCACAGCAGCATCATGTTGCCTTTTAGCTCACTTAGCACTACTGAAGCATCAATTATGCATCAAAAGCACCGAGTAGAAAGGGTTCAAAGTCATCTCGAATGTGCAATAAACAGCACAAAAACATAGAAGACTAATGAAACTAGCAGGAGCAGCAAAAATACAAATATATACACACAGCATACATATACACGAACGCACACGTACTTGCAAATGTGAGTTTGGAACGGCTGGAACGTCCGGCATCTGACACCTTGATGGCTGCTATGATGGCTGTAAATGTGTAAATGTCTGTCCAACTGTCTAACTGGGTATGTGTGTGTGTTGGTATATTCATATGCACATATATATGTATTTATGCTATGTGTGTGTCTCTATCATCAGTATATAGTAAGTATATGTGTGTCTGTGCGGCAACTTAATAGAAAAAGTGCGAAAGTCACTAAAAGCGTCCTCGTCAGCAAAACTCTAGTGCTACATTGCAAATGAAGATAAGTAACGGTAAAATATAGTACTCAACACTCGCTGTGCACGAAACAGCCAGCAAGTGAATGTAATTGAAAAAGGGCAACGGGCAGTTAGCATAGATTCAAGGTGAATCTGTTCGCCATTTTAATTTGATTTTTTCCTTTACTTTTCTTCAAGAACGAATGTTGCCTATCTTTGGTGCCTTTTCTTGTTTACTACACACTTCTACAAATTAGTAGACTTACTTTAGTGAGTTCTTAATGAACTGCTAGTGAAATTATTAGGCAAGCTAATAAAGAAAAGGGCTGAGAGAAAAAAGTGCAAATGAATTTGAATGAAAAGCAAAGGAACAAAGTTGGAAGAAAAATCCTTAGTGCTTTTAGAATATATGGAAAGTGGAAGAAAACTTCTCGTAATGTCCAAAAATAAATATTTGTTATCTTTAAAACTGAATAAAAATCGTATGAAAGTTTCAAAAAAAAAAAAAAATTAAAGAAAGCTAAATCTTGATATCGAAGAACTGTCTTAACTGGCCGTTCGCTTGGCGATATGATCTTAAGGAGTTTCAATCTTAACCTCGCAATATCACGATAGTCAAGGGAAATGTGCTGAAATATTTCTTCAGTCAACAACTTCGATATTTGATATACGGAAAGCCGTACCGCGTGGATTTCTAATATTGGGTTAGAACTCCTATAATTAGTGTAAAGCTGGAATCCAAAGAGATATTGCGAACGCAAGATCCAGTCATCCAGCGGTAAATCGGAAGAAGATGCGGAGCTCTGACTCACTCCTACTCGTTGCAGTTCCTTGCAATTTTGTCTTGACCAGGCATTCATAACAGTCAGACCCCTTAACACGCGGGAAGCTATAAGCTAATGGCCGCTGGCCTAAATGATGACCTCATCAGGTCACGGCTACAAAAAATCCAATACATTGAGAGAATTTGTGCGGACACAACATGCAATTCATAAGGCCTTCGCGTAAATAAGCTTGAACGAATACACGTATACAAAAATTTAGGTTAAAATTGTCAATTGGGCCTTAGAAACTTTAACAGAAATCTCCGGTATCGCTGTTGGGCAGCTAACCGGTAACTTAATCGATAGGTGGCTTACAGTGATTTGTCACTAGGACACCCAGCAGTAAATTGAAGACTCAGAGAGCGGACTAGTTTCCAGTCTGCCTAAATTGAGATTAACTATTTTCCTTCTTTGTAAGCCCATCAGCTTTGCAGTGCCTTGCAATATCGTTCTGACCAGCCATCGTTCAGATTATTATCGTGAAGAATGCTCAAGTCTAGCGATCGTTGATCCACATGATGTCATATTATATAAACCAAGTCCAAAAATGAGAGTTTTAACTAGTTAATAAGAAGAGCTTAGGTAATGAACTCATGTCATTTGCAGAACACTTGCATTATCCCAGCGCTGGTATGAGACACCTGAAGCCTAATTCTTTTCCACAGAGTGGTAGCTGCAAAGAACTTATACTCACTCAAAAATTATATTATTTTCTTTAAATATTGTTCGGGAAGGAGATCCGTCAGTTTAATGAAATGATTGTAAAAAAAATAAAGAGTATCCTTCTACTCTCTAAAATCAACTGAAATTGGAGGGTAGTGTCTTAAATATACATATGTTCAATCTTGAAAACAGTACATTTCCCAGCACCCAATAGTTCTAAGCTATGACAAGTAGAAGAAAAGGTCCCCGATCTCATGAACAGTTAAATGTAATCGTAAAACCATGGCGTCTGAAATGCTGACTCAATAGCACACTTTGTTAAAAAAGAAGCAAACTTGTATAATACGTTTTAGTTCCAACAAAGTCAGCTCTTAAATAATACTTTTATCTACACTGTCTGCTTTCAGTCTCAACATTTGGTCGAACATTTTCAGAAAGTACATACTCGCATAATAATAATACTCCAAAGTTTATAAAATGTCTTTCCATTATGCAACCAATCGCTTTAGCTTATGCATACTTGCCACATACAATAAAAGAGTCATATTTATGCAAATAAAAATCAATATTTATAATAACCATTGAGTACACGACATGAATGAACCGAATTATCGATGTAAACTTGCATTTATTTTTATACTATGTTAGAATATTTGTACGTTATAGGGAGGCTTGAAAAGTCGCTGATCATTTATCATATGTTTTCGAAGAAAAATTGTTATTTTTCGTAAAAAAGTCACTTCGGTGTGGCATCCTAATTTCAGTCTTCTTTACAAATTTTTAAATTCCGTAAATCCTTGCTATTCGATTCTCTGTAACCCTTTGTACATTCCCTGTCAAATACAGGCGTTCAAGGACGATCCAAATTGACCAAAGTTCTTCCGATCGACTTGACAATAAGAAGTAAATATAGAAATCTGCGATAACACTAAATGTAATTTTAATAGCTCCTGTGCTACTTGTTCGAAGTGATAAATAGTCCTTGTACTACTTGGCCGCAATGATGTATGGAAGATGACGAAAGCCACGTCGTATATTTCGACTGAGATCCAGCGAATTAATAAAATACCAAATATAATGTACTTATAATCTCTGCAAAGCGGTCAAAATGGGAGCAGAAGTACAGTTCTTTCTGGCGATTAATCAAGCAGTTTAACGACCTTTGAGAGTACTTCATTTTTTTGTGGTGATAGACCTAAGTCCTAGGAGGGTCAGAAAGAACTGCTTACCGATTAACACAATTGAAATGGCTTTTCTACAGAACTGCTACAGGGGGATGGAGGAATGGGAACTATTGAGTAGGAATTGCTATTTTCGTTAGGTATCCGTTAAAACACTCAACTCTTTTTTGGCAGTTCGCTTGTCTTCCGACAGAGGTGGAAAAAGGCAGTGAGACTCACTACAAGCGAGAATATATGTAAACTTAGCCTAATGCAGTAGGTTCTTTTAACAGTTGTCGGTCTAAGAAGAGTTAAGAGATGTTCAAAATATCATAATCTGATTTACATTTCATTATCATGGTACAAATTTGGTATGGTTATATTAAGAGGTCGATCCCAGCAGGAATCTTACTTGGGCAGTTTAGAACCCCGCTCTCTTGTGGTACTTAAAACTTCGCCGAAAGTAAGACTGCCGAGATGTTTCAACCTCAGTCATAAAAACGCTGGAGGAGAAAGTGCATGGATGTTTCCACCTCACCCTCCTCCATACAACTTTGTCATCTTGCGTCCGACAAGATATTTAACCTTAACGCAAGAATACACATAGGAAAGAAACGGTAAAAACCCCATTCGCATGCGGTAAGATGAACTTCGATAAAGAAGGTAATTGAGTAGATCTACTTCCTTTTACTCCAGACCGAACGGATCTTGCAGTCGCTCAGGAGCGGGTCGCCGATTAATGCTTGCTTCGAGCACGTTATTAGTCTATTGATTTAGTGCTAGAATGCAAGATGCCGATGGGAATCCACCTCTTTTCGATATTAGTGGGGCAAGGTTGCTCCCTGTAGCTAATTAATCGGCGACTCCGCTGTGATCTGGCTCCTAAACGAGTCTAGTGATGAAGTAGCTTGATGCTATTTCTAGTAAGGACAGACATTTCTAGACTAACTTTGAGCGAACAATTAACGAGCTCAGCGCTAGTATTATTGCTCTGCGATCTGGCAGCCTAAAGCTAAGATTGAAGGAGATCTTCTTACAGAAAACCCATTCATGAAAGAGCTCACTGCTCATCTTTTCCAGCGACTTCTTCCCATCCACACATCCCTTGTCGGTACGTGAGCAAAGAAAAATCCGGCAAGAGTGGCTTCTGTGGGATAAGGATGATACAAGTGGCTTAGCATTAACAACTAGAATTTTTTTTTGATATTTGTTAAAGCTTGATAAGTACTTAAAAGTAGAAAGCATTCGTCTTGTAATATAGTACTTAGATAGGATAAATCCTTATATACGAATTCTGATGTTCCTTTTTATGCATCTTAAGCATTTGGTTCGGCCTATATTATTCCGAATTCTCGAAATATTCGCCATGATCAAGAAATGCTCTCATTTTTGAGACTCTTTAACCAAAGCCAAAAATGTTCTTCTTCTGGAGGATGGAGTCATGTGTAGAAGTTCACGCAAGTGAGGAAAGTTCTCTGATCGCCATTCACTTGGGAGTGGCCAGAAACGATTATTTTACACATGGCTCAAGCAGCTCACTACTTCCGGTCTTTGACCAAGTATCCTCTGGGTAGCCTAAGAACATCCATTTGAAGGCGAGCTAATGTGAGAAGGCGAAACATTCCCTACATAGGGTTGTGCGCTGGGTTTGGGACCCGCCAAAAAAACCAATACCAATGAAAAGTAAGCCAAAAATGTTGACTTAATCAAAATTTGACAGCTGTCATTCACCAGGTGACAGTTCACAGCAGCAGAGTTGCATTTTGAGCAATCGATTTGATATTTCAGAAGTCATTGATTCAACAGATTGCCCTCGTACTTACTTTCCGACATAACTGTTAGTATATATACATATACCATACATATACAAATCTAGATATGTTACATATAAAATTACATATCGCATTTTTATCACACGTACACACCAACATTTACACGAAAAGTGGATTGACTTGCCACACAGAGCGAAAAGAGAACCAGAAAACAGAAGCGCAAAACTGTTATACAATTCTTAGTAGAGTGGCGTTGTGTGATTCGCAATTTTTGCATAGAAAATTTCGCCATTTTGCATTCGGAATCTCAAATTTCATCTTTTGCAACTTGCATTTCGTGTGCGTCTGAGTGTAGCATATGGTGAATGGCAAATATTTTGCATATCAATAGAGAGTCGTAGATTGAGCGCAATATGCCCAGCGGGAGGAAGGAGTTCAGTTGTTTTTTCATACAAATTTTGGCCTCAAACTAGAATTTTTCGCACATACACACATATAAACAGAAGCATATTAACCTCTGCATGCATTCATATTGCCAAACGTTTCAATTTAAATGGACGACCCTTAAAATCGTAGTGATGCTGGCATAATGCATAAAAAATGCATAAAAAATGCATAAATGTTTGTCTCCAATCGAAAATATCGAGCTGGCTCCTCACCACTTTGCGACGTTGGTCTCGGCGGGTGCAATGTGAATGAGACCGTTATGCATGTAACTCTAACTATGACCATCTTTGTAGCTGCTTTTGTGAGCAAAGCAGCGCTGTAAATGCATAAAGACAGCGTTGGTATACCTCGTGTCTTACCAAGTCAGCCCAAACCCAATGTCGTCGTGCTGCCTTTAATAGTGTTCACTCGTAAAGGTTGTGCCATAAAGCAGCTGCAACAACGGTACTGCCCATCAATTTCGGTTTGGAGTTCATCAATAACGCATAATGCTGTTCGCTCGACAATCTCCGACAGTACTCATTCCTAAGCTGCATAGACTATACGAGTATGCCTCTAAAAACACACATACGCATTGAGAGAAATATGAGTCGATATTGTACGGAACTGAAAAAGAAATGCATGAAAAGTAGTATTTGTTGCATAAATGCACTTAAGTGTATGTCTAGATGCGTACATATGTATGTACAGGGCTGTAACAGTATGTATACGAACATTATATATATAGGTTAGGTTTGATAAGTTCCTGGCAGTTTGTGGACGCATTAATATGTAGAGTGCATTATTTTAGAATTAGTGTTACCGCTGATAGAATATTCTTCGAGATAAGAAAGTGAACTCGAGCTTTAGCTTTGAAATGTTGGTCTTTCCATCCAAAGCTAAGTAAAACTACAGGCTGGGGAGTTCTTTTTCTTTATTGGCATAGACCTCACTTACGTGTTTATAGCGGAGTTTACAACAGCGCTTCTTCCTTTTCACTATTTGACGCCAATGAGAAATTCCAAGTGTGGCCAGGTCCTTCTCCGCCTGGTCTTTTTAACGGAGAGGGATTCTTCCTCTTCCGCTGTTTCCTCCGGCGGGTACTGCGTCTCTCAGAGCTGGGGTGTTTTTATCCGTTCAGCCGGCATGACCTAGCCAGCGAAACCATTGTTTCTTTATTCGCTGAACTACGTCACTGTTGTCATATATCTCGTGCAGCTCATCGTTCTATCGACTGCGATATTCATCGTTTCCAATGAGCAAACTTAAAATCTTCCACAGAATCTTTGTTTCGAAAACTCGTAACGTCGACTTATCAGCTGTTGTCATCGTCCATGCCTCTGCACCATATAGCAGGACGGAAATAATGAGTGACTTATAAAGTTTGGTCTTTGTTCGCCGAGAGAGGACGTTACTTCCCAATTCCCTACTCAATCCGAAGTAGTACATGTTGGTAAGAGTTATTCTGCTTTGGATTTCGGTGCTGATATTATTGTTGGTGATGATGCTGGTTCGATGAAGATGAAATTGTCTACGACTTCGAAGTTATGACTGTCAACAGTGACGTGGGACGCGACGACTGTTTGTTTGATGACTGGAAATATTTTGTCTTGACCCCGTTCACTACCAGACCCATTTTCTTCGCTTCTTTGTCCAACCTGGAGAACAGAACTATGACCCTATGACCAATGATATCGATGTCATCGGCGTACGCCAGCTCTCTCTTATATATGATTGTACAGTCTTTATTCAGATCTGCAGCTCGAAATCTCGTTTGGTATCGAACGGCTCGATGAAGTCCTTCCCGATCTTGGCGGAGCTTTGGTTATCAACGTCAGTTTACACAGCTGTATTAGTTATGTAGTATTACCAAATTCAGACATCGCCGAATAAAGGCGGCTGTCGAAATCAGCTATGAAATCGACGAAGAGGTGCTGTGTGTCGATTCTCTTTTCACGGTTTTTTTTCAAGATTATACGCATGGTGAATATGTGGTTAGTTGTTGATTTTCCAGGCCTAAAGCCGCACTGATAAGGTCCCCACAGTTTGTTGACGGTAGGCTTTAATCTTTGATACAATACGCTCGATATAACCTTATATGCGATGTTGAGCAGGCTTATCCCACGGTAGTTGGCGCAGATTGTGCGGTCTACCTTTTTGTGGATGTACTAATTTACCAAGGCTGAGACATTTATGGTCGGTTGAAGAAGTACCACATTACTTATATGTACATTATCTATTAAAATAAATTAACCTTAGGATGAATATAGAAGAAACTCTGGCATCTTAATCTCAATTATTCTAAATATCCGAAAGAATATGGTTGTTATTTGAAAAAGTATCATATCATCCGATATATTCGCTCAGGAATACGCACTGAGTTTTAATATCCAGATTATTTCAGAAGAAAACAGACCAAGACATTCCTAAAGCTAAGACGGAAAAAAATTAAGAGATAGTAGAATTGGCTGAAATTAAATTGTTTGTTCCATAAAGCTGAAGGTTTTGACTTCAAACCTTTATTAGTCTTACGTATTACTCAATCCCTATCAATCACATTGTCGTAAAAGTTCTACCACGAAGTCGGGAATCGTTGTCTTAGCTTAGTTAGTGAGTAATGGCTTTGACGATTAAACAGAATGGACTATATAGCAAAATAAAGCCAAGAAGAATGAATGAGCGAACAAATCCCTAACTGTAGAAAATAGACGGAAAGCACCAATCCAAAGAGCCAGTATTGATAAAGGGGCTTCAAGCTGTTTACCAATAGACCAAACGATTAAATAAGAAGCGAACTTTCGAAATGATCTCGAACCATTTTACACGCACCAACTTGAACTCAAAAACATGCTAGTGTCAAACTCTCGAAAAAATTTGAAATAGATTTCATGGTTTATTCATTTACTCGAAGAAACCTTATTTATCTGTGATCGAAGAGACAGCACAAGTTTCTTTCTTTAAAGTTACTTTTTGCTGCGCCCTCGTAAGTTCCATTAATATAAATACATATATGTAGGTATGTATAGGGTTTTAAGTAGTTACAAATGAACTTTCCACAAAGTAAATATGCAAACCAATAGGCGTCTACTTAAAAAGTGACCTTTCAGTGGGCGCAGAAGGCAGTGTGTGCACTCACACACACAGGCGAATATTCAACTTCAGTGTGTATCCGATTTTGAGCAGTTATTAGCCGCACATAAAGCGCACTCGGCCCATAAGTGAGAATGTCAAGTGAACTTGTGTAATAATTTGCTTAAAAGTGATTTGCCAGCAATGGCGCTTTACGAACCAAAAATACAGTTATAAGTGCTGTTGAAAAGCTTTATTTAATTTTTGAAATGGAAAAATTTGATTTGCAGCAAACTATGTATAGCTATTGCGAATGTAACGCTGCCTGGGGGACTCGGAAGCCGGTAGAAGGTTGAGAAGAAAAATATAACGATGGTTGGAAGAAATCTGTGTCTATTGTGGGTTTCAAATATGAAAACTAAGTTCCGAATGTTTTGGAACTTGCTTGGCTAACAAATATTGAAAGCTGAAAGTCAAACGAACCAGTTGAATTCGGTTAAAGGAATAGGTTATGTGAAGTAAATAGATTGACTTCACGTGAGACCACGAAAAATCCCACTTGGAAAGCTAGAGATGCGTGTCCGTGCCTAGTATTCCAGCTCATCTCCTTTCCTTGCAACTTTGACAAGCTGCGTTCTCTCAGTTTTCTAGTCTCACCACGTGAGTGCCTATAGAATTGTGTCCTGTTAGGACACCTTTGATGGCGACGATGTGAGCATTACTACGAGCTAGCTATAATGGATATCTTTAGCGAACGAGTACTGGCCACTGACCAACGCCTGCTGAGTTCGCGGGAAGCCCATAGATCCAGATGGTGGAACCACTGCTCATTCCCAATCTGATAGAAAATGGGTTCTTTTTCTTTCAAACTCATCGGCTTTAGAACTTCCGACGATGACCTGGAATATGGAAAGAGCTTGATGCTACTGCTAGTGAGGTCATGCACTCCTTGACTAGCTTTGAACTCACAGTAAGCAAGTCATAATAGAGATAATGGAGAGATATTAAAGCGTCTTTGAACATCAATTTTTTTGTGCACGGCCTTTAAACACGTTCTCACAACCTCCCTTACGAAAAGTATAATGAAATGCAGTCGAAGACGCGCCACAGCGGAACCCCATTGCGAAAATGTAAATGCCGTCGCTGTCAGAAGGCATAAGCGAAGAGATAAAAGAAGATAAATAATACAACAACAACAAAAGGTAAAACAAATGCGAGCGCAACAAATCAAATGTGGACAAAAGGAGACCATCTACAAGAACACGAAAGAATACCACGTGGCGTTGACGCAGGCTTTAAAGGCAACGCAACGTAAGTGCATGTGAAGATTGCAACAATGCTGACGTTTCTGTTATTGTTGTATGCGCGACTTTAACACAAAAACAATTTGCTTGTAGTTTTATTGTGCCAGCGTCCCTCTGCGCGTGTGTAAGAATTGCGGCTGCGTCTTTAAGCGGAAGCCCAGGACGAACACCTTTGAGGCTAACTCTATGTCTTCCCTCCAAACTCTCATTCCACGACTGCTAGTTGGCCTTTTGTGCCATTTTCTAATGGCAACTGAAAGAAAGCTTGCTTTCTTTACGTTCCACAAAAGTTTAATAACATGCTGCAGCAGTTGTTGCATGCCACAAGCCTGAGCTGACTATTTACAAAAGTAACGTCGCGACGTGTGTCGTTTCGCGTGCATTGTGTTCTGCCACACGGTGCGGCGTTGCATTTCCGCTTCCTGTTGAGATTTAATTATGCGACCTTCGGGCGGGTGGGGGTAGGCTGGCGTGCGAGGTCACCTAAAGCCAGCGTTGGGGTACAGTAATAGTGCACCACCAACTGTGTGCGTTGACGGGTATTGTGTGTGCCGCTGTGTGACTGAGTATGCTCGGGTAGTTCATATTTGCTTTTGTTTATGTCGACAGACATATATTTAATCAGTAGCGAGCGCACGGCGAGCAGCAGCAAGCCAATGTCCTGGTTTCTATAACAAATTGACATGTTGTTGTTTCCTTTCGGCATTCTTTATTTCTTTAACACTATTGGAGTAAGTGTTGGCTAAGATTTCTTTGGTCTTTAGTGGATATATTGAATGGTCATTACGCTATGAAAACAGAAATCGTCTATAATATACATGGACAGTTCTGGAACGCACGGAGAGGATGCTGAAACTGAAGACATTCCATTTAAGTGGATAAAATACGGCTTACATACGTGAATAATTGGTCCTCGCGTCCTAAAAACCATTAACCTAAACCCAAAGGCAGCCGATTAGCTCAGCCTCACATTGATAGCTTACAAACGGCTTTGGTATAAAGCCAATTTTTCAAAAAAAAATATATTTCAAAATTACGAAATATTGGGATCAGTGAAATGAATAAACAGCTATAAAACTTAAATATAACGAAAAGTGTTCAGACTGAAACTAACCTCAAACGGAAGAAATATACGATCTTGTGGCCGGAAGTACTAGTATAGTCATATATTACTGCTATAAAGAATACTGGTTGATTCCCAAATCGGCATTGGAGTTAAGGTATTTTTCTTTCGGCAGTCGACATTGTCATATTTTCGAGTTCGAGATCTTGTCCGAAATTCATTACAATCTGAGAACTTGTGAGGATCCTATTCATGTTATGGTTTTATTTCGGCAGTCGGCATTGTAATATAATATTTTCGAGTCCGAAACTCAATCCTAGAGCTTATGAGAATACCATTCCTCTAGAGTAATAACAAGAAAGAAATCACAAAGAATCCCAGCCGAAAGCCTCCGATGCTAGCGCTGCGTTATCTTTAGTTTATATAATAATTTTATTGTTATGTAAACTTTTATAAAATAAAATAAAAAAAAAAAATCACAAAGAGAAGAAGGAGCCAGCTTGATTATCTAATAAATCTTTTTTTTTATTAACTCTACAACCGTGGGTCGGTCTGAGCCGAGAACATAAGGCTTGAAGGTTAAAAGGTTATGACAGAGAACATAAGGTGTCTTGCTGTGCAAGCCGTTGGATCTCTATAACTTTCAACATGTTTGATTGGGACAGTTAAGGAAGGTTAGAGAGAATCTTAGTGCATAGGTATTAGGTTGAAGTAGTAAGCATCTGCTGTCTAGAACACTTTTGTATTGCAAGAAACTTAAAAGCATGACGTCTCATGTGATTCCTTTCCAACCATCAAAAGTGACATTTAAATCGCCAATTGGCCATTGGCTTAAGTAACAAAGTATTAAAGTGCCGTCAGAAATGACAAAGTTGCAACACGACAAGTCAGCAAGCTGAGTGCGCCAGCATTTAATTGAAGTCATCTTCGTGCTTCTTCCGCCAAACAACTGTCAATATTTCCGCCATTTTGCCGCTGTTCTTGTATAAATTATCGCTTTGTTTTTGTCACAGTTGTTGTACTTGCAACATGCTGAAATGAGCATTACTTACAAGGCACGGAAAAATTATTTACACTGAAACACTGAAGAAAATGTTTTAATTTGACCCCGCTCCTCGCATAGTGCTCACTGCATGGCAAGCGCCACAAACTGCGTTGCTGCTTTAACCCATTTCGCAGCGAAAAACAACAGCAGGAAACTGAAAACACGACAACTACTCGGGAAAGTAAAACGCAGATGAAGATGCTGACAATGCAAGCGTCCGTCAACGCACTTCTACTGCCTCGACGTTCCTCCGTCCGCGCGCGGTGGCGTCCTCGTCCTCGTCCTCATCCTCGTCGTCGTCATCTCCGTCGCTGTGGCCGCTGCATATGGCGAAGATGAGCGACAACACTGTTGTATTGTAAGCAAACGGCAGCTAGCAATGAGGCCAACAATGACAACAGAATGAACAGCAACAAGCGTGCAACGGCGAATAGCGAACGGCGTATTTGCACAAATGAAGCGACAACGGAAAAATATGTGATTACAATTCGGATTTCTGTTTTGCTCACTTTTTTCTGCGCAGTCGAAAAGAAAGCGCTATAACTGCGGTACTAGTGGAACGCAGATCTCGAAGTTTGGGGAACCTGCTGTTTTATGCCGGAAGGGTCGGTTTCGGGGCGGAATATGAATGTCTATAAACAATGCGCCCAGCGGTTGGTGCAACATGAGGCACATATTAACTGCAGCTTACCGCATAGCAGCAGCAAAAAAAAAAAAGTAATAATAAAGTTCCGTTACGCAGCACAAAGGAGAGTTGTTAATGGTTTAACTGCAAAAAAGTATAAAGCATTTGGGTAGACACAGTCGGACTCAATGTGTGTCCAAATATCGCGACAGCTGGTGAAAGTCCACAAAACAGGTATTCAAAACTATAAAGTTTGGTTTTCTGAAGCTCCGAGCTCTGTCCGCACTAACATATAGCCTGAGTTCATTTCTTTACTTCCAGTTGAAGCTTAACAATATCTAACAACAGCGCCGTCAGCGCGGCCTGTTCCAGCTTAGCCCAGCAGCGGAAGCGGTTGATCGAGGCCAAGACAAAGTACCTAGAGGACACATACAAAGACTCTTCGCGTTTTATCGAAACTACTTCACTGTTAACAGCTATACATTTGAAAAAGGTAGGCACTTAGTCTAACTCGGAACCAGCATAAACTCCACCAATAATATACGAGCATTTCGACTGGTATCTGGCGGTTATTCGTTCGAATATGAACCAATAATGATTGCTGGATCTCTTGTTGGATGATGATGTCGACAAATTATAGACGAATTTTGCTGAATATCAATTAAAAAATATAGGAATATGTTTTAATTCATTTGTACGCACTTCATTTAATGAAGCCCGAAAGTTTTATGGGTACGAGGAACCGTTAGGTCGAGCACTTTATTTTCCGACTCAGATTCAATAGAAGAGGCATCATACAACTAATATAAAAAAACAGAATCTTCTGCCATCGTACACTATAATTAGTATTTTAACCTGTCTGATATTCTATATTCTGACATTTTTTAGTAAAGTCCGAAAGTTTTTTGGGTTCGAAGTGCCATTAGAGCGGTCACATTGTTCTCCGTTTCAGATTTGAGACTTGTAAAAATTGTAAAAAGCATAATCTTCTGTTTTCGTAGACTATGATTTGTTCTTTAATCTATTTAGTATTTTAAAATCTCAGAGGGATGTCAAGCTCATAGAAGGCCAAGCTCATAGCGGGTCATTATAGCAAAGACGACTCACTTCAAATGAAACACGAATATTTAAGCTTTATTCACTTTGGTATTTTCCAACGCTAAATGCTTTCTACCAACTACATGAATATTCCAGTTCTAATAATAGAATGTGCCAGCGTTAAGTACAGAAGAAATGAACGCTTAAAAACTCGCCGACATTTTTATTTAAATGTGTGCTTTTTACCAAAGTAGCACTCGGCATAAAATATTACAAAAAAAGGGGGGTTTAGTTTAAGCCACAAAACTAACTGTACTTTAAGGTTTACATGTAGTTATATGCACATATAAACACACATACAAATCACAAGTGCTAAGACAGTCGGCAAAAAGTGTCAGCACTTTAATGTTGCAGCAACAATTCCACTTTTGTTGCTGATATTTTACACAGCCTGGCAAAGCTGCCAAGTCACTTTTTATGTAAATACATACATTTATATAAATTCCTGTTTGCTGTTACATACCTTTCGCTGAAAAAACGTGGAAAATATTATGATAATTGCGAAAATATAAAAGGCACATCACGAATTCCGTTTCAGCTTTATTAAGAACGCACCAGCAGTAGCGTGTTGCTGGCGGCCCCACTGACGGTGGTTGTTGGTGTTCATGGCCTTTTTTGTGAAAATGAGTGTATATGTGAATATGTATGCGTGTGTATGTGAACATGTATGCGTGGCTGTGTGTATGAGTGCGTAGCAAAATGCTGCAGTGAGCGGAGATTATGCGAATTATGTAAACATTAACATTTTTTTCGACGAATTTGCCAGTAATGATGGTGGCGATGGGTGGCAGTAAATAAAGGGTGTTTTTTGGA
The DNA here is from genome assembly GCF_016617805.1 of Bactrocera tryoni. Lineage (NCBI taxonomy): Eukaryota > Metazoa > Arthropoda > Insecta > Diptera > Tephritidae > Bactrocera > Bactrocera tryoni. Next base: position 76,125,671 of record NC_052501.1, read on the forward strand.
GGATCTTTGACATGACATGACATTTATCTTAAAAATTCCGAAAAAGCATTAAGTGTGGTACACTAATCTGTTGGAACACGCTATATTATGATAGATTTTTTTATTAAAAGCATACATCTAGGCGCTTAACATGTGAAATAATATATTCCTGCAAGTACTGCACGAAAATTAACATATAAGCATCCCTATTAATATTATGATTCGGCTATTCAATATCGCTCCAATTGCGAAATGCCCAACATTTTTTTCGGCTACATAAAATATCTAGATGTGCGTTACAAAAAACATGCCCATCATGAAAACATCAAAGTTTCTTCAGATCTTTTCCAAGTAACTAAGCTGTTGCGCTCTCATTCGTACTACTCACTGAGTGGTTTACAAAGCCCAACAAAGCTTAGTGAAGGCTACTGTACGCTACTTACCTAGTGACTACCTACTAAATACCTATTGACTACCTACTGAATACCTACTAAATACCTATTACTTATTACTGAATACCTAATATCTACCTACTAGTTGCTGCTATTCTTGTTCTTCTTGGTCACTAAAAAATTTCCCAAAGTATTTCTAGATGTTAGCAAGGTGTTAGTTCTTCACTGGCTATAAATACGGCATTTGGGACCTCTCGTCGAGAGCAGGTCATCCATCTTTCGGTAGCAATGTCGAAGCTGCAATGGTCCCAAAGGGTTTTTTGATAAGGTTACTAAGGGGTTAGCTCTTCATTGGATACGAATCTGACATGTAGAATCTCATGTCGAGCGAAGATCATCTTTCAGTAGCATTATCGAAGCTCCGATGCTCTTACCATTAAGAAAAAGCCTCGCATATAAAATCATCAGCCATTTGGCGGCTCGTAGGATTCCAATTTTTTTCTCTCCCTTCAGCAGTAGGTTACGAACAAGACAGGCCAACTTTGCCAGCCGCCTTCATTGCTTGCTGTGTATACGAGTATTTTATGTGCACCTGCGGCATTTGTAGCGTCAGTTGGTGTGGCGCTCTGTGTGTCACACACGCTACCTCACTGTGTATTTTAAAAATTACTCCTTTCAAATGCGCTTATCTTCTGCACTTATTCAGTTTTTTTTGCCTTCCTTTCAGCGAAATGTTAATTTGCTTACATGCCACGCATGGCGTACGCGTTCTGCAGTCTGATTCTGGATACATATGAGTAATCTGTTGACATATATAAATATTTACATGGGCATAAAAAAGTGCACCCACTTATTAATATTTATATTACAACTGTATGTATGTAATACAGATACGAAATGCACGTATTAATTTATAAAATACTCCCGTTAAATTTTGAATTATGTTTAGTTGGAGGAATTTCGAGAGCTTTTGGAGTTAATTTCCATTTGTGATTATTTATTATATAAGTACTTGTAGACTAACTGGGTAGACGGTTTTTTAATCACTAAAAAGAGCTATTAGACTCAGAACTCAGAATATGATAATGAAAACATATAAGGAAGACCGAATAAGCCCTGTCGGCAGAAAACATATGAGAAGGACCGAATATGCTTCAGGTTTCCAAAGATAAGATTTAGCTAAAATAGTTCTAGTTACACTAAAAACACCCTGAACAATCGAAGTGGGGCAAGTTGTCGCGACTAAAGCATATGACGAGGATGGAATAGGCCCTGTTATCAAAAAACAAATGAGGGAACCAAACATGCTTGAGGTTTTCAGGAATAAGGCTAATCTAGAAAAGCTTTAGTTGCACTAATAACACACTGACAAATCGAAGCTAGACAGTAAACACATATGGCAAGATTGCAGAAACTGGATGAGTATACCAAGATCATAGCCTATATTTATCAAGTTTTTTAGACTGAAGATAGCTTTTTGTAGTCTAGCGATATCAAAATTTATATATTAGTGCATAAAGATCTGTTATAGGTAAGTAGGTAGGTAGAGTGGCTGTCTAATGACGCATTTAGGTCTTTAGGAGACTCATTGTGATGCCACTGGGACCAAGGCTCGTCTCTGAACCATAGAGTGCTTCTTCGGAAAGTTTTATTTTCCCAACTTCTAAACTGTTGTCAAGAACCTCTCGACCGATAGTTGGTATTATCTTCCTATATAGAGCCTTACAATCGCATAGAAGATGACGTTCGAAATCGAACTGACGTATGGAATGACTTGGCGCATTTTACGTCGAGATTTTAAATTGAATTGAAATTGAACAGCTTGTGCAAGAACTGAAGCCGCTCGACTAACACAAGCGACAAGGCTTTGCTTTGTGTTCTCTAGAAAAGTTCCAAGAAGATCCAGCGTTTTCGAGCCATACTTTGTTCAGCGAAGAGGCCCATTTTTGGCTCAATAGGTATGCAAAAATGCAAAATTGCCGCATTAAGGACGAGGAGAAGCTTGAAGAGATTCATGAGCTGCTACTTCATGCAGAAAAACAACGGTTTGATATAGTTTTTGGGCCGATTTCATCTGCCATATTTCTCTAAAGTGACGCCGGTGAGAACATAATCGTCAATGGGGATCTTTCTCGAACTAATGATAACCGACTATTTGACACCTAAAATTGAAGCTTGTGATCTCGACGACATTTGGTTTCAACAAGGCGGCGCCACTTCCCACATAGCGCATCAGTCATAGGAGCCATTGAGAACATATTTCGGTGAGTAGATAATTTCACGTTTAAGGCCGGTCAACTGGTCACCAAGATAGTGTGATGTCACACCGTTAGATTTTTTCCTGTGGGGATATGGAAGGTCTAAAGTCTATGCTATACCCTCTTTTTCCGGAGTCTAATTGTAAGGTGGTGCCTGTTTTGGCTAGTTCCCAGGGAAATCAGACTGCCCTGGAACCCATTGCAGATCTGAAGTAAGTGAATCGTATCTCAGATTTCTGGAAATCAGGTTAAGCAAAAGTAAAACTCTGAAGAAACCCCCTTTAATTTATATCTACTACGACTATGAGCAGGATTACTACTAGTTATCTTGAAATGTGATAATCTCTTAATAATTTCAGTTGCGCCTTACCTTTTCCTTTCACTTTCGAACACGAGTTTTGGGTTAGATTAACATTTAGTTTGAGTTTTATTTGCAGTTGACTTTTTCAGAAACTTATCGATATCAAGCTTTCTAAAATAAAAGCACGGCGTATCGCAAGAATATATATTTGCGAAGATCTCTGTCTTTGTAGCCAAGACTTTCGGCGAGGGAAGTGGCCGAAATTTGAAGTTACGCTTGTACTCCCTTTTAGCGACAAACTGTTTTTGCACAGCCGCTTCCTTGCGGCTTAACTGAAATTGTTTGCTGGCTGCAGATGCACGCGGAGCTGGTTGTTTAGAACTTCCAACATTGATTTTCATCCTCGGCTCCGCAATAATTGAGTTAAATCGAATATTTGCTACTTTCATCGGCATTACTTTTTGTGCATGTCTTGAGATCGATGCTCTTCTAAGCTGCGGCTCTTCCAGGTCATCAAGATCAAACAGTTTTGCTTGCGTGAGCGTTGCTGCATCCAGCATCCAGTGAAGAAGACGTCGTCGTACACTGCCAGTTACAATTTTTGGAATGCTTTGTGAATGGCTGAGTTTCTTTTTGATCGACGCGTAGGGAACGCGTTTGATAGCGGGTTGGATGACGGGTTGAATGGCGGCTTCCATTGCAATTTCGTAACGACCAACAGCAGGTTGAAAGCTTTGATGACGCGGTATATAGCTCATTCGTTTTTCTGGTACACAGGAATTTTGTAAAAATACATGTGGATTTGGTTTAGCTGCATTTGTTCGGAGATTGCTGATAGAGTAGGGGAAAGAAGTATAAGTAGGAGACCAATAATAGTTTGTTTGGGGGCTTAAAGATCAAAAAAGTGCAGTTCAGATAAAAAAGATCTAGTTAATCTCTCTAGCAGACCTCTCTCTGTCTCTATGATCTTAGTAGACAAGAATACGTACTAATGTTGAGATGTTAAATCCCAATTTAGATTAAGACGGTTTAGTTGGGAGTCCTTTGCCAGATCGCTTTGCTTTTCGGCGAGATCGCTCTGTGAATTCCATTTTGTGTCGCGACCTTTCGGTGTCACTAAAATTTTGCAAATATATATTTTATTTTGAAATACTATCGTATATTCTTTGTCACTCTCACTTGTCCGAAATTTGCCTTTGTAATGATTATGTCGATTCGTGAAGCGATCGCTATCACGCGGTATATTATAGAACTGCCAGTTTGTGACTTGTGCATTACCTGAGGACAACTTGTTCGTAGACGATCTATGCCAGTAAGCGCCGCCTAACCCGCGTCGTTTCTCAAATGGTATTTTGTCGGTTTCGTAGATATTCGGTGGTAAATGAAAATATTTGGTATCACTGTGGTCGCGCACCAGCTTGATGTGTCGCAAGTTTATGCAGGGTCTTGGGTTTTCTGCATATATTCCAATGCGTTTTTCATAAACGCTTCGCATTTTCGTATTCAGTCGCTTTTCTGGAAGTGAATTGATAAGAAAGTGGTTTGTGGTTATATGTATGTAAAGTGTCGTTCATACCTTCTTCACACATTTTCCGGATGATTTCCTCAGTTCTTATTCTGTATTCACTTTTCTTCGAGCTGACGCCTTTTGGCAATAAAATGGTTAATTTTGTATAAATTTGTAGGGTATAAGTTAGTGTTTACTTACGGGTGGCTAGGAACAGGGGTAGGGTCAGACGGTCCGTTAGAAAATTAATTTCATTACGCCTGCAGTATTGATGGTGCATTTTTCCAATGGTCTCGGAACGTCTATTGGTATATATGTATGTATATTATCTCGAAAAGTTGGTTTATATTCTATGAAAAGTAACTTGTGCCTCTGTCTCTCTATTTTATTTATATATCAAATATTATATTGCCTATTCCTATTCTATATAAATATTGTAACTCTTCGATTATAAAGCCTAGAAAAAAATATACATTTCTTTTATTGGTTATCTGTATAAAATTTATATTAAAACTAATTATTCAGTTAAAATGACGTTTTTAAGTGTATGCTACTTTCTTAACCAAATTTTAATACAAGGGAAGTAGTAGTGCCAGTCGTTTCTTCTCTTCGCTATTTGGCGCCAATGAAAGATACCAAGTGCAGTCGGGTCCTTTCCACCTGATCTCTCCAATGGAGTGGATGTCTTCCTCTTTCTCTGCTTCCATCGGCGTGTACTGATTCGATTACTTTCAAAGCTGGAGTGTTCACATTCTTCCAGACAACATGACCTAGCCAACGTAGCCCCTGTCTGTGTCAATTTCGCCGTATATCTCATCGTTTCAATCCGCAAAGAATCATAAATGCTCTGCAAAATTATTCTCTCAAACTCTCCTAAGGCCGCCTTTTCAGATATTGTCATTGTCCATGCCTCCGCAACATACAGCACTCCGGAAATGATAACGGACCTGTAATTTTGGTCTTTGTTCATCGAGAAAGAACTTTTCTTCTTAATTACCTACTCAGTCCGATGTAGCATCTGTTTGTAAGAGCGACTCTGCGTTGGATTTCAAGGCTGGCATTGTTGTTGGTGTTAATGCTGGTTCCAAGATAGACGAAATTATCTACGACTTCAAAGTTGTGACAGTCAACAGTGACGTGTGAGCCAAGCCGCGTATGTGATGACTGTTTTTTTCTTGTTGACAGGAGTTATTTCGACCTGTTATCATTCACAACCAGGTTCTCAAGTTTCGCTTGCTTATAGTGTCTGGAAAAAGCAGAACTAACGGCCCTGTTGTTGAGGCCAATGATACTGATGTCAGCGGCGTACGCCAGCAGTTGTAAACTCTTATAGAATATTCTACCTTCCGTATTTAGCACTGCAGCTCGTCTTATTTTTTTTCTCCACAATGGATTGAAGTAGTCATACTATAGACAGTCGCCTTACCTGAAAGCACATTTGGTATCGAGGTTCTTCCCGATCCGTCTTCGAGTAAATTATTGAACTATCCATTGACGTAAGCATTTTAATATTGGGAACCTCCTGAGCTCGTTCGAACTCTGGAACAGAGCATCATTGCCGATGTTTAATCACATGTTGGCAGTTTTTTCATTCAACGTGTCTTTTTATGACTTCGTTGAATATCCGAATCAAAGAATTTTTCTTGTTGAGACTTGGAAACGCACCTAGTAACAGTAATATCAAAATGAGGACTCGGTACACACCGCTATTTCACCAATCTTAGACTGACAAGCTCTTTTAAGCTTCAGAGTCGTCGTCTCTGAATACTTCCTATCCAGTCTGGAGTTTAACTCAATTTATAAATCGGAGCAGGAGCTCTTACCGAGTTAATGCCACTAGAAAATGTAAGGAAAAGCATCGGACATCCTTATTCATAGTTCATGACTACGTTTCATCGTCCATTACTAAGCTTGTTTTTGCCCAAGTGAAGAATATATGATCCCAGGCATTAGGATAATGGAAACGTAACTCAGACTTCTCTAGTTTTTCTAATGAAACTCTTGATAATATACAATTTTTGACCGTATTCTATGCCCTCAATCTACCTTTTTTAGACTTGAACTCTTTAATTCAGCAACAATAAATATTCGCCTATCCATAAAGCAGTTTACACTGTCTATAATTTTCGACTGTAAATACGCAAGCTCGCTGGCTCCATCCAAGAGAGCGCATCATGACTGCCTCGAAGCTTTTTTACTTTCCAACCAACCATAAGTTGGAGTTTCTCTGTATGAGTGTGCTTACAAATATTTATTTGCAGTTAATCGAAGATTTAGTGCAGGCAATGCAATTTTCAGTGGACGGGCGGCACGTTCAACATCTTCATCACGTTCATATGAGCTCGCTCGCATAGTCTTACTCTCTAATATAGTAAATTCTAAAAGTGGCTGAAATGTGCAAAATTGTTTCTTGCAGTTTATGGTTACGCTGGCTGGTTTATATATCATGGTTGGGTTAATAAATAAAATTACATATGTACATACAGAGTGGCGCACATAAAGTGTAATAATGGTGTATGAAATATGAACTCAGGCTGCTTTAGAAGACGTAACTGAGTGCAGGAATCATATTGGCAAATTTGTGTGTGTAATTGAATGAGATTATGTGTGGCTCAGCTTCATATAAGAGAGAAAGTTTTATGAGGTTTACATTTGGGATTTATGATAGCAACGGGGCAGCGAATAAAAGGTCTGACTGGGATCCAAATTATTTAGAGATTTGAAGAACTTTCCAGCAATGGCCGGTGTAGGCACCAAAGCCGGCAACTTCGAGACCTAAGTAATCATCTTCGTGAGTTAATTGTTCAATGGAAAGTGTATATCAATTTTTTTACCGATTCCATAAATGCCTCTGGAGTTTTGAGAACATTGAAGAATGTTTCAAACCAAAATCATTCAAGTATTTAGTAAACTTGGTATAATTCTTAAAATACCAGGAGCCTTTTCCAAAAGCTGTTGAACTCAATATCTTTCAACAACGTTTCTCGAAAACTCAGCAGGCCCTAGAAGAAGGTCTAACACTAGATCCAATTTAAGACGAAAAAGGCGTCAAGTGTGCCCAATTTCACAAGTTCAACGAAAATAATTTACGTTCTCAGTATCCAGAACTCGTTCCAGGTATTCATTGAGAAAGTGAGGACTGTGAAACTACCTCAACAAAGGCTCTAGAGGTTATTCTCGACATCCGACCAATACATATACAAATGAAGTATGAGGCAGTGCCCACGGCTAGCCGACTCATGATGAGAGGCTATTGGAACTAACATGGAAACATATTCGATCTTGTTAAATTGGGTTAAGCTGGCAACGCGACAGAGAAAAGGAGACCAAGGAGTAACTAAAAACATGATTTTCATTCCTCAGTAGAGGTGACTTGACCAAAGGTTTTGTTACGGCACAATTGGTTACCACGCGAGAGTATAGTGGGCTATATGTATGCGGCCGGCTGTAGACCAGCGCTTATTCGCCGCCCTTCTGAATCAACCAACCAACCAAGAGCGGACTATTTAAAGTTTTGACAAATATATTTATTTGCATTTTCACCAAAAATTTATTGACGCTACATAATATACACTTAAAAAGCCCTTCAGTTCTCATCTACCGTCTCTTGATCTGTGGTCGTCGCTGTTTTGAGAAATTCATGGATATCAATTGGTTTGTTATATAAAACCGGCGGCCTATATGCGACACCAGGCTTTAAGTCTGGTAGCAAATCCTTTTTCGTCACCAGCAATTTTGGCTCCGGTAGCGGTGGTAACTTGGCCGGTCCCTTACGTTCAAAAATCGGACGGATTTCTTCCTTTTGCTCTGTGTACCACTCTAAAAAGCGCGATTTAATCTCCGTCAAAGGTCTGCGTGTTATAGGATGATCTTGCAGCTGACGTTCCGCGGGTAAAGATTCTTTAATCTGACGTGCCTGTGCGGCCGTGAGTATTGATGAGTGATAATCGACGTATGAGAAACGTTTGGCCGTACCACCGAAACCCAGTTTTTTACCTTTACTCAAGGGTCGACGTATTATAGTCACCTTTACGATGCAATTGAAGCGTACCTTTTGCTCTTGATAGAGATTTATATATGGTGGGAAGTAGGATAAGCGTCTTCGGCGCGGGGCTAATATCATATTTATATATCTATAGTCGTGAAATTGTTGTGCAGCGCGTGGAGAAAACAAACGCTTTAACGACTTATCCAATTTCTTGGGCTGATGCAGTTTAGAACCCGGCAAGCGGAAGACATAAGTATGTCCGTGACCGATGACATGCGTGAAATCCGGTGCGCAGTACAAATGCGATTTGATCTTCTTGTATGGTATACGACGGAATTTCTTGCGTTTCTCGCGATCAATGATTAACGGCAGACCGGGTGTGAAGATTTTCTTTCCACAAGCGCAGTGTTTCGGGAAGCGCACCTCGTACCGTCCCACCGCCGGTTCGAAGCTCAAGTGTCGACGTATTATGCCCGGCAGTTTTTCGGGTATGCAGGAGTTGCGTAGAAACAAGTGTGGATTATGCTTTGGCGGATGTATGGGCTTAGACCTGCAGTTGGCGATACCACTATTAGTCAATACATTTGACAATAACGGTTACATACATGTTATGTTGAATCGTATGCCTTTCTACGTTATATTGCGCCGGTGAAGGTTCTGTGGGCAAGCGTTTCACCAATACTGGATCGGTCACCATGCAACGTGTGCTGGCGGGTCGCTGGCGAGGATCTGTGTGGGGAAGGTGAATATTATATAAGATACTGAGGCCTTTTATCAAACTTTTATCGAACTCAAACTTGGTAAATAGGTGTATTTCAATAATTGATTTATTTTCCGTTAAAATCGATCAGGTCGTACGACTAGAACGTATAGATGTCATATAAAAGTTAATTCGAAAACCAGCTTTTTTGTTATAACTCTTAAAATCATACAGATAATATCATGAAATTGCGTGTAATATATATCTGCCCTAAATAGAATATGTATGGAAAAAATCATGAAAATCAGAAGTCGCTAAGATATGGCTGCCATACAACAGACTTTTCAAAAACGCGATTTTAATCTTTTATAGCTACACTTGAACCCCTAGAAACATGAAATTTTGTGAAAACTTTATCCTTCATAAGTAAATATTGAACAATAAAAATCAACAAGACAGGGTGACTATAGCGTATATCTGCCATACAAGCGGTTGTTCAAAAACGCTATTATATGTGATATTTGCTAAATAGAGGTAGCTAATTATACGAAATTTTGTCCCATATTTGTTTATAATCATTAGAAACTAGGTCGTGAATATTATTAAGATTACTTGATTATAACTCATAGCTCTCATACAACCGATTTTTCGAAAACGAGTTTTTTTGTAATAACTCCTAAAAATAGGTGCCTAACAATACGAAATTTTGTAAAGTATTTAGTTATAACTACTAGAATTCGAGTAGCAAATTTTACTCAGATTAGATGATTATATATCATAGTGCCCATATAACCGATTTTTCGAAAACGAGATTTTCTAAAACAACTGCTTTGATTAAGTTAATACGAGTACACAATTTTGTGAAAAATTTACTCATTATAACTAGAAATAGTACAACGAAAATTGTTAAGATCGGCTGATTATAGCATATAGCTCTCATATGACCGATTGTTCAGTTATAAGCGTTTGGGTTGTATCTCTCCCAATTAAGCTGATAAGTACTCAGAATTTCGAGCAGTATCTATGTATCTTTAGGCTATAAGGGAAGAAGAGGTATCAAAAGGAATTAGATACAGAAAACAGTTATTTGGAGAATCATGGCTCTTGGTAACCTATAATAAAGTTACCAAAAAAGCTGATTAATCAGTTATGACTTTACAATAATAACCTAAATCTAATATGATTTCTGATCTAAATGTAATCTACTTAATCTATTAAGAATGTGTTCTTACTCTCCGTTATTTCCATTAAGCCTCACACTTACTGCTCAAAAAAACTCCTTTATGCCTGTTGTGTGGCAAGTTGAACCGATCCGTTAATTTCGTTACATTATACAATTTCCACTTGTCTCTGGTCTTCTTTGGCGGTGTGTATTTATTATACTCCTGCAAATCAATTTTAAACTCTTTCCTCAACTTTCGCCAATATGCGCCACCCAAACCACGACGACTTGCAAACGGTTCCTTGGAGATATCATAAATATTGGGTGGCAGATGAAAGGTTTTGAGATTGTATGCATCACGTACGTCATCAACCAAGCGTCGACTCGAGCATGGTCCAGTGTTTTCGGGATAATCACCTAAGAGATGACGCGCATGCTCCTTCGAACGCGTTTCGATGCCCTTCTCTGTAAAGGCAAAATTTCAAATGAAGATCTAACATTTTTAGAATTTAGTATTAAGACTTGCCTGCAATGCAGTCCATTGTATAGAATTTATGTTTGGTCTTAATGTATTTGGATATAATGCGTTCATTCTTAAAGCTGTTGCCTGCAAAGTTGATTAAGGTTCAGTTAGACTCGTGTAATTTAGGCATAGCACGCAGTGGAGTGAAGAGCAATGCCTCGGCTAGAACGGGTTTTGTTCTTTCATCGCAGCTTTGCACCTTTCTCCACTATGTGCTCAGCCTTATTTGTAGTTTCGCGTGCTCTCACGTGTGGCCAATAAAAGCGGTATGTTGAGGCGTTCCGAGAGAAAATTTATTTCACCACCTTCGCACTTTTTGACGGGCATTTTGCGGTTGCGAAATAAAAATTTTTGATTTTAAAGCAACCGAAGATATAAGTTTATTTTATATATTATCTGCTTGAAAATTGCTTTCAATAAAATTTTAAAGACATCAGTGAGAAATAGTTTGAATTTTTTTCTATATATATGTATGGCAGAAACTTCAATTTCTTAGAAAACTCAAATTGAAAGAAAAAACTGACAATTATATCCAGTCAGCGAAACGTTTTTTTTTGGGATTTTGAGTCGAAAAGCTAATACTTTATAAGTACATCATAGTTCAAAACTATGTTGAGATGTTGAGTTGTTGGGTTGCTACCGACGAAGATCAAAAAGTTTTTAAAATAATTTTAGATGACCGGAATGTGAAATTGTTCCAGATAACAGGCATTCTAAGGATATCAACTGAATGTGTTCTTCATACATATAATTCTGGAATATTTGGGTATGAGAAAGCTCGGCGTAATTTTTTTGGGATGCGCATGAAATAATTTTTATTGACTACCTTGAAAAAGGAAAGACCATCAAGAGCGACTATTACATAGCGTTCTTAAACCGTTTGAAGGAAAAAAGAAGTGCTGTTTCACCAAGATAATGCACCGTCCCACAAGAAAGTTTTAGACCTTCTGGCTGTTGCAGTGTCTTCCAGGGCGAGGTTGCAGCCATTAAGGTAGCAGTAGCATCCACTCAGATAGCAGAGCGGCTTTCAGGGCTGGTCAAAGAGTGCCTAACCTCGCTAGCAATAGCATCGAGTGTCTTTCTGATAAGACCGGTATGGGCGCCAGGCTACAGCGGAATCACAGGAAACTGTAAAGCTGATAAGCTAGCAAGAAAACGCACCTTAGCTATCGTTTAATCATCGCTATCGGTATAATGGGAGCGGTTCGGTGCTGCCGTATCCTCTTGTATTCTACTACTAGCTAGCTGGGCTCCGCGGAAGCTTGGCCAGCGCTGGGCCAGCGTCGGTACATGCGCTGTCGCATAAGCCTTTTGGCCCTAGATCGATGGCAAGATATCTAGTGATCTGTTGCCCTCAGTAAAGCTAGTCTCTCCCTAATTTGTATTGGCGTCCACGCAGTAAGGCTGGGAATTTAACCAGACGCCATCTATAGAAGCTGCTAAAACAACTCAACACTTTCTTCTTGACTATAGCACGTCTGAGAGGTCAAGACTTAAACACTTGGGAGCGCACAGCTTCAGACATTCCACCGAGCTGGCAGGAATGGAGCTTCGTAAAATGACCATTGACTTCTTTTCTTTTCGAAAGATTTCTTCAAATTAAGATACCCATTAAACGCCTCCTGCTTTGCCGTCATAAGTAATACTTTTGCTGATTTTATCAACACATTGAAACGTATGAATGATGATCACGAATCTCGCCAGACCGAATCAGCTCTCTGATACAACAAAAATGGCGTCAAACTTATTAGCAAAACACTGTTAAAAAATTCTCTCAAGCTTTCCAGCAGCACTTTCAAGCGTTCTTCTAATTTTTCTTACATATTCGTACTGCTTTAAAACCCCCTTTCTGATTTAAGGTTTGTCCGCTTTCTCTTTTGAAGCAGCGCGCTAAAGAATCCGGTATGATGTGCGCGCTTCCTGTTTGCTTTGGTAAGCATTTCATAACTTTTTATCTTCACACAATTAGTGTAATAAAAATTCACATATCATTTTATTCGTTGTAATTCTTTTTATGTGTCTAACACGGTTAATAAACATTTCGCGTTTTTATTGCCAAACTCACTACGCTCTTTATGCTTATCTTCCTTAAAGGATGTTAAGCACGGAAAGGATGTGCATTTGTGAGAGTATTTATGGATGTATGTTTGCGTAGGTGAATGCGAGAACGGCTGCGCATGAATGGGGATTAGGTTGCTGTAGATGTAGGTGAATATTTAAATTGGAAAATGGGTTTGTAGATGAAGATTGCTTAGCTCGACTTGCACTTGGTTATATCCTTTTTTCTGTGTATGTGTGTAGAATGGAATTTAGAGTCTTATTTGAAGACGTTTTTCTTAGATAGTGTTCATGAGGTTCTAACCCAACTAAGGGCCATTGTTAATATTTTGAATAGTTAGCCAAACCTAGAAGAGACGTAATCAGCTTTTTCACGAATGTGACGAAGCTTTGGTGGAAAGTTGTCTAACGTCCTGAGCTCTCAATCAAATCTTGATTCAGACTGCTTGTAGAAGTTCGTAGAAACAAAAGTGACAGCCAACGAAGTAGCAAAAGATGTACTTCTCGAAAGATCGGCTTCTTTTAAGAAAGTATATGGACATCCATTACGATAGCGGAACTACTATACATACCTTGAGCTCGCTGAGAGTGAGTCTATAGCTAGTCAAGTAGCGCATAACCTCACTAGCAGAAGCATCAAGCTACTTCTATATTAAACTTATCTTGGTGCCTGTCCACACCAGAATCGTTGTAAATTCTTAAGACGATGAGCTTGCAAGAAAAGGCACTCTTAATTCCATCAAGATAGGAACGAGCAGGGACTCCCCTGTCTTCGTGCATTCGAGCATTGAATATATGGCCGTGCGCTAGCTCGGCAAGCGTTGGTCAGGAGCCTTCTGGCCCAGAGTGGAACGTAAAAGGCCCTTGGAGTTACTAGCAACGTTCACAAGTCCGAAGTGGAGACTGTTCCATTGAAACTCAAGCGGTAAGGATAAATATTTTGGAGGACGCAGTCCACTGTCCAGCTTTGGACAGACTAAGGTAGCGTTCAGCGTTTCTATTGCCATACTTTCTACGAACCCGGTCAATTGGCAAAAATTTATATTAGCCGCCTAATAAATTTGTGGCCGATATGCGACGGTCTTTTTGATGCATATCTCCGAGTTCTGGGCATCACAACGGACAGTCGTCAATAGCTGTCCAATGATTATTCGTGATCTCACGATAAATAAGCATGTTTACAATAAAGACCAAAAGAGTGTAGACTCGAGCATGAACATGGCAAATAAAAGAGCAATAATTTTCTTCAAGTCAAATTAAAAATTTGCTTCTAATTAATTTTTCTTAAAAGGAATGCATTTTTGGTTTCTTTGTTGAGTATCGAGCTTGGAGAGCGAATTCTGAAACTATGGGGCCTTTCGTATTCTTTGGAGAGCCATCTGCATCCGAATACTATATCTTTTTGATAATATATTATGATACTGATACGCTATCTTATCGAGAATTGATAGAATCTGCCGGAACATGATTTTTCACATTGGCTAGAAGTATGAATACTGACTGCATCCGATGAGAAGGTCAGGCAATACCATTCTTCAGGAACACAAGCTTTCCTCTTCTTTGCGGGAAATATAAAAGGAATACTTCATCATATTGTAAATGCTCTTTGAAAAATGACTTACCTCCACTTGTTGTCTCTTTGTCTCCAGTTGCTCAGCAAGCATACATTTAGTATATAACTCTCGTGTAATTTCCGAGTAAATTACTACATTTTGTGCGAAATTAATTCGAGCGTTAAAGCAAATGACAAAATTATTGAATTTTAATGAAAGCAGATGTAAAAAAATCCAATAAAATGGAACAAACGTCCATAGGTACAGCGAAAATAGAAGAAAACTCAGCACATTTACTCACAAACATTTATTTGAAAATCTCAGCAGCGCCGCCAGTCAAAAGGGGTGGGAGGAACAATGACATCGAATGCATTGGTGCAGAATTGCAAAACTCAATTGGCTGGAAGTGGTGATGTGGTACAAAGCATTTTGTTTGACTCACACCTACGGGAAGCTCATAAATTACAGATTCGAAAACCATTCGTTACGGCGCTCTTCGATTTCTTGCTGCGGTCAGGGTTTTAATGTTTTTCAGTTTCTTTTTTCTGTTACTTTCTAATTTCTCATTTTAATCGTCCTTGCATTATTGATGAAGTTGTGATTTTTGAATTAAACATTTGGCATAACTTGTAGTACTATGATAACGTTGTCGCAATTCCATGCCCCAGGCGGAGATCTCATACACGTGCTGCTCAGCGGGTTGGAAAACGAGTAGGAAGGAGTATGTGTTATGATTTGCTGGGAAACTTTCACTGACCTTTCGGTGGAAACTTTTGTGTTAGACAAGTATTGAATTCACAAGTGTAAGGGAAAGACGGAAAGGACGGTACCAAACTACAACGCAGCCACTAAAGTGATGAAATGTGGGACAAACTAAAGGTAGACAATAAAAGTATATTTTCCATCAAGCAGTTTATATGACAAAGTTTAACCGGTCTTATTACACCACAGAGTGCAAAGTGCAGAGTACAGATTAAAACTACTTTAATATAATAATTTCAAAAATATAAAGAATATCCATCAGCCTGCCTATCTTTTTGTCAGTCACGAATGAAATTTTTGAAGGAACACAAAAGCAGCTGAAGACCTCTGAGACCCTAAATGTGTGGGGTAGCGTCAATACACAGATTCTTAAAAGTGGAGGTCAAAATTATTTCAAGAGGTCGATTTTATCCAGGATCTCACTTGAACAGTTTAGAGAGCCCATCTGTTGTAGTACCTAAAGCTTCTATAAAATAGATCATAAGAGGCCTACAAATCGACAAAGCGCGTTGGGCCTATCACGAATTTGCGACGGCTAATATCAGTTTCTACTATTGCAAATGTAGGAGAAAGTGTCGGGGTGGTTTCATCTCTGAGATCTTGTCACCTAAAAGAAATTTATTGCGCCCTACGATATAGCTCGAAGTACTCATTCCTGAAATTTTCTAAGTTCTTAGTTTTCTAAAAGATCTTTTTATTGCAGTGTCAAAAACTTTAAACTGTATTCAGCTCCTCATGAAGAATACCATATTCTAGCTGTTTCGCAGATTTCCTGAAGGTATTTTTTTAATGTGGTCACTTCCAGACCTCAGTTCGGCTATTATCATCGGATCGGATGGTAAAACTTTTCGATTTCTAAGATGGCATCTTAAATCGGTATTACACAGGTATACATATATAGAAAGCTATCATATTGGTCTATGGTGCAATTTTATTTTCGATCTTTTTAGCAGGCATCCTCGTTTTGTTCTACGATACTGAATTTTACAAAAACAAAAAAAAAACTGTCAAGATAATAATCCACTTCTATTTGACACTGCAGCTAAATTTCCCTTTCTTAAACACCACTACAATAGCCTAGAAAGAGATCGTCCTAGTTTGGAGTACCTCCACTAGGAGCTAGGTGCGTTCCGAGCTTCCGTCTAAAAAAGAAAGCAGTCTATATTAGCAGGTATTGACACTAGTCGGAGCATATGTTAAAGAAATGCAGAGGCCTAGCCGGTAGATCTTGTGGGTGCAAGCCAGGCATCATCAGGTGGCTGTATACCATGATCATAAGGTCTATTGTCACTTATGACATTTCCTTTCTAGGTGTTGTCGAGTGATCAAACAGGCAGCGAAGCATATCATGCTACTCATGGCAGAAGAGGGATATGGTAGAGGCAGGATAATTCCTTCCAGAAATGAAGACCTTAGGGGAATACTTGTATACACCACTGGCCCTTCTTACAAGAGACGGCGTTACGATGAGGTTAAACTTCACAAAGACATTTAAAGTTACTCTCGGCAGTAAGGCGGAGTGGAGTGATTCCACACTCGACCTACTACTGAGGGGTAGCACTATACAGTGATACACTGGCAACTCGAAAACATCGTAAGGCATTGGAGTAGGCATCGCTGGACCGCATGCCAAGCTATTCGTACTAATAGGATGTTTTCCGAGCATCTTCCAAGTCTTTGCGATAAGTTAGTGTGCAGGAATTAGTCTCAGTCGCAACTTTCGTCAAGCAGCACTAAACGCGATCTCAGCCTATGAGGTCAAATCGCTATCAGTGGAAGAGTGTATAAGAAGGCTGAAGCGCCTATCAGTTTGCAACCGTGTACATCTGATCTGAGTGCCAGGGCATAAAGAAATAGTCTTCAATGTGCTGGCCGACGAACTAGCCCGCTCTGGGATAGCTTCCAGGTTTATTAGCTAGAACTGTACATTGCGGATTGTCCCCCACCTCAAATGAGTTACTCCACTGGGAGGAGAGAGTTGGGAGAAAAAAGCACTGGCAGCAGAAAACAGGAATGCCCTGCGGCAAGCTATTGTAGGTTACAACCTAGCAAGGATAAGAGATATGATCAACCTCGTCTAAGACAAATTCCGTCTCCTTGTCGCGCTCTATACTGGGAAACAACTGCCGGTTTTGTGACATGGAACCGGAAATTACTAAGCAATTTTCGAAGCAGGTTGAAGACTCTTGGAGCCATCTACATGGATTACCACCATCGCTCCCAGCAAGCTCCTGGATATTGATATTTCTGCGCGCTGAGAAGTACTTTCTTCACAGTTTCAACTACTTTGTATGCTTAGAGAACTATCTTTGATCTCATACGTGATGCCTAGCTCGTAGTAATCTCGAGCTTCTATCAAAGTGATAAAGCCCTCTTGGAAAATATTGTCAGAGGTCAAGGTCAACTGCAATATTTAACACGTAGGAAGCATGAAAATGATTGTCTACTCCAATTTTTGCAAATTTAAGGGAGAAATGCTCGAATTTAGTCTCTCAGCTACACAACAAATGACTCAAAATGCTTGCATTTGTGTCGAAATGCAGCAAGATAACCTACACGTATGCAGTTTCAAAAGTGTGCCCTGCTCATTACTAAGCCAACTCGCTGCAGTGGCAAATTAATGGACCAAGGTTAAACCGAAACGAGGTAAATTTATTATCAAAACGAAACCGACTGCAGGGTAATTGCCACGTAACCGACTCCATTGAACCTTTCAGCCACAAAACAAATAGACAAAATTACAAAAACAAAAAAAAACAACATTTGTAAATAGATTCAGTTGGCTTTCGTAGTAGCAATGGCAGCTATGCGCTGGATATGTGTGTATATAGGTGCCTGCATTTGTCACTCATTTGCATCGAGCAATGTATTAGCGCCCACCATCCCCATGCGCCAATGCGAACGCGGTGTGAGCAAGCAAGGCTTCATTAAAGTAAATTGTAGCCTGATGTCGAATTCGTTAAGCTCGCGCTCGAGCGCAAACAACAGCTATAACTGCATGTGGGTGTATGTGTGTGAGTGTTGCATTTGCACTGTTCCACCTGGCACTTTGGCATTGCACGGCGCGACGCGGCGCGGCGTTAGTGCGCGTTGCACGTGGCATGTTGGCAGTCGCTGGCGACAAATTCGCCGACATTCCGAATTTAACAAACGAATGCATCGCTGGCAGCAGCACCGCTGTTGTTGCTGTAGTTGGTGTAGTTGGTGCAAAGCGCGCGCCCGCACCCGCGCATGTTCGTGCAACTCGCGGCGCATGCATTTGCAATTGCCACCAAAGTAGCGCAATTTGCGTGCGGGTATTTGCGATATTAGTGCGAACAAGTTGGTGCAAAAAACGCGCCCGCGCGCACACACAAACACACACAGGTGAACACGTGAACACACCGACGCGCAACACTACCACCGCAGTTGCTGCGTTGGCGCGGCGTACGTGTCGCCAGCAAAGGTCGCGTCGCCATCATTTTACCACACCGCCCGAGAGTCAGTGTGGTGTTTGCTTTTGTTGCAAATATTTGTTGTATTGTTCCGACTGTTGGTGACGCGCAAAGTCGTTGTTATTGCTGCCGGGGGGCAGCATTTAAATGCCGTTGTCGCTTTGTTGCAAGCGCTTGTCGCGGCTTAGCTCGCGTTTCGCCTTTCTGCACAACACTTCTGCCTTGTTGTTTTTGTCCTTCCGAACTTATTTGCCATTCTATTGTTTATTGCTTGCGAGTCTTTGAAATGACGCGGCGTGTGGTATTCGCACATTATTCTCTTGTTGCACGTTGCATGTTCGGTATTAGCGCGTGTTGCATATCAAATTGCGTGGGTTTTGAATATTGTATGCGAAATTTTCGCTTGCGCCTGCAATGCGTCGTTGCTGCTGTGGCACTCATTTTGAATATCAATTGTTCATTTTGGTCTTGGTTATGGAGCTGCGCGCTGGAAGTAATGCCGCTTTTTACTGCAGCATTCTTCTTCGTTGCGAAATATGACTTAATTCCGTAATGCAGCAGTGCGAGTGACCTTCAGCACTCGGCCGTAGTTCTTACTGTAGTTAGGACTCAGCCAACCGCCGCATCTACTCTTATTGATGACTGTGTGGCTCTGAGGAATGACTCTGTTAACTATTAGTTATTAAGCTATGGCTTTGAGTGGATCATCTTTTACCTCCATTCTCAAATTCAAAAATTTAGCCATCTTGTTGAATTTCTTATAGTAGGGGATGCATCGAAAGCCGGAATGTGGAACTTTAATCCGCTAAACCCAAACTACTCCCAACTCATGACTCACCCACGGAACCACCAGATAAGGTATTACTTCGTAGGAGTGACAAGACGTTTTACGTCTCCTCTATAGCACGGACGGACTGACGCCTATTCTGCTGTAACTGTCTTAATTTTGTCGTGATGGAAGTTGCCGCTTCGCGAACAGCTTTCCACTTCTCAGAGGACTGACACATAAGTGCAGTCAAATTTTCCACCGTTAAACTACCACCTAGTACTCTTAACTTATCTCTTACTTGGATGCTTAGAAACCGAGAAGAGTGGAAAAACCCGTGTTCAGATTCCTCTATTGACTCCATACACATCGAACAATACGGACTGACATCATTTTGAAATTTGTATAGATAGCCTCTGAACCCCTCATGCCCGCTTAATATTTGGGTCCGGTGGATATTCAGGTCTTCATGTTGTCTAGTTATCCACGTCTGGATGTCAGGTACCGTGCCACCGTCACAGGATGGGTCTAAAGACCTACATGAATTAGTGTTCTTTTTTTTTTACTCTGAAAAACCTAAGGTTATGTTAGCATAGCCATGACACTACCGAATGCAAGGCAGTATGAATGGATCTGCCTTTGCTGTAGAAATGTTGAGCACTTATTAGCCCGTTTTCTTGGAAATCGACACCTAATGTAAAGGTCCATGAGTCTCAATGACACTAGATTTCCGTTTCTTGGAATTCTACCCCTAATGTAGAGGTCCATAATTCTCAATAGCATTTTCAACGAAACGAGTAGAAACTGATAATCCTTTTAAGCCTTAGCGGTGACATGAGAGCTTTCACTAGCCTTCGGGACGTATACGACTCTAATCTGCCACTAAGCTGGAAGAAATGTAACTTGTAATGTAAAACTGACGAAGTTCGCTTAGAACTAAATGATACATTTGTTGCAAGCATAAGCTTTGCAGTTATAACACCGACGGATCCTGAAGGATTAAATGATTTAAGAAAATTTATGGCTCTGCTTGCAGCTCTCCAAAGAGTACTTCTTCAGTAGATCAGTTTAGCGGAAAGTGAGCGTCTGCGAATAGCCGTGGCGACTGCTTACTATTCCCAACCCAGTTACCAGAGTCATTAGCCTAATATAGAAGCTCAAACTGATGTATAAATCGGTCTACAAAGAGATTTAACAGCTTGCTAAAAATAGTGGAATAGACTCAGTCCATTTGGTTGATATATGTAGGTTCGGCCCAACCTAAAAGAAACGCGGAAAATTTTTTGGATTTATTTTTATTTACTATCTCTGGTAGGCTTTACGACGAAAACTTTTATACTGTGCAGTTTAGATTGCTCAATATATTTTCACTCCCAACAGGACACCAGGTTCGCATGCACCTGGAATTTCCGGTCCCTTGATTGGGAAGGTTCCGCTTGTAGTCTTCGTTAGAGTAAAGACTGACATCACCGCCATTCAAGAAATGCGATGGACGGGACTAGGACTGAGGCGGGTAGGTCCTTGTGGAATTTACTACGTGATAAGAGAGAGACTCCGTCGCCGAGTACTGACATTCACCCTAGCGTCTAGCCACAATTCGCATCAAGACAAAATTCATCAATAGGAAGAACAGAAGGACGATGTGACCAAAGATGTCATCTTAAATGATGAAGGTATCTTTAGTATAACGGTCGGTAAATTTAGCCTCCATTATGAAACATCCCCAAATGGCTTGAGGCTGATCGACTTTGCGGGACCCAAAATATACTTATCTGTAATACTAGATTCCAACATAAAAAATTCATCATGCTACCTGGCTGTCCCTTGATCGAAAAGCCAGCAACCAGAAGACACGTCTCCAGGGTTTTAGACGTGCGTACGTTCCAAGATCCTAACATTGAACTACGCAACCGCCACCGTGCAGCAAAATACATTAAAATTATTAATCGTTCTAAGCTCCCTATAAAGTTTTGTCCAGGTCTTCTTTAGTATTTCCGGTTCTAATTATATAAATAATGTAAAACTGTACTGTTGAGCTTCTCTCTCTCTCTTGTGTTTTTCTCCGTTTATTAACTATTTTATTAGCCTCATATAGAAATAAATTAAAATTTTATATAACCTAACTTTTTAGATAATTTCCAAAAAGAGTGTCAAAAGTGCATAACTAGTTAAAATATATATGAATATTGAAAAATAATACATGTGGCAGCACTCAAAACCAAATTTTCATTCATAGAACGCCTCTCTATTAATACGCTCTCTGCTCTCAGCATGCACAGCTGCAGCTGAAAAGAGCACGGCAAGCTATGGTACGATAGAACGATTTTATACATACATATATACGTATTCTATATATGTTTGTATGTATTATATTTACTTAATTAAACTGAGATATAAATGAGCTACATTTACATACAAATACTACTGATTAAATATTTCACTCATCAGATAAATTTCGACAACATAAATGAGTTGTTTTAATTACAAAAGTCAATAGTATAAAAGTAGATAGAGATTCCGTCCCCTTTATATACATATAGTATGTATGTATGTATGTATGTATGTATACTCAATTATCTATCTACGACCCTGCTATTTTCGTGCCATTGTAAGCCACCCTACAAAACCCTGCTGTCTGCTGTCAAATGATAGAACAATGAAACCAAGAAAGAGAGATACAGAGCGAGCCGTTGGTTTCATATTAAATGTCATAGTCAAAATGCCCTGTAGAAATTTTTAAATGTATTTCGTGTACGTTGAACAGTTTAGTAGTTAGAAATATGAGATAAATTTCTATACAGTGTGACACAAAAAACAAAAAGTACCCAGAAAATTGTAAATAAAACGCAAAATATTGAACTATTCATAAATATTTATTTTGTCGTCTTTAAAGTAAAACCCATCAGATGTAATACACTTATGCCAACGATTTCTCCAGTCCTCGAAACACTTTTCATAAGCACTTTTTGAGATAGACTTCAGCTTATTCAGCGAATTTTGTTTGTTTTATCTCTTCGATCGACTGAAAACGGGTAACCACGGAGCGGCATTTTAAGTTTGTGGAACAAGAAAGAATCACACTGAGCCAAATCTCGTGAACACGGTGATTGATCGATGTATTCATTGCGTTTTTGGCTTTAAATTTGGTCACAATCGCACTCTTCTTGAAAAAAATTCAGCTTTATCGGGATGAGTCGAGCACAAACGCGTTTCATGCTCAAAATATCCACCAACATTATACGAACGGATTCGCCAGGTATGTCGAGCTCTTATGCCATCTCTCTAACACTTGTCTGACGATTTTAAAGCAACATATCTTTCGCTTTTTTAATATTTTCATCAGTTGAAGAGTTCGAAAGTCGTTTAGAAATAGACATGTCTTCAACGATCTGTTGAACGTTTTTGAAGGCTTTGTACCGCTTGTAAGCTTGTGTTTTTGAATCATCGTAACCTTTCCAACATTCGCAACCATTCCGATTTCAAACAAACTGGGTAATAGAGGAGAAGTAACAAGATACAAGTTCCCACCTACCTTTCATAATATGTCATTGCGGAAGTATTGCAAAATTTTCAATTTTAAATTTACAAACTTTTGTTTTTGCCTACATTAAGCCTTAGCACGGATTAAAAAAACATTTTCTGTAAATATTGCTCAAATTCAGTGCATTTCGTTTCCTACAGGGTATGCATGAACTTGCCGAACAGCAGCAGACCTTTCTAGGTACTCGTATTAAGTACTTCACTGCGGCTTAAAATACATATTGCTGAGAAGATGTGACGGCATACCACGTAAAGAATGATGTGTGAAAGCGAAAACGAGGAAAAATATTACAAAAGAATTGACGTTTGCTCTGTGCAATGCCATGACAGAACCTTGTTTATGTTTTCTCTCTCGCCTAATTTTACACATTCACATTGGCGAAGAGATGGAAATATTTTCGCGAAAAATACACATACGTAAGTACATACGTACATACTCACATGCCTTTTACAACCATGATGATACATAAACAAAATTTTTTCGTAATATATTTTATAATTTTTAATTAACCCTTATATTTTGCAATGATAATTGTCATAAATTAAATATAGTAAAATAAAAGTTAAATAAATGAGCGTATGAATAACGGTGCATGCCAAAAGTAGAACTCAGCGAATAAGCCGCTTACTCCAAACAGCGCTTTTTACAAGCTTTCGCCAACTTTTAAGTGAAGTTTACGTGCTTCTTTGTAGTCTTCCAACTTGAATGCCATTTTCGGAGAATCAAAATATTATATTTTTTTGTCTTTATTCATACATATTTATTCAGTCGAACTTTGCAAGCGGACCTGAATTGCAATATACGCCTACTAATACCCAGGAATACATACATTTCTGTTTTGTATGAGAAATGTCAAGAATTTTCATATATATTGCTACTTTAACTACTTTAGACCGCGCCATCGGGGCTTTGGAATTCCGACAGTGCATGTATGGGATTCTGTACCTTCTTCTGCGAACCCTTACGCACTTTGGCGCGCACTTCCTCCGGCTTCTCGGGACGCACCAACGGTTTCTTCTCCGGTGCTTTCATCTTCCAAACAACAATGGGCGATGTAACGGTGCCTTGACGCGTGTACTTCGTGGAGGCGACGTACGAATACTTAACGGTGAGCACAACAGCATTCATCAGATTCTTGGCTGCCTGTATCAGTGATGTAGCGCTGTCTAAACCGGATACAATCAGTTCGCCACTGATATTCTGTACGTCGGCCTTAACCTTCGATGTGATTTGTATTTGATGACAGTAGAGCGCTATGCGTTGTAGATATGCGAGTAAATCTTTTTTGGTGCTACTCTCCGGGCACTGTTCGGCGATTTCGCGTGTTAGTTTGTCGAGCTTCGTGCCAGCTTCGGAGATTTTCTTGGCGGCGTTGATGACATCCATGGTGGTTTTCAAGGGACCACGACCGCGCGTGAAATCAGTCATTTCCATCATAATCATGCACATATGTTTGGCCAGGAAGATGATATCATTGCCAGCATCATCCCACTTGGCCACCTCGGAGTCGAAGGTGAGTTTCTCGCGTCGGAAAAGTTCTACTTGTTGGGCAATCTTTTGTTTATCTTCCTCCGTCATTTTGCGCATAGCTTCACGTGCTGTGCAAATACCGCTAATCTCGGGATACTCATCCACCGTTGGGCCACCATCTTGTGCGCTCGATTTGCTGCGCGTTTCGGACATTGTGTTCTCAGCCGGTTCGAATTCTGTGTCCGTATCCAGTTCATCCGAATTGCGATTCATCAGCACTGCGCGTCGTATCTCGCGCACGCCATCGTAAACCAGACGCGATGCGTCGATAAAATCATTCTCATCAACGTCGCGACTGCAATTGTTGATCAACGCATCGACAGCGGTATCAACGCGTTGCGCAAAATTGGCCATTACTTGCTCTTTGAGCACGCGCACAGCATCCATGACGCGTTTGGTGTAAACGCATGGCTCATAGTTGTCCATTTCCGCCTCGACCACATCACAAATACGCGCCGAGCGGCCCTGTATGGCGCCAGCTGTGGTGCGTAACTCTTGTGGCGCGCCCATTTGCAGCGACATGACGCACTTGTTGACGTCCTCCAGTATGTGATTTTCGGAGACCGCCAGAAAATCGTCGATTGTTGTGATATCATCCACCGCTTCGGTTAGTATGCGCACCTGCGCCTCCCATGCCTGTCGGTAGGCGGCCATATTCTCTTGTGCCACTTTCGAGTTTGGACGCACGCATAAAATCGATGCCGCGTTGATGACCTGTGGGCAGAGACTCTCGATTTGCGATGCTGCGAAGCGTACCATTTTTACGCCATCCTCATTATTCGACATGCTGCACACAAGATTAGCCACCTCCACCAATTTTTCGGCATGCCTGGTAAATATGTCCGCCTTCTCACGTAGTTTCACCTCATTGCCCGTCTTGGCGCACTCAATTAGATCGATGAGTGGCGTAGATGTCTCCAGAAATGAATCGGAAACATGATCAACAACCGCCTTGCGCAGCTGTCGTCGTAGATCGCGTGTTTTACGGCACATCTGATCGATGGCTCTATCCAGTCCGGGTGTATGATCCTTCTGTCCAATATTCGACATATACTCGGAGAGTAGATCTTGCAGCGCTTGTCGCACGGCATTACATTCGGCAACTATGCGCTCACGTCGCTCATCGCGTGTACAATCTGCGTCAGCCATCAAAGCTGCCGCGCTGATGATGCTTTCCAAACGCTCCTCCAGCAATTGACGCGAATGTTCTTCGCTATAGGTCAAAGTGTCCATGATGATGCCCTCATCAAAGTCGTCCAAGGCTGCTGCCAACTCACCAGCGCCACTATAAATCTCGGTTGGTTGCGAAGACTTGCCTTGCGCCACATCACTGATCGTATTCACTGCCGCACACACTTCTTTCAATATGAAATCACGATTTAACTTTGCCAAATCCAATTCCGGATGACGCACATACACTTTGGAAGCCGTGAACAGCATAGTTGAGTGCTTCTTCAGCATAGCGCGTGCCGCTGCTAAGTCGTCGCGCAATTGTGGATCTTTTAACTCCTGCTGGCGTTTAGCGGCCTGTTTAATCAACTCACCGGCATTCTCACCAAACTGTTCGATATTATTCAATAGCTCATCCTGACTGCAGGCATTCTTCAGCTTGTTCAGATCATCTTCGACGACGTGCAGAGACTTCAGCAACAAGTGCACATCGACCATATCCGCCAATATAAGCAAACGGGTGACGGCCGAAAGTAGATTACGTGCCGCCCTCACCATGTTGCCACGTTTTAGCGATGAACAGGGATCAGCCGCGAATTCCCGTGCCGCCATACTCATAGCATCACCGGTTTTACGCACCTCCTCCACGGCAGCCAACATCTCCTGTGTTATGTCTGGATTTTCATAAGCGATTTGTTCACCTTTGATGACGAAATTTTCGGTTGCCTTCTCAATGGATGCCACCAGTGCGCTGGCACGTTTCGATTTGCCTTTCTTCTTCTTACTCGGCTCTGTTGTATTCACCAAGGTGGTCACCTGCAGCACTAGCGGCTCCAATGTTTTCTCCACCGTCATAGTGCGTATTTCCAGATTCTTCAAATCCCATTTAGTAGCTATCTGCCCAAAGTCTGATACAACGCCCATCATGGTAATCGAAGGCGATAGAATGTGTAAAAGACACACACCAAAAAAGAAATATGTATAAACAAAATATCTAGGTTGGTTACACTTCCAAGCAAAAAAAATCTACGTGCACGTAAATATTTAGCGACTACACCGAAATCAATTCGCGTCCGTTGTTCGTTTATTACTCCCGGCCAGTTGTTGGGCGAACTCTCTCCATGCGTTCAAAGATTGTGTATCTGCACTTTGCTGCGGTTGGCGTTTGAGCGCTCGCTCAGTTGCTCTCTCAATACAATGTGCTGTCAATGTTGGGCTGTGGAGACACATTAGGGTGGTTAGGAGAGACGATAAAACTATGTTTATGAGAATTATGTGTAGATTTTGAAAGCTATCATATATATAAAGGACAAAAATGATTGGAATTATAGGAAAAATATTTATGAAGATTTGTATTAATTTTTTTTCTTCAAAAACCAAATATATCTTCTATATTTCAGAATATTTTCTACTACAAAATACTTGAAATAAATGTTTAGCTACCACAAAAAACTTCTTTAGCTCAAATTCCACAACAAATACCGGGTTTTACATGCTTTAAGCCGCCGAGAGAAGCTTAAAGAGATTCATTCAATATTGAAAAAAGCTAGAGTCACTCTAAACTTAAGCCGGTTGGTACATCAAACGGCTGTTACAAACCTAATAATCAAATATGAGGCTCAGTTTTAAACCTCATGTTCATAACAGACTTGAAGACCAAGTTTTGGTGAAAAATATTAGAGATCTACTGGCTTAAAATTCATTCTAAACACAAATTTACATTTTTGTTTGCTTCTCTCAAAGAAAGATCTGCTGAAATAAAATTTGATTTGAAATAAAATGCTACACACCCTAATGTTTATGTGTATTATGCACACGAAACATGCTACGACGGCATTTGGGCAACTCAGAATGCATTTAACGATTTTTCACGGACGTTCAGTGGGGAGAGAGTCCAATTTTAATTATACTAGTTCAGTCATTGAAACGACAAATTGAATGAATTATGCAGAATTGCTGATTGACTGTTCTGCAGATGGGTTTCCTGAAGAATTGTGTACATACATTTTTAAGCATACATAGATATACAAAAGTATATCTCTACATACAGACATATGTGTTTCTATGAAAAACATTGCCTTATCTGGCTCTGCCTGAGCAACCACGGCAGCAGGTAGCAAAGAGAGCGATCAATATTGTCTGCTAGTTTGGGCAAATGTGTGTTTGTGTGTAGGTAAGTGACTGAGTGAAGTGGAATGCATTTAAATATATACCCAACACGTATTTTAAAAAGTTAGTTAAGACTACTTTTTAGCAGAAAACACATGTTAGGGAACATTATTTGCTGTTATCATTGTTTCCTTAAGCCATTCTACTCTTTTTAAAATATTGACTTCTACGTAAAAATGTCACGAAGTATTTCCCACGAAACTCGCAGGTATCTCAAATGAGTTTTTCGTATACTTGGCACGGTTTTTGTTTTTTCTTTCGTAGAGAAGATACTGTTTCTCAGTTTGTTATGACTTCAATACCCACATTTTGAAACTTAACATACAATCTGTTTAGATAAACATGCAGATAAGATTCAAAATGTTAGTCTCAACAGTTGTGTAGGGTATTTCACACGATTTATTTCAACCGCACATGTTAAAGTGCTGAAGTAGCCTATGCTGAGCGCGCACTGCTTGCTTGAGTGAGTCAACGCTCTGCAACGGCAGTAGCTGTCACTGCAAACCTGTTTTCTCTCAAAGCGTTGCGCTCAGCAATGTCAACCCTCATTGTGTTGCATAGCTAGAAGGTATTCACGAAGCATTGTATACTGAAATTATAAAAATTGTATAATAAAAGGCAACAGAGTGTCTCATACAAATGGTAAGGCCAAGGCTCTGCGTGGTCAGAAATGATATATTTTATTATAATAAAAATTGTTTTGATATCTTGATACAACGGATACAAGGGTAGGAGCATTATGTTAAAATTAACAAGAAATATTTCTCATCATATAATTGAAAAATCTAATAACTACGCGCTCATAACTGAAGTTGTTGTATAGTTGCATGAATACCCTTTGTATCTACACCGTATTTGGAGCGCACGGAGTTTCATAAATGTAGATACAAATCGACAAGAGCGTTTTGGGCATGTCTTGATGTAGATATGTATGTATGTATGTTGACTTGTGTATACGAATACTCAAATACTACGAAATGTATATAACAGCAATAAAAAGTGGAGTTTCAGCTGTTTTGCAGCTATGACTCATGTTTCAACTGAAGACGGTGTTGCCACACTTATTCTTTTGTACAGTAAAATAATTATTTTTAGTTAATGATCGCTGGATATATAAAGATTTAGGCAAACGTTCATAGTGAAATAGTAAGAGTTGTACTTAAGCTCGGTGGAAATATGAAATTTCCGCCATAGAGAACAGCATTCATCTACATATATTTTTAAAATTACTAAATTTACTAATTTATTAATTTGTTAAATGAAAATAGAAAGTACGTTAAATAATTTGAGCTGAGTTTAAAAAACTGATCACAGTGGTAAAGCTTCAATGAGATCATCTTTCTTGGATTCCACTTATGATCATCTGGGATTCGATTTGTGACATCTTCAATATCTGAGGCCTACGATCCGCCAGACCTTGAGATCATCTTTCTTGGATTTTATTTTTGGACATCTTCAATATATGCAGGCCCACGATCCCCCAGACCTTGAGGTTATCTTTTTTGGATTCTATTTGTGACATCTTCAATACCTGAGGCCTACGATCCGTCACACCTTGAGATCGTCTTTCTTGCTTTCGATTTTTGGACCGCTTCAAAATCTGAGGCCTACGATCCGTCACAACTTTCTGTACATCCAAACATGTAGTTTCGATGGGGTTAAGGTCGTGTGATGGAGCAGCTCATGACATGAGCTGAACACTTTTAAAACGAAATCAATATTCCTCTGATTTATTGATAAGTTTCGGAATTTTCTCTTGTTGAAGTCACCTGCTTACAACCAGAACATTCAGAGATCTAATATATTCAACATATAAGTAAGTATAGAAACTAAAAGTATATGGAGTGTGCTTGAAAGAAGAGATAGGGCATCTCAGTTCGAGTACCACTTCCTTTCTTTTAAGACAAGCGGCATATATAGAGTTTTCATGTTTATTAAGCATATTCGCTTTTTCGTTCAGATAAACATAAATATATCTGAGGAGAAGAAATTCGACAATATTTTTATATTTCTACTATGTATTTTAACCATTTAACGAGGGTATAAAGAAGTTTTACGAGAAAGATTGTTCCAATCAAGTTTCAAAATCGTTGGTGGAAGGGAAAGGCGCATTAACTGGTGGCTTGTCATCAAAAGTGGAGTCAGAGCCAACTTTAGCCACGACCTTACATGCCAGTGAGACCTCATTTGGTTTGATACCCAAAGTTGAGCACGCATGGCGATGCTCCCACATCGAGTTATTGCTTTCTTTCCGATTTTTAATCTGTTTATAGTAAGCTGTCAGTGAGTCCCAAAAATTTAAAGCTGTATAGTTAATATTAAAGCTATGAAATCATTGTTCAATGGTAATTATTTTTGGTTTAGTATGGTATTGCCTGCAATGGATTAATCTATCAAACTATGAAGTATTTACTATAGAAGTCGTCAAGATCATAAATTAATTGATAATTTCAAGAACAACCACGGTCACTGAGTGCTGTGGTTTAGTATAACAGGTCAAATGAAATGTCTCCGGCTTAGGATAGTCCATAGTGGAACACAATTTTTTGGAAAAAATTCGTTTTTTATTCAACAGGGTTCCCACACACTCATTATATCCGACCATCCAACTTTTTAAAACCATTTTTGTGTACGATTAGTTCTTTGTTTCAAAATAGTCCTCAGTTTCGGCGATCACCTCTTCATTCGACGAACATTTCTTCCCAGTGAGCATTCTTTTGAGATCTGTGAACAGGAAATAGTCGCAGGGGACCTGATTTGAATTATACGGTGGATGTGAAAGCAATTGAACAGAAGATTCATGGATTTTTGCTAGCATTATCATTGACTTGTGGCACGGTGTATTGTTTTGGTGAAACAGCACTTTCTTTATCTTCAAATGCGGCCGTTTTTTGATCGTGTTCTTTCCTCAAACGGTGCAAGAACGCTATGTTATAGTCGCTATTGATGGTCCTTCTTTTTTCAAGGTAGTTATTAAAAATAATTCCATGCGCTTCCCAAGATACAGATGCCATAACTTTGCCAGCCGACTGTTGCATTTTTCCACGCCTTGGAGCGGGTTCATTGGTGCAATCCACTAGGATGACTGTCTATTAAACTTCGGAGTGAAATGATGTAGCCATGTTCCATATGTACATTGTCACATATAGACGAAAAAACTCGATTAGTACCTTTGAACATCTCCAAACACTACTCCGAATCATCAACTCGTCGTTGTTTTTGATCAAAAGTGAGTTCGCGTTGCACTTACTTTGCATAGAGTTTTCTCATGGCCAAATATTCGTGAATGATATGATGTCGGCTCGGCTCGGCTATAACCGTGTAAGCGTTGTCTACGCCATTAAAGTAGAAGTAGATATGATATAGACTTTCAGTTGATATCTTTAGTTTCAGTTGATGTCCTGCTATACGAGTATTGAACAATTTCACTTTACGTTCGTCCAAAATTATTTTGTGGACTTTTGTGATGTTTTCATCGGTAACAACCTCGTTTGGGTGTTCACCAATGCTCTCACCGTCTTCGCTGCTCATTTCACTACGTCTAAAATTAACATACCAATCCTTGATGGTTGATTTTCTTGGCGCACTGTCCGAAAACTCATCATCATGCCAGGTTTTCCTTTTACACTTTCCTTTCTTCACATCAAAAAGTAATATTTTATCAAGACGCGAGATCCTTTTTCTATCAATTTTTTTAAGGAAATAGAACCGGTTTTCCACAAACTGCCGCTCTCGTGGAAGTGTTAACAGCTCGACGATTATCTGCATGTGTTGGCCAGAGCTCAAAGACAAAGTACATCATGATTCCACAACGAATCGGATCGCTAAGTGTCTGCTACAGCTACATTAACTGATAAACGAATATCACGAAGATCTTCTCACAAAGTTCATAACAGCTTAGACCTCTGGATGCTGAAATGAGCAGTTCATTAGTATCGAGCTCAAAATTTCAACAAAATTCTTAACAGTTTAGACCTCCGAAGGTTGAATTGTTCAGTTCATTGCAGCGCTCGCTATTGTGATGTCAGCAAAACAGCTGATATTGTCAAATCAGCTAAGAAACGATCAGTATCGCGCTCGGCTTCTATTTTAGAATTCCGGCAACGTGTAATTATAATATTTTCAAGCTGAGTTTCTAAAAATTTATATAATTTTAATTGCAATCAAATGAAGGCATTGCTGATTTACATGCTACGCGTGACTTTCTTGCGCTCAAGGGGTTAATGTAGTGGAATAACCTCGACAACGAATGGCTTATCTTACACACGCCTAACTTGTTACAATAGATTAGAACTTTAATTTAGTTGAAAGGTCACCGGTGTGCACATGCATTTGCCACTTAATGTGGCGCATTTGTATGCAACATACAAGAGAAGACCACGCAGAGGCCTCTACGAAACGCTGAGTGCATCACCGGTGTCTGTGTGTGTGGAAATACACGCAAGGTGCTATGGAAATTTTTCCCAGAATACAAATAAATGCAGCGGGTGCTAGTTGCCGGTTGCTAGGGGTAAAGGTGAGATTTTCATAGGCTTCACTGGCTTGTTTGCTAGCTTTTTATATAAAAGCTTAGAGGGTGTCTACTTTTAAGTAGGGGGCTTTTAGGCGCTTTTGGCCACAAAAAGAGCTGCTTACCGTTGCTTGCGTGTGAGTGCATGAAAAATGTATGAAAAAAGTATGTTGAAAGCATAGCTAGCGTTATGGTTGCATACAGTTCATACAAAGCCACGAGAAAAAAGCTCTGGTGTGCTGTTACACCCCACAAATACAACAAATAGTTGAAAAATCCTGCATGAGGTAGCGGATAATTGTGGCAAGTGTCTAAATTTCTAATACACAAACAAACTGACAGCGCTGCATTATTGCAACGTCGTTGCAAGCAAGCTTTTAGGCGATGTTGCAAGTGTCAACTGTAAACCTAGCAAATATTTCTAAAAAAATAAGTACAATAACAACAAGAAATCCGCTAGGTATTATATTTTTGTGCTTTTAGCATTGTTGTTGTTTGTTTGTATGAGTATACTTTCTTCCACCATTCACCGTGTACTGCTTTGATGTTCTCAGCGTATAGCTTGCCACCTGCCGCATATTATCTATACGGTTAACCCAGTTAAGTGCCCAGAAGGCGGCGGCGCCACTTAGGAGCGCCACATACACATAAACACAAATAATACACACACATAAACACATACACATACGGCTTGCATGTGTATGTAAGTGCCATAAACTAGATTGAGTTTTTGAAGCACAAATCTGCACCTGTAGTTATTGCAACCGGCGACACTTTCAGCTATGTTGCAAGTTCTCAAGTGTTGTCTATGCAACTAGACTGCCACAAACATTGTCGTGACAACAGCGAACCGTTGAGTTTAGACTACTTCAGCCGCTACTTACCACTTATCTGTTTTCAGTTGCTGCAACATGCCGCTTACTTTTTTCTTGTTTTTTGTTTGCAAGCAATGTGCAACATTATACGTACTTATCAACACGTGCGACTGCAAGGTTTATAACTTCTTAGTTGCTGTTGTTGTTGTTGTGCACAGTTATCTTCCTCGTCTTTGGTGTGTTTATTTCACTTGGCTCTGCGTCCAATTGCTTTGTGCGCATCTGTGTGGCAAGCATGTACGTTGAAACATTAATTACCGTACAATAAGCAGCAGCAGCAGCAGCAGCACCAGCTAACTAACTAACTTGCAACATACTTGTTACTGCAACAACTCATATTTCATATTTATTAATTTCTTTTAGTTTAAGTTTAAGTTGTTACCTAACGAGTTCACTTGACTAACGGTACATGCTGTTTGGGGGTTTCACCAACTATGTACGTAACGGCAATAGAAAGTTTTCAGTTCCATATATTTCGCTAGAAAAAAAGTCTTCCAGTACCGAGATCTCCGCCTTTGAGAAAGGCAGGCACAAAATAAGGATCACGGACCCATCTAGAACGGACCGTGGAATCCTTTGGACGTTGCACATAACGGTCTCGTATGAGACGAAACTAGATGCGGATGTTTGCAATATGCCTCGCTCCATATTTTGCTAGAGTAAATATTAATTGAAGGAGTTATTTTACACATGGACGCGGCAGGCGGCCATAAGACGACAGACGGCCATGTTTCGCGTAAAAATTGGAGTGTGGTTATACTTGTAAACAAATCGTTTTTATTCCGAGTACTCCGAGTACTCGGAAGCATGTTGCTTAAAGATCAGGGTCAGGACGGGAAGTTAAAAGAGGAGCCTTTTGTAAAAAGCTCTCCTTTAAGCTTAGCTTCAGTACTCATTCGAGAATTCAAAAGCATTCCTGCTTAAAGAGAAGGATCAGGAGGCGAAACTGGAGGAGCAGTCTTCTGAAGAAGCTCATCTACTACGAAATTACTGTATTCTTCTTCAGGCTATTAGGGTACCACTAGATTTCCTGCCTCCTTACTTTTTTCATGAAAGTAAGCATTCACTCCGACAGCTGAGCGGCGATATTAGTATTGTGCCCGCAAACTTTGTGCTCAAAGTTAGGTAAGAAGTATCTCTCCCCACTAGAATAGCATCAAGTGAAACGGAAACTGAAACTGCAAAGTCAATGATCCCGCAAGAGAAAGCACCTCGTTTCTACATTGGATTGTGTACGGGTTAGTTTTCCGCTGACATTTTGCACTCTAACGCTGGAGCTCTGAATTTCGCATATCAACAGTTAGACTCTGCGTGACAGCGTGATTCCTTTGATCTAATGCGGAACGCAGGAGATCCACTGAACTACTCGCGTTCAGTAAGATTCATCTTTCCGCAATTGTAGGAAGACTGTAGACATTCATGCTGATGAATAGAAGAGGGAAAAAGAGAAGCACGAATGTCTAAAACTGAATACAAATCAATTTGAGTTCCTTAAGTTTCAGAATAAATAGGTTGTGTATATTTTATTCGACACCTTAGTTCTGG
The DNA here is from genome assembly GCF_016617805.1 of Bactrocera tryoni. Taxonomy (NCBI): domain Eukaryota; kingdom Metazoa; phylum Arthropoda; class Insecta; order Diptera; family Tephritidae; genus Bactrocera; species Bactrocera tryoni. The sequence continues at coordinate 76,160,394 of NC_052501.1, forward strand.
GAAACAAGTAACAGCTTAGGTTCGTTTAACTTGGCGTGGTCTCACGAATAGCTTCTTCCTTATTGATGGAGACACCGATCACGCATTCTTCCAGAGATTCCAAGTATACCAAGGTCCTTCTCCACATGGTCTTTCCAACGGTCCTCTACGGTCTTCCTCTTTCACGGCTTCCCCTGGCTGGTACTGCGTCAAATACTTTCAGAGCTAGACTGTTTTTATCCATTCGGACGACATGGCCTAGACAGTGTTGCCGTTGTGTCTTAATTTGCTGAACTATGTATATGTCGCCGAATATCACGTATGGCTCATCGTTCCATCGAATGCGATAATCGCCGTTGCCAATGCGCAAATGACCCTAAATCTTCCGCAGAAACTTTTCCTCAAAAACTCGTAACGGCGACTCTTCAGATGTTGTCATCGTCCACGCCTCTGCACCATATAGCAGGACGGGAATAATGAGTGACTTATAGAGTTTGGTTTTTGTTCCTCGAGAGAGGACTTTACTTCTCAATTGGCTATTCAGTCCGAAGTAGAACCTGTTGGCAAGAGTTATTCTGAGTCGGATTTCAAGGCTGAGGTTGTCGTTAGTGTTAATACTGGTTCCAAGATAGACGAAATTAACTACGACTTCGAAGTAGTGAATGTCAACAGTGACATGGGAGCCAAGTCACGAGTCCGACGACTGCTTGGTTGAAGACAGGAGATATTTCGTCTTGCCCTCGTTCACAACCAGATCCATTTGAAGATCCATTTGCAGATCTATTTGCTTTGCTTCCTTATCCAGTCTGGAGAAAACAGAACTAATGACGCACGAATGTCTACGTCAAAAAAATCTGATTGAGTTCTCTCGTTCTTTGAATGTTGTGTATGTTTTAGACTCCGCTTTAGTCTCCGGAAACAAGTATTCGTGTTTGGTTCAAAGGCAACATCGCGAGTTCGTATTTACGGTGATTCTAGCTGTTGCTTAAACTTTATTAGCTGCCCGACTGCTTATAACCTAAAGCTTTGGCTTGGATTGAGCATTTTTGTACACAATACTTTCCAGACGTCCAAGAGACCTTTAATATCGCAAGTTCGAACTTTTAGCAATACTTCATGATGTGTCTGCTTGTAAGCGAACCTTTAGGAACGTTCGCTATAATGGTTACTATTTTCGAGACGTCCACACAACCTCTATTCTTCTCAAATCCTTGTTATGCTTAAACAAATTTCCGCGATTTTCTCTGTAGTTCGACAGAAAAGCGTACCTTGTGGGCGTGTTCATCACAACCGCATATATTTTGACACATTTGCTTGCAGCACAGAAATGAAATCAATAACAAAATTACTACAATCGGCGCTGAGGTGGCGTAGAAAAATGAGATTTTCAGCAATGGAAACGTGCGGCTGTCAACGAAATATCCTTTCGCCCACATATTAATGAACTTAGCGCTGCGATGAGCAGCCAAGCGTGCATGCCGCACCTGAAAGGTGACGTGCTGGAGTGTGGAGACCGGCCCCGGGGTAATGGTGTAAAATTTCAATCCACTGCGCGCCCTCAACAACTTAGCTGTCATTTCCGTTATGTTAGTTTTGCTGTTGATTATTATAATTTTATATACATATACTATATATGTATTTATATATTATATATATGTATTTATATATTATATATATGTATATATATTATATATATTTATATGTATATATGTATGTGTTTGTGCGATATTTATTTGCTGGCTTGCCATAGCTCCGCACGTGTAAGTCAAACATTTTCGCTTTGTTTTTGCTTTGCCGTTTCACTTTTTGGATTTTTCGATTTATAGTTTCAGCGCGCTGATTGTTGTTTTCGTTATTGTTGCTGTTGCTGTTGCTGTAGTAAATTTGACAATCACTTTTTGACATTTATGCGTATTTATTGTTATTTTCACCCGCAAACCACGAACTTTACACACGCAGACCCACGAAAATCCGAAAATGAAAAGGACACGTAGATGTGTGCGTGTGTGTGTTTGTATGTATATGTGGGTAAGTGTGCGGATTTTGAAATGTATGTGTCCGTTAGGTATGCTGGCATGGCAAATTATCATTTGGCACAAAGTGTGAACACGTCCGCTGTTGTTGTTGTTGTAGCATTCGTAATGATTATGGCTGCTGCGCTGCCGCTCGTACGCTACTGCTTCAGCCTGTCATCGGCGCGCCTCGGCTGCCTTCGTTACTGTGACATTAATGCGGAGTAATTTATCGGTTTTGTGTGTTTGGATTATTACTAAATCGAGATTAGTATTTGGATGAGAGAATTTATTTATGCAGATAACCAATACACGCGCTCTCAATATACAAACATATATATAATATATATATGTATGTATAGAATATATATGCGCGTTCGCCGAAATGTGTTTTCGCGTGTCTATGGCAGCTCGTTGGCGCACGAAATGCTATTAAAAATTGACAAGCGTGAAATATTTTGTGGCAAGCTCATCGTCAACGCCTCGGTTTCGCGTGTGTGTCTTCATTTACATTTGTATTTCCACATATGTCTTAGTATGCATAACACATACACACACACACATGCTCGGAAATAAATATTTTTCCTTTGTAAATTGTCAAACCTCTCCACTCTACGTGCCCGAACAAACTTTTTATCTCATTATTTGCGCTTTCAACTACTTTTTGTCGTTATCACCAAATTATAACGGTACTTCTTTGCAAAAAAAAAAGTCTGTTTTCTAATTTAACTATTTTGACATTTGGGTAATCGAATTCGTGTGGAGTAAATCTCAGATTGCCGTAAATTATGGCACATATTAGAATGGCTGGTAAAATATGGAGAGAGAGAGGGCAAACTCCAGAGATTAGTCGAAGTTAGAATGTGCCTTTTATGAAAAAATACTATTTTTCAGCAGTACAGCATTCAGTTAGGTTTTACGTTAGCATAAAGTCCACAACTTTTGTAACAATATATTTTATACAGTGTGGTCCATTTCGAGGTTCCCTCCTCTTTTAACGAAAAAACACAGACTCTTCGAATTTAATGAGGAATTTTTACTATCTTTCGAAAGAACATTCTTTGGACATTATATTTTGAAGATTATCTCTTTCAAAGTTTGGCCATGGCTACGTCTCAGATGGTTCATCCGTTGAGTCCAATTTTCGATGACTCGTTCGAGCATTTCGACACATAACTGGCGCATGCCATGTGCGATGTTTTGCTCCAAGGCCTGAATCGAAGCGGGATTGTCCACATGGACTTTAGACTTTACATATCCCCACAGGAAAGGCTCTAACGGTGTGATATCACAAGATTTTGGTTTCCAATCGACAAGCCCAAAACGTGGAGTTATCGGCACACCGAAGTGTTCTCTCAATAAATCCATTGATTTATGTGATATGTGAGAAGTGGTGCCGTCTTGTTGAAACCAAATGTCGCTGAGATCACGAGCTTCTATTTCAGGCATCAAAGAATCGGTTATCAAAGCGTGATCACGGTCTTCATTGACGGTTACGTTTTCACCGTCATCATTTTGAAGGAATATGGACCGATGTTTGCACCGGCTCACAAGCCATACCAATCCGTTATTTTTTCTAGATCGAAATGGCAGTTCTAGAATCTTTTCAGGTTGCTTTTCGTCTCAAATGTTTCTTCACATACCCATTGAGCTAGAAATGGACCTTACTGCTGAACAAAATTTGGCTAGAAATCGTCGAATCTTCTTGGAACTTTTCAAGGACCCGTAAAGCGAAGCGATGTCGTTTGGGAAGATCGAGCGGCTTCAGTTCTTGCACAAGCTATTTTGTACGCGTCAAGTCGTTCCATAAGACAGTACGAGTTGCTACGAATGGCAACTAAATCGAATCTCCACGGTCTTTGTGTACACTCTAAGCTACGGCTGCTATATTTTCTTCACCTGTTTCTATTTTTAGCCGTGCGTCTCTGCTGATTTCATCCGTACCTACGAATTTGGAGCAATTAAGCTTCTAAAACTGGCTGAAGACCGGCTGAGTTCTACGTGAACATTACTGTTGGCAGAACCGAGAATTCTTTTGAGAAGAACTTAGAGATTAGCTGCCAGCTACCGTAAGATCGTCACTATTGTTCGCAAGATAGGTATGCATTCTCGGCCCCCGACATCGATGGAGGAAAAAGTGTCTAGGGTTGGACCAAGCCAAAGGTATAGATGCCGAAAATGACAAAGGCTAAGTGGTTATCTTGTTTAAAATGTGTGCAAATAGCCAGAAATCTTAGACCAGAGCTACTACTTTTTATATTCACACGATCTATAGATAATTGAGCTCAATATTATTAGACAAGAGCCCAGATATTATTATTCGTAGCTTGGCACTAAAGTGGGGATCCAACCAACGAATTTATCTTAAGCAATTCATGTTTTTTTATCTATATAGTGAAAAGCTCTGTTCTTAGTAGTTTGTTGAGAGTACTTGGCCGGATAAAGAACCTGTGTCCGTTCCGGTTATGTAGATCCAACTTTCGCAGGAACGGCTTTGGCCTTAGTAGTAATGTTGTGTTGTGAGAGCTACTTTTGAATAGTCATTTTGGGGGCTTTGGAATCAAGGGATTATACTTAATAGTAGAGTGCTAAGAATTTGATAAAAACAATTATTTTCATTAAATATGCTTTCGGATTCATGCTTTCCGAACCATCAAAATATGCCGACGTGTTCCATTTCTACGAATTTAGTTATATTTAGGTTAGTATAGGTCATAGTGTTGATCCAAAATCGATGAAAATCGCTTGAACATATATTCGTCCTTTGTCTTACTTATTAACTCCTAAAAGGTAGATTTATTAGCAAGAGACGTGTTTGAAAAGTATGTAATGGTTTAAGTGGTCTGGCCCATGATATCTAATACAGTAATAGCATTGACAGACGGCAGCGTTAAACCAGATTAATTGCATTTTTCGGGATTAATTCAGGAGTTACCACAGCTAACTCCGTTGCTGAATCCAAAAATAACTCTCAAAATTTTAGGGAGTTTGTGAGATTTTCGTTGGCAACATTGTTAAAAATGGCCGATTTTCATCTATTGTGAATGAAATACAAGCAACCCTAACAGCTGTTTATCAAATTCTCAATATAATATCAATAAAACTTCTATGTTATGATGTAGTTTTAAAAATAATGTGTTGATATGCTTTTGTAATAAAAATGGTTTGGTAAAAATTGGTCGGCTAACAACCGTAATGTTTATCTTCTATCAATTTTCATTGAAAATATTATAAAAAGGACAATGAGCTGTTTATGAGAGTTTCAAACTCGCATAGCTGCCGTCTGTCACCTACAAATTTGGATCTGATTAAGTGCTTAAGTGCGCAGTTAATCCCGATTAACACTGCCATCTGTCAAGGCTATAAGTCCCAATTCTTACCTACAGTTTCCAGCCTATAAATTAAACATTCGGATGAGTACAGATTCTCCAAATCTGAAGGAATCAATGTAGGATGCAATTGATAGTAAAAGAGAGAGAGAAGGAGAGGATTACTCTCTGGAAAGAACAAACGAAACGGAGTGCGAGCACCCTTTGGCAATGCAGAATTCTGTCCGACTGCGTGACGTAATAGTGAACATGTTTTTGTGTACTTCTCCAACAGCTATAAAGTCTCTTAAGGCGAAAATATTGTACTTTTGTGATAAGTCCTTCTTATTATATCTCCAAAAATTAAACAAAAATTTGAAAGTTCGTTTCTATCAGATATACTTACGTCCATTATCTCAAACCAATGCCATATGCCAACAGATGCATAAATAAATAAACTTATGTGCTAACATACGAGTACATATGTATATACAATCGTCATAAATTTCACTCAGTCTCCGTTCCATCTCCATACTCCCCCTCCACCACTAAAATAACTGTTTTCTTGGTTGCAAGACATGAGTCGCTTTTTAACCTAGCGAAGACATATTTCTTGTACTCAATATACAATAGAACATGACAGTAACAGGATTTCGGTATTTGCATTGACAGGCTAAGATTAGCTGCTGGCTGTTTTGCCATATACAAACACATAAACTCAAGTACAGTTATCTCTTACATCAATGTTGGCTGCGCTTCTAAATCCTTTGCTTCGCCATTGATGGGAGTGTGGGGTTGGCATTTAGCTTGAAAGGGTTGTAACAACTTTTAAGAAGTTTGAAAACTTTTCGACCGAAGTGGTGGGGGCGTTTATTCACACCCACGAGAGATACATTTAAGGCTACTATACTATTTAGAGTGGCGAAAGCAAGAAATGCTTTTAAATTTTGCAGGCAGCAAGTTTGCGCTGAAAATTTGGAAAAAATTAGGAGTAAGCGGGCAACAATAAATACAAGTATAATATATATTTATAATTATCAGTATATATTCCGATAAAATTGATCTCAGGTAGAACCTACAATTTCGCTAATCACTAAAACTTGCTTTAAGTTATGGATGCAGAGGAGAGCAGAATTACTCCTCGAAAGCTCGTACACAGACTCGAAATGGAGTTTTAGTGAAATCTAAAATAATAAAAAGAGACGTTTCTTCTACCGACGGTAGCTTTAGGTACACCTAGGTCGAACTTCCAAGCTGATTTATGGCAAGGAACCTTTTCTTTTAAAATAAATAGTTCTTTGGGTGAGAATTTCGAATGCCCAGCGGTGTCAATTTTGATCAGATCATCCGAGATCCTTCTGGTCTAAAGTAGTACGAAAGATTTCTACTGCATTACTTGCCTTGAGTAAAGTTCATCTTGGGGAAATAGTTCATCTGGACACTACCCAATAGGCATTTAATCTGTAAATTTTACAATTTTGAAGGACGCTAGTTGTCAAAGTTGTATACATAAAGGAAGCTAAGGTCGGAACTTCTAGGCACTTTTTCCTCTTTTGATTAGCCTTTGCAAGACTGAGACAGAAGCATGTCGGTGATCTTACCCTTGGTGAACTAGATGACATAGTTGCAACTGATATTGGCTATCTCAACAAATTTATGCTAAGCTCAAAGCGCTCAGTCGATCTGTAATGGTTTAGCTACCACAATAGACGACAATAAACAACAGACTGTCGTTCAAAACTGTACAAGTGATACCTTTCTTAGGATCGAACTCTTAACCTAACCTAACTTAGGTGTTCATTTACATATTTCCATTATTACTAGAACTGAATTTTTTCAGTTTCCCTTTAATGAGAGAAGCTTTAGACATTAGGAATTCATCTGTGGTCCGATGTGACTCTGTTTGCTTAACTTTTAAATATATTTTTTAAGGGTTGTTTAAAATTGTTCGATATAGAACGGTTTCAAGACAATTTTTATTACGAAATCGGAAAGGAACTGTATTTTATTCTACAGTATACTTTGCAATACCATCGTTTTGAATCTAAATCGAAATGATCTAAATTTAGTCGAAACCATAGAAACCAAAATTCGCGGAAGGTGCTGAAGGCCGTCCTATCCGATGTTTACAACAAATGTGTGGAAAATAGGATTGGGCAGATTTGAAATAAAATCTATGAACATGTAGTTTTGTTTGACCAGTTCGGCTCAATTGAACAGATCTTTTCTTTCTGTGTTTCTGTGAAAGTTTTTCTTCATGCAACGGTTTGACCAGAACTTGGTAACTTAGTGGTCAAAAATAAAGAAAGAAAAGGTATTTGCTAATATAGAGTGTAATTTGTCGATGAGGACTCAACAAGCAAAGGCCAATTGGAAGGACAAAGCAATTAACTCAACTTCTATGGGATTATGAATGTGTTTGGAATATGTAAGTATATATAATTTCTTAAGAAAAGCTTCTCCATTATGAACTATATGGAGTACTTTAAATCTCGCAGATTGTATGAAAAGCAAGTTTTTCTGAAATTGAGGTCGTGGTTTCCGTTCGCTAAGCGGCTGGTTTAACCAAAGTTCTAAGCATAGACTTGTTCACAAAAGGTGTGGAAATGGTTTGAAATATGTCTTATGATGCAAATTTTGAAAGTTCATAAAAGAATTAACTGTAAATTACCAAAGTAACTGATGCTACATCGATGAGTCGCCATAATTGCAGTCATAAATGGGGTCCAGCTACGCCAGACACTCCAAACCCACGAACCACTTCATTCGCGCAGTTCACAAGTTTAACTTTACAAAGCTATTTACGTTTCTACTTAAATGACAATGTAAACAAACCGTTAAGCCAACACATGCACACAAAAACAGTAAGCGCAAATGCGGGCGCTGCGCTTGATACCCGCCTCTATAAAAATATATGCGTGTTTAAAGCAATGCTGGGTGTTGGCTGGATACCTGGTCGCAGAGCAGACATGTGGGAAACGCATGTAAACAAACAAGTGATATGCAAACAACCGAAAATGTGAAATGCTGAGTGGCTCCAAAGTAAAAAGTCCCAAAAAAGCGAAAATAAAAGAAAAGAAAAAAAAAAGACTAGAAAAAAGTAAGCAGAGATCAGCAAAAGTCGCTTGAAAAACCAATGTCGAAGACAAGCGCCCTTCAAACTTGCGCCACAAACATAAATGCCACAGCTGCATAGTGTAGAGTTGCTAGCGACGATTGTGGTTCGTCGGTTGGTTGTTTGTTTGGCTGGTTAACGGTTGTTGGTGGCGCAATGTGTCAAAGGAAATCCGACCGCATTTCAGCTGCACTTTTCGGCACAACACACACATAACGGGCTTGAAAACAAAAAACCCCAAAGGTGCACAAATAAGTAATAAAAGAATTGAGGGAAAAACAACAACAGCAGCAACACCGCACGAATAAGTGAGACTTGCTGACTGCAGGTGATGGAATTAAATTTTTTTGATTTTTTTCTCTCGAGTCTGAGATTTACACAGGCGATTGGCGAGTGAATTGCGCGTGGTTATTTGGGGAAAAAACAGTTATACACATACAGACATATTTATATACAGACACCTTATTTGTAAACCTCAATAGCGGTAAACAGATTTGCAATCGAGATGCGCCGTTATTTATGGGTTGTTGGCCGCAAAAGGCCAACTCAAAAGTGCCAATCCGAATTGAAAAGCACATTTTAAATCTGTGAGCTTTCGTAAACGAAGGTAAGATATTGGATTTGGAAATCTGACAAGTGATAACAGCACAGCAGACAAGCCGTAATGAAGCAGCTATAAATATGTGTTGTGATAAAGCAAAATTGTCGAGGCTAAGAAGGGGCTTTCTGGCTGAAAGGGTTGGTTGGTTGACTGTAAAGTAGAGAAACACAAAATTCGAGTTGCGAATTTTAATAAAATTGCTCACGCGAGTTTGTTGCGTTAAATAGGGTGATTCTAAAACCTTGTGCTGAGGAATATGACAATTGAAAGAGGGTTTACGCACTGAAGTGACTACAAGATTGCATTTTTGCCATTTTCGCAGTACGATTTGTCCTTGGTATCCAAATAGGCCTCAGTTTCGGCGAACACAACTTTATTTGACGAAACATTTTTCCCATCGAGCCTTCTTTTGAGATCTGAGAACAGGTACTGGCCGTTGGAGGCCAGATCTGGATATTATAGTTGACGTGGACGCAATTCGAATTCCAATTCATGATTTTTTGCCATCGTTTTCATTGATTTGTGACAGGTGGAATGGTCTTGGTGAAACAACACTTACATTTTCTTCAAAATTTTATTTAATTTTTTGGCGATCAAATGGTCTAGTAATGCTGTGGTATAGTTGCTGTTGATGGCCCTTCCTTGCAAAGTAGTCAAATAAAACTATTCCATGCTCATCCAGAGATAGAGCCACCACAATTGTCAGCCGACTCTTGCACTTTTCGACCGGGTTCATCGTGTGTAGTCTACTCGGATGACTGTCGATTGGACTTCGGAGTGAAATGGTGGAGTCTTGTTTCATCTATTGGCACATATCGACGCAAAAACTCGGGTTTATTACACTTGAATGTATCCAAAGACTGGCCCAATTCATTAATTAGAGGTTCCAAATGTAGTTAGGTCCTTTTCCACCTGGTTCTCAACGGAGTGGAGGTCTGCCTGAGCTTCCCCTTGCTGTTACTGTCTAGATCTGAAGTAGTTTCATCCATTCGGACGACATGACCTAGCCAGCCTGGTCGCTGTCTCTTAGTTCCCTCAACTATGTCAATGACGTCATATATCTCATACAGCTCATGGTTCCATCGAATGCGATATTCGTCGTTGTCAAAATACAAAGGACCTTTCTCTCAAAAATTCTTAACGCCGACTCATCAGATGCTGTCATCGCCCATGATTCTGCACCATATTGCTGGACGAGGATGATGACTGATTCGCAGAATTTGGTGCTCATTCGTCGAGAGATGACTTTACTTCTCAATTGACTACTTAGTCCGGAGCTGTTGTTGGCAAGAGTTATTCTGAGTTGGATTTCGAGGCTGACGTAGTTAGTGTTAATGCAAAATACAAAATTTTTTACGATTTTGAAGTTATGACTGTCAACAGTGGCGTGGGAACCAAGACGCAAGTGTGACGATTCTTTGTTTGATGACAGGAGATGTTTCGTCTTGCCCTCGTTTACAACCAGACCCATTTGCTTCGTTTTTTTGTCCAGCTGGCTGAAAACGGAACTAACGGCGCGGTTGTTATGGCCAATGATGTCGATGGCATCGGCACCCCCAGTAGTTGTACGCTCTTGCAGAAGATTTTACCTTCTCTAGTTATTCAGCTTTGCTGCTGGAATTATTTTCTCCAGCAATGGATTAAAGAAGTCGCAAGGTAGGGAGCCGCCTTGTCTGAAACCCCGTTTGGTATGGAACGGCTCGGAGAGTTCCCTTTCGCAAGAGCCAACAGTCTGTAGTATTATAGTTAAGAATGTCATACCTTAGACAATATCGCTCTGTGATCTTACAATTCCAAGAGTTTGAACACCTGAACTTTCCGGAGATACTTTCGTTCTATTTACTTTTTCGCTGTTAGTTCAACTGGTAATACATAGGACCTTTCTAAGGTCTCTGTTTGGATCGACCTCATAATCTAACCTAACCTAGTCTAGTTCGTAACCTAGCCTAGTTGGGAACCCAGTAAAGAGCATTTAGAGTTATACCAATCAACGAACTTCATATTTACTTTTAGTTACAAATTAACTTGGATATAGCGATTTGAGAACCTGAAACTGAGAAGATGAAGATTATAATTTTGTTTCTTTATGAGAAACTTTGTTCCTTTCTGAATATTTCCTTTCCTTTGCTACTTAATGTCATGTAGCTTTTATCAATGCCTGAATACTACCAAATAAGGGGACAGGTCGAACCCACAAGATTTCCCGTCTTAACACTTTTTTGAAAGCAATCTTGCCAGCATATGCTATCTTAAACATTTAGCATTTAAAAAATATGGTTTCAACAAAAAATTCTATTGTTTGCTTTACTGCAGAGTTCAGCGACTGTCTTCGACTTTTTTTCGTACACTTGCAGCAATTCTTTCACTCACCATTTATTTTCGCTACACTTTGCGGCTTGGTCGCTGGCCAAAACAAATTATGACTCGGCGTCAAAGTGTTGTAATTGTGAAAATAAATTGAAATCACACTGCATTCAATGCACCCGACGTCCAGGCGTCAATGTGGCTCCAACAAACGCCAAGCAATTGTGGCTATTGCGTCTGTAGTTCTTCACAAAACCATTTTTTTAACACAAAGTATGCATAGCGCCCGATAACGTTTTGACAGCGAGAAATTTGCGATAAAATCTCCGAGTGTCTGGCAATGTGTTGCGAAATGGCTGCATATGCAAAATGTTGCAGCTAATTTTGTCTTGGCACTGTGAAAATTCGTATAATTTGAATATTTATTGAGATGCTGCTACTTAAACTGATTGCTTAGAAATTGAAAGAAAGGGGTTTTCATTTGTTTTTAATTTATCCCTACAATTTTCATAGAAGATGGAGAACGCGCTGACGACGAACCACGTCCAGGACGGCCATGAACATCAACTGATGATCAACACGTGAGTCAAGTAAAGAAATTGGTCCATGAGAATCGACGATTAACAGTCAGAAAACTTACGGGCATCGGTGGAATAACGGAAGGATCAGTGAAAACTATTTTTAAAGATCATTTGAGGATGAGAAAAGTGTAAGGATTATTGGTTCTAAGATCACTAAAGTCGTTCGAGAGACAGCCTCGAGTTAACGACTTTGAAACAATGCTTACCGACTACCATTTTTTCATGAAACGTATTATTGCTGGCGATGAGTCTTGTGCCTATACTTATGACCCAGAAACATACGATCAATCGACCGAATATTGTGGCAAAAGTGAGCGAAAGCCGAAAAAACCACGTCGAAGCAGGTCAAAAAGCAAGCTTATGTAGACAGTTTTCTTCGATTATCGAGGTGTGGTATACTCTGAATCCCTTCCGATCGGCCAAACTGTCAACAAGGAATATTATTTTAGTGTTATGCGTCATTTGTGCGAAGCTATTCGGAGGAGGCTGGTATTATGGGTCGATAACTCTTGGATTCTGCACTACGATAATACACCGACGCATACTGCATTGATTCTACGTGAGTATTTCATCAAATTTTCAACCAACATCGCTATGCAACTACCGTATACGCTTGATTTGGCTCCTTGTGACTTTTGGCTATTCAGTGAATTCAGTCGAACGCTCCGGGCAAACCGGTTTGAGTCAGTTGTTGACAGTAAACCTGAATCGCTACAAGCATTGAAGGCTTTTCCGGAGTCCCACAGTAGAATATAAAATAAATTCGCTTTTTCTGGGTAAAATGATGACAAAATAGCTTTCAATGGATTTAAATTTTTTACAAGCATGTATGAATATAATCTAGAATTTCTATTTAATACAACAACCTTTAGAGTGTTTGTCGGAATAACCCATAACCTTACATCAATCCACAAGTTGGTGGGTTATCGAACACTGACAGAGAATGCCTCTCCTATTAACATTTTAAATACAAAATATGTTCCTCTTTCCTCTTCTACTATCACTAATAGATTCCATAATGGTTCGATGTCGCTACAAAGCCTACACAGCTCAGCATTTCTTTGAGCACCTATTCTTGAAGCCTAACTTAATAATTAACAATAGAAAGAACTATTGCCTACATTTTGGCGCAAAGCGTTAATATAAGAGTCACTATAACGTGTGAATTTATGTAGGCGTTTGTGTTAAGAGCGCGGCTAAGGAAGACCGTTTTCGCTATAGTTGTGGTTAGCTAGGCGGGACGGACTTGTACTTTCATTTGGACAAGGACTGTTAATTCGGCAGCATACCTCCAAATTACTTCAGCGATGTTTATTGCCACTACAACAACAACAGAGTAAGAATAATTAAGAATTGAAGAACTGTTGATATTTTGAAGAAAAAGATATAAATATACAGTTATTGGGCCTCAATTTTTTGCAAGTCATGCCTTGCCGAGCTTATATATTGTTTCAGTGGAACTTTTTCAAAAGTATGTTGTGTATTTGATTGATTCTAAAGTATTTTTTGAGTATTTTGTTACTCCTCATTTTGCCTGCTTACCTACTTTTTTTGGGTTTGGAGTCTTCAAAGTAGGGTAAAGTATCGATTAAGTAACAGCTTCTAGTTGTTATGCTCTCTGCATTATTATGTATGCTGGTTCTCCTTAAAGTCGTCACCTCTCTGCTTATTCGCTGGCTGCAACTGCGCCTTTAACTATACTTCTATAATATATTTACTAAGCAAATAAAAATATCTTTCCTTCTAGCCCTACTTATTGCAAAATATGTAACTGTGTATTGTATATACACATATACCGTTAAACATTTCAAGCATATTTTGTATCAACATTCGCCTCTCCGTCAATATATTCCAATGCGTGCTGGGCAAAGGTAAACATGATTATTAATTCTATGAACGTAACGCAGTTTTTTTGTACTCCAGCTTGACGCTGTAACACAACATTAGTTGAAATATTTCGACAGCAACAACAACAACAACAACAAAAAAGAACCACATCAACGGCAAGTGACAGCAATCTTGACAGCACGATGAAATGTCCAAGTAGACATATTATTGCTGGGGCTACACATTTGTTGTTGCTGTTGCTGTTGTTATTGTTATTATTATTGTTGTGGCTGTTTGCCTTTGCCTTGGCGCTGGCAATTCAATTGCTCTTTCTATTATAGCTTGTTGCTGCTGGCTGCGTGCTGCCACACAGTCGATTGCAGATTGTGCGGCGTTGTCAATAAATGCGGCACAACAAAGCAACAACAAACGTAGGTACATGGTCAGCATGTAGCGGCGGCAATAAATAACTACAACAAAAAGCAATAAAAAGTTGCAGAATTTTGTACGAATTTTATATTTATTTATTTTTATTACATTGTTGTTGTTTTCTTTACTTTTGTTGTTATTATTTGTTGTGGCTTTTTCGCCGCTCTGCTTGCTTATTCGTATGAGAGTCAGCTTTTTTGTTTGCGCGCATTTTTTTTGCGCTTTAACAAGTCCCTAGAGGACTTGTCATATTATTGACATTTGCTGCTGTCCATGCAGGACGTGCTTCAACATTGACTGATGAAAAAATTGCACACTGAATATGACAGGGCACATGCTTGTGGGCAGTGGTGGGCCGTGGCAGCAGCGACCAGTACTTGATGCACGCGCAAATTCGTTTACGCGCATATTTCGCTTCATTTCGCGTTACTCATACGCACTGGCGCACTGTTTTGTTTACATCAAATGGCTGTTGTACATTTTGGGCAATATATTTTTTGGTTGTGAATTGTTTGAAATGGCCGATAATATCACTTGAAGGACTCTTTAGTGAAAGTACTTTATTGTATTTTCAAAAATGGTCGAGCTCTTCTGAAGCCACACCTTATTGAAATTGAATTTCATGAATTTATTGAAAATATCTCATCTTTTTCACCAACAGCCTGGAGTTTGCTACAATCTTTTAAGTTTCAAGCATCTAAATAGCTAGTTCCAAGCCTGTATGGCAAATATCTCTAATAATATTACCGCTACCACACCCCTTTTTTGATAGTAAATATAACTCTTTCGGGCTTTCGAGCCTAATTTTCTTCAGCGATAACTCATTTCTGGCTCAGTGGGTATGTAAACAAGCAGAATTGCCGTGCATGCAACAAAAGGCAACCTGAAGAGATTCAAGAGCTGCCATTTAATCCAGAAAAACAACATATTGGTTTGGTGTGGTTTGTTGGCCGGTGGAATCATGGGTCCATTTTTCTTCAAAAATGATGCCGTTCAGAAGTTAACCTTCAATGGCGAGCGTTATCGTGCCATGATAATCGACTATTTGAAGTCTGAAATTGAAATTCGTGATCTCGACGACATATGGTTTCAACAAGACGTCATCACTTTCCACCCATCGCATCAAGCAATGGACTTATTGAGAGAACACTACGGTGTGCAGTTAATTTCACATTTTGGGCCGGTCGATTGGTCAGGAAGATAATGTGATAACACACCGTTTGACTTTTTACTGTGGGGATATGTAAAGTCTGAAGTCTATGCGGACAATCCCACTTCGATTCGGGTCTTGGGGCAAAACTCGCCGGATACCATTCGAAATGCTGGAACGAGTCATCGAAAATTGGACTCAACGAATGAAACATCTGTGACGTAGCCGCAGCCAACATTTGAAAAAGATAACCTTCAAACATAAATGCCAAAAAATGTTCCTTCGAATGATAGTAAAAATTTCCCATTAAATATGAAGTTTCTGTGTTTTTTTTTCAAAGAAGAGAACCTCAAAATGGATCCCCCTTGGTAGAAAAATTTTGGCGTTCTTTCGTAAAAAAAAATATTATAAAAACTTCAATATAGTTTGTTCGTATTTATCAAAGTGCATGGCTACCATTAAGGTCTTATGAACTCTACTTCTGACTAAGTTTTAAATTGCTATTATTTATAGATTATATTTCGCATTCTTTAAGTACCCAAAAAAATGATTATATGTTCACAGAATGCATTGTTGGCCTCATGTTTTATTCATAAATCCCCTGGCGATCATCCATATTCTGAGTAAGCCTTTTACTCTTAAGCTTCTTCAGTTATAATAATTATTGTGTGATTATGTTGTGGTTACTTATAATAAAAATCAGTTGATGTTCATGACTTGAGTCTCATAATATTATCTAAAAAAAATCTTAATATCTGAATAATATAAAATTTAATGATAGACACTAAAAAATGTTTCGTTTGACGCAGGCTGCCCTAAATCTCCTGCTAAAACTGTATGACATTTGTTTAAGTCTATTGCGAAAGAGCTTATTGTCTTATAGTATTCATAGGTTCTTTTACTTTCTTCCATATATGTAGTTTCTTCAGTTACTAGTTCAGCTTAGGGGTAAAAGCCCGGTTTCGATATGTCTTCAAGTTGTTACTTTAACAGGGCTTAGCATGACTTTATACTCAGAATTATTTTTCTGAAATATTTATATCTAATTTTTACGCTGGTGTATAAAATGTTTACCAGTTTATACCAGTTTATACTAGTTTATGCCAGTTTATACCAGTTTATGCCACTTTATACCCGTTATTTGTTCGATTCGGCATACTCCAGGGTATGTTGAGTTTGAAATATTTACATTTTTTATGATAGTGTATAAAATGTGTACTAGTACATACTAGTTTATACCAGTTTATGCCAGTTTACACCAGTTATTTCTTCAATTTCGGCGCACTCCAGGTTCTGATAAATTTGAAATATTTAAAATTTTTATGCGGGTGTATAAAATTTGTACTACATAATACTAGTTTATACCAGTTTACGGCAGTTTATACTACTTATTTCTTCAATTTGGCATACTCCAACGTCTGCTGAATTTGAAATATTTATATTTTTTAATATTAGTGTATAAACATTATACTAGTTTATGCCAGTTTATACCAGTTTACGGCAGTTTATACATGTTATTTTTTCTATTTTGCCACACTCTATGGTCTGAGGATTTTGAAATATTTAAATTTTTGAAACGAGTTTGTACGATTTATACCAGTTTATACTAGTTTATGCCAGTTTATACCAGCTACTTGTTCGATTCGTCACAATCCAGTGTGTGAAGAATCAAAAAATATTGTTATTAACTAATCTCATATCAATAAAATTCTAGAATATACTTAGGTCCATCACCATATTTATGCTACTACATCTACATATTTTTAAGTAAGAACTAATATTAATAATAAGTAAAAAGCACTTAAAGAGTTGTTATCAACAAAAAGAATGCCAAGTTACCATTATATTTAACTAATTTTCTATCATGAGATTTTTCGCTGTCATGGAACTCAGATTAAAATATATAATCAACATACTCTCTTGTCTGTACACTCATATATAGTCTATACAAGTGTCTTTAGTTGAGAATTTGAAATCACATGTGTATATTAGATACACATACATGTCAGTATATATTTGCCAACATACTCATGCCTTCACTGACAATTTGAGACATATTTGACATATTTCTCCCATGCGATAGAATAATACATAAGTGGTTCAAATAAAGTTATCCATTCAAAAAAAAAAAAAAGAGAGAAATATGTTTCTGCTTAAGGGTTGCACTTAAATATATGCATGTATAAGATGTTTTTTTTTTATAGTAGGAGGAACCATCTCCATGTATTATATACGATATGCATGTATTTGTATGTATGTATTTAGGTTTATATGTTTGTATGTATACGTATATCCACCACAAAAACTGTGCAAAAGATGAAATATTAAATTTTCAATTTCAATTGATATGAATAATTCAGTTAGCCCGCTGGAAAACAAATGTGACATAAAGAAACCAAAGCGAGTAAAGCATAGTGCAAGAAAAAGTAAAAAACAAAAATATGATAAAAGATGAAGTGAAATGAAATAATTTATTGCATTTAGTTGAAGAACAAATATACTAGTTATCTATATTATATATAAATATATAGACATATGTATGTATATAATATACTATATATAGAAATATGTATAAATATAAAAGCATAGCTTTAACTTTAACGTTATTTTGACTGCTTGGCACTAGCTCAGCTTTTGATATACATATGGCTCTGAAATTTCGCTAACGACCTTTCCTCTTCAACACACTGCTTATTTGTCGAAATCACCGATATCGAATCACTTTAACATATAGCTGCCATACAAACTGACCGATCGAAATCAAGTCCTTGTATACAAAACTTGTTTAGATGACAAGATATCTTCACGAAATTTTGCACTTATTATTCTGAAAAGTAATTCTACAATCTCTGAATATATTATTCTGATCGGACCGCTATAACACATAGTTGCCATACAAACTGAACGATTTTAATTAAGTCCTTGTATGGAAAACTTGTTTAGATGACGAAATATCTTCACGAAATTTTGCACTTATTATTCTCAAAAGTAATTCTACAATCTCTGAATATATTATTCTGATCGGACCGCTATAACATATAGTTGCCATACAAACTGAACGATTTTAATTAAGTCCTTGTATGGAAAACTTATTTAGATGACAAGATATCTTCACGAAATTTTGCACTTATTATTCTCAAAAGTAATTCTACAATCTCTGAATATATTATTCTGATCGGACCGCTATAACATATAGCTGCCATACAAACTGACCGATCGAAATCAAGTCCTTATATACAAAACTTATTTAGATGACAAAATATCGTCATGAAATTTTGCATGTATTATTCTCGAAAGTAAGTCTACAATCTCTGGAAATATTGGTCTGATCGGACTACTATAACATATAGCTGCCGTAGAAGCTGAACGATTTTAAATAAGCTCTTGTATGGAAATTTGTTTAGATAACAAGATATCTTTACAAAATTTGGCATGTCTTATTTTTCACGGCAACTCTACAATCTCCG
Organism: Bactrocera tryoni; assembly: GCF_016617805.1. Lineage (NCBI taxonomy): Eukaryota > Metazoa > Arthropoda > Insecta > Diptera > Tephritidae > Bactrocera > Bactrocera tryoni. The sequence goes on from NC_052501.1 coordinate 76,179,167, forward strand.
AATTTCTGGTTCTGATCGGACTACTATAACATATAGCTGTCATACAAACTGAACACTCAAAATTCTGATTATGACTTTCTTATACACTTTTATGCTATAAGAAGTACACATGTGAAGAGTATTATAGCAGCCGATGCTAAGGTTTTTTTCTTCTTTATAATTTATATTTTCTTCTTTATATAAAAATTAATTTCTACGTCTTTTGTTTTTAATATAAAATCGTTACATGAGCTTTGTAAAGTCCTTCTTAACAGAAAATTTAATATTTCAACTCAAAAAATTTTAGATTTTTTCTACAGAAGAGATTTTCTACAATAGAGCTCGCCATAAAAATTTGTTTCTAAACCAGTTTAAGCTAAGCGGGCTTTGTTTATCAACTTTCTTAGTCCATATTTTTAGTTGAGCTCTCGCGTAGTTGCATTGAAGTGGCTTCTCCTTACTAAATATAGATTTTTCACTTTCATTTTTAAAGCTGGCGCCTTAAGCAATACTGTGCACCCTTCTTTTTTTAGCACCCGCCCACATGCCATACAAGTGCCTGAGCGTCACGCTTGCCGCCTGCGCGTCAAAGGTCACAGCTGCCAGCGGCACTGCGGTAAGGCAGTAAATCACAAATGCCGTGAACGTTCTGCAATTGTGGCACAATAAATGCGTGAATATTTAATAATTGCAAGGATTTTCGTTTTCTTTTATGTCAGCGCTTTAAATATTCATCATACGCCACGGTGCGCCAAACGCATAAGCATAGATACTTTGAGATTACTTATGCGCTTTAAAGTGTGTTGTTTTTGTTTGGTATGTGTATGAGTGTTTGAGTGAGTTAGTCAGCGCTCAATAATTTATGCAGACAGCCGTGACGCACACACATACATAAATACACACTTACACACACATTTATTAATATACACTTTACACACGCTTCATGGCATCCTAACAAATTAACAGTGGAATTAAGCGGTCAGAGGTCAAAGTTTGATTTTAATCAAAGCTCCAGCTTACACAGCTCACACCGCGCAACTGTCGATTTGTGAGCTTCAACAGCTGGCGCTCCATATATTGCGAGGCTTGCATTCAGCCAGCGCGCTCATTGTGCTCGCTTTCATTTATTCACTGGCTCTTTGTTGTTGTTTGTGCTGCCAAGTTTTCGCATTCAGTAGTTTTGTAATCTTCGGCGAGTTTTCTTGCTGCCTTTTCTTTGGCGTTATAAAGCCATTTTGCTTCGCCGCTGTGCTTCAATGTTCAATGAACCGTTCGTTTCGCCAAAGTAAAAGTAGCAAAACAAGTACAAACAGTCACTTGACAATTAAATTTACGTGACCTGCATAAGTAATTAAGGATTTCCCCGAGCGCTATGAAACTTTGACTATGCCGTTGCCTTAGTATTTGCTAATGTTGTTGTTGCTGCTTTATTATGCCTATAAATATATATTTAAGGCTGTTTTTGTGGCCGTTTGTCGGGAGGTGAGTGTGTGTGCGAGTGTTTTTGCGCTTGTGTGTGTATACTGCGATGCTCCAGTTGGCCAGTTGTGCCTTCAGTTGCTTAGCAAAAGCCACTTTGTAGCACTTCGGCAGGATATTAGGATATTAACGAACTTTGCAATTTGTTCGCTTTTTTCTACAAATATTCTCGGTAAGTTATTTTTGTTCATTTTATGTAGAAAATTTTTGATTTTTTTGCTTTCAGAAAGCCTTCGACATAACTTGTTTAAATAGTGTAAATATTGTGGTTAGGTGCTTTAAAAGTTTTTGGGCGAAATTTGAGCAGAATAGTACTTCAAGGTCGCACTTTTGAGTAAAAAAATGAAAAAGTAACAATGATTAGATGAAAGCGGAGGTACAAGTAGGAGACATTCGAATATAAACCACCAGCTTTGAAAATTTATATTCGAATGTCTCCTACTTGTACCTCCGCTTTCCTAGACGTCGTCACTTGGAATGCCTTATAAAGCTCGTTACCGTTAAAGCTGATACCTTCTCTCTACTTCGTTCTCACTTAGAATACTTTGAAAAGCCGGTTATGCTTCAGAAATTTGTACTTTAACGAGGTCAGAAAACCAAATTCAATATAGTTGAGATTTCCGTGAAGAAATACTATCCTACCAATGACTTAAGTATACTCAATTGAATTTAAAAGGTCTTATCAACTGATGATTTCTGGTTTTTTGATCACACCATACTTTTACAACTTCTCAGTAAAATTATGACTAGCAAGACCCAGTTAAGGAGATCTATATCTATGAGCCTAGAGATTGTGATCAGTTTCTTAGCTTTACCATCTTATGTAAATATTTAGCGTGAGAAAGTAAGAGGGAGAGGCTTCTCTGCTAGCTTTATCATCTTATTTATATTTTTAGAGAGAGAGAAAGAGAGAAATATATAGAGAGAGAGCGTTTGGCACTCGATCTTAAGTTCCATGTTTTAAATTGACTCGCTAACTATGGTCTAAATATAGTTCCACTATGATAAGTGTATGGGTATTCAATTCAAAATTATTCAAAAAGTGGCATTACTGTGTCTTAAGTTTCAGAAAAGGATAAGACGGATAGGAATATGCCTAATACCGATTATTAAGAAACTTTCTTTAAACTGACCATCTTTGGCTTGCAACTTAATAAAGACAGAGAATTCTATATATATGTAGCATAGTAGCTGAGTTTCATACTTCTCTCTGCTCTTTGCAACGTTCATTTTAGTGCTCCCTCTCTCTCAGTTCGATGCAATATTGTGATAAGTTCAAGTTATTTTCTCTGTCTTTCTCTATTAGTGACTACCATGCTTTACCCAGTGCTTTTTTTTAAGATCTGAGTATATTTCAATGGGCCTTACCGCACAGGCAATTAATTCAGTATATTAAGATTATATTTGAGAAACAAGTTTTTGCCTTTAGCCCTGCCGGCTACTCGATGAACGATAATCTGGATTAACGATCAGCTGTTATACTTGCTTGTGCCCATAATTTTGTATTTTTTCGGATGACTAAAATTCATCAGCTGATTGCTCTTCATCAAAGCAAACAACCAAATTTACAGCCTGGACAACCACCGACAGAGTTAAACATAGTCAAATTTACAGTGTGGACTAGAACCAGCATTTCAGCTGAAACTCGATTTCGGTTTTATTTAGAATAAATGTTGTAAATTGATTTAAATTAGCGCTTTAATCGAGCTAATTCTGTTTAATTGACCAATTAACTCCTGTACGAAAAGACTATTAAAGTCATAGGTGCGATTTAGCGATATTTTCGGTTCTGAGAATACTCCAACGGTCTTAAGTCTAAAAATATGTAATGACGGATTTATGTTCACTAAGCGTTCGGTTATTGATGGATACTGCGAAAGCTTTTTGTTTGCGAACTAGCTCTGATCAGAAAAGCGAATAATCAGCGAAAGTTTTGCTACTACGTCGAAGCCAAAAAAGTGGGGTCAACTTTATGTGGAAATTGATGACTTGACTCGTTCAAAACTCAATTTAAACTAACGGTAAATTGTTGTACCTCAGAAGGCCGTTAGAAAACCTGAACTTCCTGAAACCAAAATTAATTGCCAGGCTATTGAGTTCACCTAATCTATGACTACTAAGCGAATAGAGACTCAGAAGGCCCATTATACTGTGTTCATGAAAAGCTACTTCGCTTGTCATCTTCAGTCAGTTAGCTCGAACATATGATAATAAAAAATAATCCAAATCATAAATTCACACTTATTGAACCACAGTGAGAATTTGCCAAAGTGAGATTACTACACCCTGTGACGCTCAACACTTAAAAACTTCAGTAAAATACCACAGATATGCCGCAATACTGGCACAAAAACTTAGTTTTAAAGCAAAAGTCAGTTTCACAAAGAAATTAAAAGCATGCAACACTGCTATGCGTATATAAATACCGTCATACATATAACATAATATATGTATATGTACCTACACTATGTAAGCTTAAAACTCACAACAATATTATTCTCTACATATTTCACTTTAAATCCTTTCATCAATTTTTAGTTATTCCAACACTTTCAGCCAATGCTGGCATTAACTTTGTTATTTTCTGGTACTTACAAGGCAACTCTTGGCAAAATGGTAAACAAAAAGTTTTTGAACGAAAGCTTCACCATTATGTTGTGTTAAAGTAAAAAGCAGGCTTAAGTGTGTGAAAAATGCAAAACATTTAGAATACTTACAGGGGATTAGAAAAGGCAAACAAAATAACAAAAAAAGGAAGAATAAAATTTCGGACATTAATGAAAATACACGAAAGCTCTGCAATAACAAAAACTTATACATGAAGCTTGCGTTATAAGTGAAAGCTATTATGTTTAAAAGTGAGCAAATAAAGAAGCTGACGCCAGAATGCTTTTGTTGTGAATAAGTACAAGTCTATATACAAATATGTATGGATGATACAAACATTTTTATTTTTTAATTGTGGTGGGGAAAGTGCATAATAAGTACAGAAGGTATAGATATTTCCACAAGGTCTTTTAGGTATTTTAAAAGCTGCCGTCACAATTACTTTTAGCAAACCAAATTTCTCTTAGAACCTCAAAATTTTCATAGCTGAATACCTAGTACACAATTGGTGAGTTGTGCATTCAAAATCAGAGCCTTAAAATTACTGAACCTTTTACTGAGCTTTCATCCATTTATTTGTAAAACTGAAAGGCTATACTAAAACCCATTAGACGTTTGTATTCGACGCAGTAAGTGACCCTGATTCAGTGAGTTATGAATTCAATAGAAAATCATAGAACTACCAAAGCTTTCGTTGAGCTTTCACAATTAAAAGCTATTTTAAAGTCCATTAGATATTTGTAGTAGGTTTAAAAGTAGTAGAATTGATGTCGCATGAAATATATACAAAAGAAAAATCATAGAACTACCAAAGCTATCGTTGAGCTTTCACATTTCAAAGCTATTTTAAAGTATATTAGACATTCGGAGTAGGTTTAAAAGTAGTAGAATTGATGTCGCATGAAATATATACAATAGAAAAATCTTGGAAATACGAAAACTTTCGTTGAGCTTTCGCAATTCAAAGCTAAAGTCCATTAGACATTTGCAGTAAGTTTAGAAGTAGTAGGATCGATGTCGTATGATATCTATACAATGACACACATATCAATTTGAACAGAAGGGACCTCATTTGCAGGCTTCCTCAAAAACTCAAAAGAGGAAGAAGAAAATCTCGAAAGGATGCATCAGATTATACAATAGAGTATATAAGAGAGTCATCAGGAGAACCAATGATGAGTAAAGGTTGAACTCAATCGGGTTTTCAAGAAGCAGTCTTTGAATATATTGTTTGCCGATTATTTTAGACAAAATTACCTAACTTGATTTTAACAAAATTTCAAAGCAATTTGTTTCGGCTCCTTATTATTCCGATTTGTTACAGTTTAAAGAATATTTGGTACAAAGAAACTGAAAGCTTTCGAAAAGCTTTTATGTAAAGCATTTCTAAATAATAAGCATTCTTAAATATTTTTGATACAAATAAAATGAAAGCTTTCGAAATTATTTTGGTATAATGCAATAAAAGCTTTTGAAAAGCTTTCATTTTAAGCTTCCGAAAAGCTTTCTTGTAAATCTTTTCAACTAAATGAGATAAGTAAATTATTTTGGAATAAGTGAAATGAAAGCTTTCGAAAAGTTTTCATATACAGCTTTTTTACTTAATAAGTTAACTTAAATTTTTTTTGATACAATTAAAATGCAATTTTTCGAAAGCTTTTATCTATGCTTTTCCGCTTAATCTGATTAGTAAATTTTCTTTGGTATAAGTAAAACGAAAGCTTCCGAAAAGCTTTCACATAAAGCTTTTCAACTCAATGAGAAAAGTAGTTATTTTGGTACAAATACAATTAAAGCTTTCGAAAAGCTTTCATCTAAAGTGTTTCCTCTCAATCTGATTAGATAATACTTTTGGTACAAGTAAAGTGAAATCTTTCGAAAAGTTATCATATGAAGCTTTCTTCTTAAACTTTTCTAATTGAAAATGTGTACCAAATTTGACGTCATCAATTTCTGTAAATACGTTTATCCATAACACAAATTAACCGGTTTATATTCAACTTGCAAACGAGATTTCCATAAATATTTTAGTCCCAGCAATTTAATAATAATTTTGGCCAAATTACTACCAATTCTCTATTAGTCATAAGTACATAAACTATTCGAGATAAACTGAATTAAATTGAATTGAGCACAATACACAAATTCATAACTTCAATTAATTCTGACTAAAATGATTGCACAATAGCTACTGCGCAGGCATGAAGGACAAATGAGTAGGGTAAATTGAAATCGAATTGAGAAAGTTAATTTCCACAATAAACAAATAAAGGCAAGTAAACCATACGTTGGAAGATAAGCTCGGAAATTTCAGATAAACTCAATTAAATGTAAGGGAAGCTTGCTAGAATCATGAGCAATATAAATGGATAAATTTGTCGTATTTTTAAAGGGTGTGTTTTAAACATGTCATTTTCAAGAAGAAATAAATATGCGTTTTTGTCATGAAAATCACATGATTAAACAGAAATACCCTCTACAAGTACAATAACTTATTGTTATGGTCAAGAATTCAGCTTAATTATAAAGACAAGGGTTGGTCAGCCGAGAGGCTAAACTTTCGACCAATTATTGCAGCAGTTGGAACCGTTTATCAGCAGTAATGGCGAATAAGCATTAATCATGCCTCTATAGCGGTTCCCATTAACAATAAGCATTAAGGACAATGAAATAGTGGACGAGATTGCCAAGAGTGCTGTATGGCTAACATCGGACAACGTGATCAACAATGGGAAACCCATGCACCCATGATCTCGACAGGGGCATTTATTTAATATAAAATCATAAACTGATAAGTCAAGACCCGATGAATCGAGCTACCTGGGTGCAAAACTGTAAAATTCATGTGCAAAACGGTAGATCGGAAGTACACAAAATTCCTATAGGCACTCGATAGAAGAGACTGTAGGAACATGATGGGAATACTAACTGGACACTGTCTGGTGGCGACACACGTCCACAGTATGGGGCTGACAGATCGAGAACACTGCAGGAAATGTCTAGAGCAAGACATCAGGGAAACAATGGAACATCTCTTGTACACTTGCCCCGCATTGGCAAGACTACTGTAAGCATCTGGGGTTGCCACGGTAAGATACACTGGTGGAGGTATCAATAGCGAGGCCGCAGAGTCTTTTAAAATTCGCGTCAAGCACAGGCATCCTAAAGAATGACTACTCCTCTTGGACTTAAAAACTGAACTCCATATGGTATCGCAAAGGACCAAAACTGGTTTGATTAACCTAACCTAATCCAACCTAGTATTTTAGCTCCTAACTTTACCCAATGATACAGATATTTCTATAAACAGTTTGAAAAATACTTTTTCTAGGGATCTGTTTCCATGGTCCGACTAAACTTTCTGACCGTCGAATGATTTTTACAAGATTGGAAATAAAAAAGGTTCAGGGGTTCAAATTTGCAGAATACAATGAATGAAACATCGGGGTGACGCGGGGGTTTGAGGCAGTTAATCGGTCCAAAAATTTGGCATTGTACAAACCTGTAGCCGTTTTGATCTTCTCCAGTAGTTGATCTAGATCCTCATCTTGTGAATCCCAGAGAACTGTAGCCATAACCTTTTCTATCGATAAGACAATATCTACCCTTTTCAGAGTAGGTTCCCCGAGTGATGTCCACTGTTACAACAATTCCTTGATCTCTGACGTGTAAAAGTGAAATTTCATCGACGGTACGGATTGAGTCCACAGTTATGATTATTCTTCGGACTCTAGTGAAAACCAGTGGATCCACATTTCATCTACGGTTTACAAACGATACCGAAACACCTTGGAATTAGGCTTAAAGAGCGTAAAGAACTGCAGTTCGGATTCAATGAACTCGAATTGAGTTTACAGTTACGAACATTCTTCGGCTTCTTTTATATATCTGTGTATTCAAATTTTATCAGTGGTCCGGAGTAAACGTTTTCGGGTCATCTTTCATCGACGCGGCTGATAAAACCGACGTGCGACCATGTTGAAGCTCGATACAAAAATTTTTACTACACTTGCGGAGCTTAGATCGGGATCAAGAAAGGTCGATCTAAGGTCACACGAGAATATATATGTATATAAAATAAATTTTCTTCCAAATCGTTTAAGAAGAAAAATATTTAAACAAAATTTCAAAGCTCGCTTGTTAGCAAACGCGGAAGCAAGGTGCACAAAAGAGCTCGGCTTAGCGCTGAATATGTGTAAATGCTGCACTTATGAGCGTCTAACAAGCGCTTAATAACAACAACAGCAGTAGTAGAGCTGAACAACAACAACAACAATATGAAGCATACACCTGACAAAGCGCATTTCAAATGTCACTTCTCACACAAAAGCACACACATGCTGCCACTTGCCACTTGCCACATGTTGCAGGGCATATGTGCATACATACATATGTACATTAGTGGAGTGCTTTATGCAGGAAGCATTGCAACGTTAGACATTTTTACACTTTATTGTTGTTGTTGCAGGGAGTTGCACACTTAAAAAGGCCGGAAGAAGTGCGCTGGGGTTTAAAAAAAAATCCAAAATACAAAAACAAAACACAATAAAAAGCACACTTTGCAACACTGTCACAGCTGCAAGTGGCAAGCGTTAATGCAAACGCTAACTGTTGTGTGGCGCGGCGGCTGCTAGCGACGCTCTGGGACAACAGCGCTTTGAGCGGTGGCTGGTAAAAGCGGTGCAATCAGCGCAACGGCGCCGCCAATTGCAGCAAACAAAGCGCCTCAGCGCGTTGCAAGCCTTTGGTAGGCCTTTTACAGGCGCTTTTTATTTTTACTATTTTCCGTCATTTTTTTACAAGCTGTTGTGTTGTTGCGCCTCAAGCGCACTTGACACATGGCAACCGGGTTGCACCTGTGCGGCGCGCACACACCAACAAACAGGCAGTCGGACAAAGGACGCATGCAGGGAGCGTCAATCAGGCTGTGCGCTGTAGTGCCCTGGAAAATGAGAGTTCAAAATACTTTAAATACAAACCTGAGTCGCTTGTTGCATGTTGCATGCTGTAGTCAGTTGATTGAGTTGCAAATATTGTGTGATTTTGTTGCTGGCGGCTTATTTGTATATAAAATCCGCAATACAAAAAGGCTCATAAAGTGGCGAGACGACATGAGGCGGGGTATATTTGGATATTTAGAACCTGTAGATACCGTTATATGTGAAACAGACCCTGGGAGACTGGATTATTATGGTTATAATATATTTCAATTCAAAAATTGTAAAGATTTCTGAAATACAAATTCTTTAAACTGAGAAAACTTGTCAGAATATTTTATACATATATATGGCCATATCCAAAACCCGTTTACCCAACTGTTCGGGAAGATTTTCAAGATATATTTATCTATATTCCATATTATGTCATTTCTGCTTGAGAACAGAACATATACCATTAGAACATAAAATTATGTACTATTCTGTTGAAGAAACCCGTGAAACGAGTATTAGAACTCCAGAATAGAAAGTCCAGTAGTTTAATTATAGTCCATCCATTAATTCAATCGTGCTGAGATCTTTCTCCATTAAAGTGGAGAACTAAATTTACTATTCTGTCCAGCAAAACCGTCCAAATTCAATGATCCAATCATAGTCCGTTCACAGAACAAAGTGTGCTAATCTACTTGGCACCTGTACAACGAAGGCTTTGGTCGTAGCCTTGAGAACAATGTCCACAACAGCTGGTTCTACGATACTGAAATTGATCTGGACTCTATGCGGCTGCTAATTCAGCAATCTAAATCACTTTGAATCGGTAAGTATTAAATAGCAGCAAGTATTCGGAACCTGATTCAGTTTAGCGAAGAGGACCATGTTGTGATAGATGGATGACACGTCTCCAGTGACCTAACTTTGCTACCTTGTTGCAGCGAAGATACGCAGCCACCTCTGTACAGCGAAGTACGTACGTCAACAAACACAGGGAAGATATGACGTCGATAAGCTACTATCACAACGGACAACAAAACTCGACAACTCGACTTGTACTCCTGCTCTTTGAGAGCACTAATAGCGATTTCAAGTTTCTTACGTACAGCTTCAACCGAAACTATTGGTTTTCCTAAAGGTCGAAAGAACAGCTGGTGCGATAGGGACTGTCGCGTCGCTGTTGAGAAAAAGCAGAACCCCTACCTCGAGCAGGGTGAAATAAATACCGAGAGTTGAAAAGGGAAGCGAGACGTATATGCAGACAAAAGAAGGGGCCGAAATGCGTGAGTATGAAGAGCTTGGAAGCTGGCGGACAGGAAAAATGTTCTAAAATTCGACGAAAAGATGCGACGGCTAACGGAAGGTTTCAAGACCGGAGCATATTCTTTTAGGATCCAAACTGGTGATCTAGTGGCAAATGTTCAGAGCATACTGAAATTATAGTGGGAACATTTCTCCAGCCTTCTGAACGGCCGGGAAAGTGTAAAATTTGGAGATGGCGAACCCGATTCCCCAATCGATGATGATGAAATAGATGTTCCATTGCCCGACTATGATGAGGTTCGAATAGCAATTACCCGTCTGAAGAACAACAAAGCGGAAAGGGCTGATGGCTTACCGGCACAGTTAAAAATGTTCTTGAAATTCAACCTATTATCTCTCTTGCCAACAGGTGCTACTTTGGACTGAATTGAAAAGTATATTCCTCTCTCGATGAACAAAGACCAAACTCTACAAGTGTTTCATCATTCTCGCTCTGCTATATATTGCAGAGGCTCTGCAGAGATTCTGATTAGTCGGAGTGTACGAGGAAAAAGTTGCGCGGAAGATTTATGGTCCTTTGAAGACCTCCATTCCGTTAGAGATATCGTGTGGAGCAGGACCTGGCTGCACTTGGTATCTCGAATTGGCACCAAATAGCGAATAGAGGAAGCAACTGACGCGCTGTTGTTAACTCGGTTATAACCCCGGAAGCAGTGTCTGTTCCAGTAAAGCAGAAAAGAAGAAGAAAAGGAACTCAATTCCATTCTAAATATTTTTCCTTCAGGTCATGTGACCACCTGCACTCCCAACATACTAAGTCACACCATCACCATAGCGCAACAGTTGCCCGCCTTTCCGGCAACACTTTGTGGCATGTGTGTGGCAAAAACGGCATATGCAAACATTTACTTAACAGTTACGGTAAAATAAAGTCACTGCAAGCACTTGAATATGCAAATTCCGAGCTGGTGGCGCAATAGTTATTATCACGACAAAATATTTATACACTTTCAGTCTGTTGAGCGTTAGTGTGTGTTTGAAATGTTGTACAGTGGTAAGAAGCAGCAGAAAGCGCGGCAATAAAAATGTGAATTTCTCAAAAAGATGTACCTAGGCTTCGTGAGAGACTCAAATTTTGAAAATGAAGAGCATAGAATGGATTAATGCAAATGATAAGGGTTTATAGATTCGAAACAGAGCTCTGTGGATTGTTTTCATGAGATTTTTTGAGGTTGTGAGTTTAATTCCATTTCTTATAATTTTTGAGACGAGTTTATAGAGTTTAGATCTTGTAGATGTTGGCGTGATTTAATACATTGACATAAAAGAAATGTTCAAAATTAAGTTTTGAGTAAGCGTAAGTATTGCTTGAGCCAAAAACGGAGTAAGAAAAATCAATATCGAGTTAAGTTTACAGATGTTTAGACTTCTGGCGATCTTTTTAGCTGCCGGGATGCTGAGTATCTTCCAGACGGTCAACTTTGCGTTCAGAAAAGCTGCTGAGGTAGCTAACAACATCTGAAATGACATTAAGAACATCATGATGAGATTGCCAAAAGTGTCGTCCGCTTGGCTACAGAGCCTGTTCATTACATTCGCAACTCGCTAAAAACGATACGCAACGAAATTTCTGAAAGTGCTGGAAGTACACATAAACGAGACATTAGAACACCTCCTCTGATTCTGTCTAGTCTTATCTAGAACTCGGCTTAGATATCTAGAATCCTCGGAGTTCAAGAGGTTGGATGAAGTATCAGATATCAAGTCTCTACAGAACTTCGGTAAAAGCATTAACGCACTACGACTTAAACTTTAGCTCCTATTTAACTGAACCTCCCAGGTATTACAAAGGATCTGTAGATCTATATATGGCTAGACAGCCGGCTATTATATTCTAACTTAAGTTTTATCTACACTATCTTATGTTGTCTAATTACTCACAAGTAAATGGAAGTGTCATTAACAAACGTTTAAAGGTACTCGTATAGGCTGAGTTTTGGTCTAAACTAAAATATACGATACATCAGAGAAACCCGGTTTTTGGTTTCGAAGAGAATAGAACATTAAGATCTGTCGGATGAGGGGAAAATTTGAAGTTATTGCATACTATTAGGGTCACCAAAGTATCTAAGGCCGACGGGTTTTTATACTCGAACGTCGGAGATCAGCATCTCGAGCTGAGTCGACATACGCGTACTAGGTCCTCAGTTTGTGAGATTTAGAATACTGCATACGCCCTTTTCTCTCAAAACAGCTACTCATTTATCGGAACCGCCGATATCGGGCCACTGTAGCATATAGCTGTCATACAAACTGAGCGATCACAAATAAGTCCCTGTAAGAAAAAGTTGTTTATTATATCAGATATCTTCACCAAATTCGGCACAGTTTATGGTTTAAGGCAACAGTATAAACTCCGAAGAAATTATTCAGATCGGAAAACTATAACATATAGCTGCCATACAAACTGAACGATCAAAATCGATTTAAGTATAGTTTTATGCCTCTTTATGCTATAAGAAATGGGAATGTGAAGGGTATATGTCCAAAAACTATAAAAAATAGTTAGATACATATTCAAAAAAAATGTATTCCCCTTTTTACTACATACGCACCACTGTGCCGCACTGCAAGCGCTTCCCTGTCAATACCACTGTGGATTTTAGATTTATGAGTTACAAATGGAAAAGATCCACGAGTGCACTTACTTACATAAAGGCACATGTATAAATTTACACATACAAATTCATGTATATATACAAGTATATATGTACATATGTATGTTGTATGCATTTAGTGCATCATTTCAAGGTATTAGTTGCTAAAAAGCGCAGCGACAAGTAAAGACTCCTCAGGTGACATGCGACAAAACCAACAAGAGCATCTGAAAAAGCTCAACAAACAGTAACAACAACAACGATGACGACACAAAAATACACGCAACATGATATGTGCACATATACATTCATAAGTGTCTGTGTTTATGTGTGTTTTTTGTCTCGGTTTGTGTGCTTGTGTTCGCTTTAAAAGCGCAGCATAAATAAATAATAAGTACTTCTAAGCTTGAAGTAGCAACTAAACAAGAGGTTTGCCGGAAGTGCCGCTAAAATAACGGTGCAACAACACAATAGCCATCGAGGGACAGTGGGCGGGTGGTAAGAGGTTATACAAGTGAACTACAGGCTACACTTTGGACCTGCTCTTAAATATAAATCAGCGAAAGAGAGTGCCAAGTGTTGTGTTGGGCAGAAAAGTAGGCGGAAAAGTATTGAAAAGTGGTGTGAAAATTTTTAGGGCAGTGTTTGGACCAATATTTACTCCTTTCTAATACACATTTCTTCAATATTGTTATATTGTTGTTATCTAGAGCTTACGAAAAGTTGTTTGAAAGCTTTAATAAACTGCAACTAATCAGGTCTATACCTTTAGTGGTCTACATCTCTCATGAATAAATCGAGGCTAAACATTCCTTGTGGTGCCTAGGCGTTGCATTTCGTTTATTTCTTGAAAGAGCTTGGATGCAGAGATCAGGTCGGATGCAATAAAGGAAAAATAATATCCAGAAATTGATTCTAGCACTTTGATCATCACCAGGCATCAAGTTTCATTATTATCATATTCGTCTGGGTATCTCGTCATAGCGGAATCGCTTGAAACTGCTAGGCCGATGAACCCATTTTCGTTTTGATCACATCGGCTTTGGGTCTCTGTTTTCCTTTTGCGTTTTAGCGCTGGATCTCTAACTTTATGAACTCGAAAGAAAGGTCACTATTGTCTTCATTACATTGGATTTGGAACTCCGTTGTTCTCTTGCATTCAAGCGCTGGATCTCTAAACCTATGAACACGCAAGAGAGATCACTTTTGTCCCGATTCCAATCTAAACTAATCTAAACTAGCTTGAAGGGGATTGTACACTTGATCCCAAGTGAATTTTCTATTCTTTGGTGTTCATTCAAACATCTTAGTAAGCCGTGAACAGTTCAGCTATTACTTTAAAGTTGGTATTGCTTTACAATGGCTGTCAACTCAATATCATATGAAACTTCAAAATTCCATATATCAGCTGTTCCTGGTTGTTTTTGTATAAGTGATATACATATATTCAAACATTAGCTGCATACCATCAGAGCCATCAGAGCAAATACTTGCTTATCTGTAAATATTCAATTTTTTATGCGAAAAATTGATTGAATCTCGTGTCTTTCACTTGGCTTTTTTGCCAGTGCGAGAGCGAATATGTTGGGATACAAATAGAAAACAATGCGATAAAAAGTTTCAACTACTTTTCTTTTTATTTTTGGTTTTTATACGCAGAAGTTGTATACATATTTTGTGAAGTTTAGCAAAAGTTTTTCTGTTTACTCAAAGTCATATTTGTTTTCATAAACCGATAAATGTGTTGCCCGAAACTGAAATATAACTAAATTTTGTTCTAAAAATAGTTTGTTCCTGTGGACATTCATTTCATATCATGGTGTAAATCAAGCATTTTGGAAGTTCGACATAATTCTCTTTCGGCGCTTTAAAGCTTTAAGAGAAAGAGCTTTGTAATAAATTTGAGCTTTTTAAGTCTAATATAGAAAATGAACTGAAAAAGTAAAGTGACTGTTATAAGTAAAATATTTCTGAATTGAAATTTTTTTATAGAATTCAATATTTATAGAAGCTTTAAAGCTTGCAAATAAAGAGCTTTTTATTATAAGAAAAATATTTCTCAATTGAAATTTCTTGACAGAACTCAATTTCCAAAAAAAGCTTTAAAGCTTGCAAGTTATGAGGAGGATCTTTTAAAGCCTAGCTTAGTAAACGATTGCTATTTGCTTATAAGTTATGAGCTTTTTGTTATGTGGCAGCTTTTAAAACTGAGTATACCAACAAATATTTGAAATTTTTTGAGCTAAGTTTACAAAGAAGCTTTCAATCTTAAAACTTAACAAACAATTGTTATATAGACACTTCTTAAATAAAAATGTATGAAAGAGCTTTTGTTATGTGCGAGCTTTTTAAGCCTAGCTTAACAAAAGGATTTCACAATTGAAATATTTTTTGATAAAACTCAATTTTTATAGAAGCTTTAAAGCTTAAAAGTTAAGAGCTTTTTGTAAAGTAGGAGCTTTTCGAGCCTAGCTTGGTAAACGGTTGCTACAAGAAAAATATTTCGCAACTGACATTTTTTTAAAAGACTTCAATTTTTGTTGGAGTTTTGAAGCTTTGAAGTTACATAAGAGCTTTTTGTTGTGTGGCAGCTTTTCAGACCAAGCGTAGTAAACGTTTATTATAGGAAAAATATGAACCATTATTCAATAGAACTCAATTTATATAGAAGTTTTAACGCTTAAGAGCTTTTGTTATGTGCGAGCTTTTCAAGCCTAGCCTAGAAAACCATTATCTAAAAAAAATTATTCTCAATTGAAATTTTTTGATAGAACTCCATTTCCAAAGAAGCTTTAAAGCTTAAAAGTTAAGAACTTTTTTAAGTGCGAGATTTTTAAGACTGGCATAGCAAAAGATTGTTATAGAAAATTTCCTAAATTGAAATTATATGCTAGAACTCAATTTCTTGAGGAGCTTTTAGGCTTAAAAGTGAGCATATCAAATGATTTTTATAACAAAAATATTTATTTTTTCTCAACAAAAAGTTTCTTCTCTGTCGGAAACGCCTATATAGGACAACTGCAGCTTATAGATGTCATACAAATAGAAAGATCGAACTCAAGTCCTTCTTTGGAAAACTTTTTTGTTAGGCCAGGTATCTTCAAGAAAGCGTGAAGGGTATTATAGCTTCGGTGATGTTGAAATTAATGTTTTTTCTTGTTTTTTTCTTCCCTACAAGATATAATTTCGCACAATCATTCACCTTTCTTGCCATCATGCGGTTTTCCATGCAATTTCTTAATCTCTTAAAAGTTTTCTTCCATTCACTCAGCATATTTCCATTTTATTGCATGCATTTTCAACAATCTTGATATTTTCTAATTGTTTTGTGCTGGCTCAAATGGAATAAGTAATTGTTGTTTTTTCTCCGCATTGTCCATTGAGGAGGAGTACTGCAGGTTACTCATACGCCACGCAGTGCGTATAAGAGCAGCGGCTTGATAGCCAGTAATGCGCACACTTTTATTTATAAACAAACGTATTTATTTGCTGACATTGCATTTATAATTGAAGCACACATTTTTTGTTCTACAATTCTGTTGTTGTTTTTGTGTTATTTTTCACGCACACACACTTAATTTATGTCATAACATGACATACACCTTGTGTCGCATCATTTCATTAAGCGTTTGTTGAGCGATCAATGCACGTATGTATTTACAAATATAATAGTATATATATATATAAGGGTAGTAATATATATCTGTTCTATATATATATGTAATATATATTCATACATACCTGCAACAATTTAAGATTTGCTGCTGAGATTATAAATACAATTAAGATATTTCCAGCAAATGAATACAAATGAAGGCGTGTAAAATATTATACTGCCACCTTTAGTTATTTTCTTCTACAACAACAACAATTTATTCATTAAAGCTGGTTTTGTTTATCTGTGTAAGGTATATGTGCATAATAACATTTATGTATATGGATAGTGTAATCGGAATATGGTGTGTAATTAAAGTTTAGTCTTGAGTATTCGTAATTGATATGTTGTTCAAACAGCTGTTTACATATGTACTTTATATGAGAATATAAAGTATATATGAATCAAGTATATGTACATTAGCATGTGGGTTTACTGAAATATCAGCAATAATGGCAGTTATTCACCACACTGACATGCAATTTCATTGGAAAAGGTAGAAGGCAAAAAGAAATAAATAAATTCGAGTTTAAAATTTCGTTACTCTGAATTGAGCTGAATGACTTCTTCTTCTTTTTCAATGGCGTAGAAGCTGTTTACGTTGTTATAGCCGAGTTAACAACAGCGCGCTGCTTGGCACCAATTGGAGATTCCAAGTGAAGTCAGGTCCTTCTCCAACTGGTCTTTCCAACGGTGTGGAGGTCTTTCTCTTCCTCTGCTTTCCCCAGCGGATAATGCGTCGAATACTTTCAGAGCTGGAGTGTTATCCATTCAAACGACTCGACCTAGCCAGCGTAGTTGCTGTCTCTTAATTCGCTGAGTTATGTCAATGCTGTCGTATAATTCATAAAGCTAATCGTTCCATCGAATAATCGCCGTTAGCAGTGAGCAATGGACCATAAATCTTCCACAGAATCTTTCTCTTAAAAACTCGTAACGTCAACTCATTCTGCATTGGACATTGTAGCTGGTGTTAATGCTAGTTCCAAGATAGACGAAATTATCTACGAGTTCGAAGGAACTTTGTAGCGAGTGCGACGACTGCAATTTTTGATGACAGAATATATTTCGCCACTGCCAAACCCACCCATTTCGGTCTTCTCTCGCTATCTATCCCATCCCGCACGGGTTGTGGTCGATTGTACGAGTAAGGCTGTGAGATAGGCGGTCTGTTTTCTCTCGGCTGCGACACGGCACTCCTCATCGTACCAGCTGTTCTTTTGCCTTTGCCGAAAACCAATAGTTGCGTTTGCAGCTTTATGTAAGCAGCATGAAAAGCCGTTCTCTTATACCGCGTAGAAATCGTTCGGCTGTCTGTTGTGATTGCAGCTTTTCGACGTTGAACCTTCCTTGTGTTTGTTGACGTATAGCAGCGATGTCGATGAGCTTTAACCCATTAGAAGCTGAATTTACCGACCGTAGTGCCAAATATACCTTCTTTGCCCACCCTGGCATTAAAGTCGCCAAGCACGATTTTGACTTCGTCACGGGGGCAGCTCTCACAGGTGCGTTCCAAACGCTCATAGAAGACAGCTTTGGTCACATCGTTCTTCTCGTCCGTCGGGGAGTGGGCGGAAATCTACGGTATGTTTAAGAACTTCGCTTTGATGTGGATTATGGCAAGACGTTCATGTACTGGGCTGAATGCCAGTACTCGGCGACGAATTGGTCTAAGATCGGAGGCCGTGAGCCAGATGGAAAATAATCATTTCTGTCCTAAGTGAATGACTCATTTGCGTTAACTTCTCAACATGGCTGCATCTTCCGAACTTAATGACTTGCCAGAGCTTAAACGATGCTTTACAAATTTCATTTTTCTTCTGTACAGCACTTTTTCAATTTTTATTTCGTAATTTCTAACTAAGAGCGTTAATCTTCTTCTTTTATTTTTGTGTTTCATTCTGATTTCGTTTCAGGTGTGATCTTTGACGACACATGAGAACTTTGTGTGGACTTTGACTGCTTTTTCATTGAATATATCTGGTAACCTGTGAGTTCCAATTTTCAAACTTCGGGAGAGCATGCGTTTCTGCCAAAAATGTGTGAAATCTGGTCAATATTTCTCTTAGCCCTCATGACCCAATTTTTCCAAAATATTTGAATTTCCCATAAACTCTATGCCGTATCTATGGGTCATGATCTAAGAAACCTTTTTGCTTTAATTTTCGAATTATGGGTGTCTCAACTACCTTCGGTCTGAGAGATTATTCGCTTGGCTCCGGCAGCTGCGATTTCATACTAAATGTTGTAAAATTACATATGAAAGTGAAATTAGTTTAATGGGTTACGAATTATGTAAGATTGTAAGGTCGTGGTCTTGAAGATATTAAGTAAGACTGCAGAAAGACTTGCAAATTGTCATGAAAATCCGAAAACCATAAACCTAAAGGTTACACGCATCACTTGAACTCCGGTTGCGAATTCACGGCCGATGTGCTTAAGCAATAAATAATAAATTTTTGTAGCAAAAGTAAATATGTATAAGAACTTTATTGTCACAGAATAGCTATTTTTTATGAAAGTGAAAAAATCGCTTGCCAAATATTTGCGTTGCGTTAAAAATGTGCAAAAAATAGTGAGTGACTAGTAAATAGCTGTAAACACCACTAAAGGTGGCTGACTGGTAAATAGTAAATGGTATAAAAAGCAAACGCAAAAAATAACGGTAAACAAAAGAAAGCCATAAAAAGATATGAGAACAGCCTTCACACAAGTTTTTTGACACGCAGCGCCAACGTTTTAGTTTTCGGCGCCTTTTAGCTGTCATTTTGTTTTTGTTAGTCATACAACGGCGTGTGGGCGGCGCACCGCGATAAGCAGCTTGGTGGAGATAAGCGCCGACGCGATACGACGCGTGTGAACTATGAGAGAGAGTATAAAAAGTGAAGATCTCGAGCAAAGTGTTATCATTCACTTCGTATACAACAAACAAACTATTTATTTGTAAACAATGCGCACCACTTGGACGCTCCTGATATTCAGTCTGTGGCTCAACCACTACGCCAGCAATGCGACGCCACTTAGCGGCACGGATGTTGAGCAAGCCACAGACGTGCCTTCAGTTGGAGACACCACCAACGCAACCAAACCCGTTGTTTCTGACGACGATGATGATGACGGTGACGACTGGTTCAACTATGATGGACGCATCATCGGCGGCCTGCCCACATCCATACGGAATTTCCCCTACCAGGTGTCGCTGCAGTATCGTGGCCAGCATATTTGTGGCGGCGCCATAGTGCGACCGAACGTTGTCATCACCGCGGCACATTGCGTCGACCCATCGATGAAGGTGAGTGCATTTAAGGTGCGCGCCGGCTCCTCACAACACGCTTATGGCGGTCAATTGCGTGCGGTGCAGCGTATACTCCGTCATGAGGGTTACTCCTCGACCACATATAATCTGGATGTGGCGCTGTTGCTGCTCGCACGCGAACTCGTCTATACAGATACGGTGCAACCCGTCGCATTGGCGACGCAAAGTGCTGTGTTGTCCGCGCAAGCGAAGCTCTTCGTTAGCGGTTGGGGTCTCACCAGCGAGACGGGCTATGTGTCAGCGATGTTGAATTACGTGGATGTACAATTGATCGGGCAGGAGACTTGTGCACAGAATTATAAATATGTGGTGCCGATAACGGCGGAAATGTTCTGTGCCGGCTATAGTAATGGTGGTAAGGACTCGTGTCAGGGTGATTCGGGTGGTCCGTTAGTCACTTACAATCGCAAGGTGCGCACACTGTACGGCATTGTTTCGTGGGGTGTCGGCTGCGCACAAAAGGAATATCCGGGCGTCTATGCGAAGGTGTCCGCGTTGAGACCGTGGATTGATGAGCAGCTGGCGGACATTGATAAACGTAGCGGAAAAGTATAGATAGCGGTAATGAAAATTTAATTTAAGGAAATAAAATGAGTTTGTTAAGTTAAAAAAAAGCGAAGTGTTGCCTTTAACAATATTGGTAGCCATCAATCTATGCCTCCTCGAATAAGGTCTTCATTGTTGAAATTATAGCGAGCTTCATAATTGTCTGTACTGAGTGCGTTCTTACTACTTGTTTGCTTGACTCTTCAATAGAATATCCCAACCTCTGTTCCCAAAAATATCAGCCTTCGTAAGTGGATACAGCCATGGGAATCTTTCCTTCTTCGGATATTTGTTGAAACCCGAAGAAGAAAACACTCGAACTCGAAACACATTTTAGTTTGTGGTTAGTTTTGAATTGCAAGTTAAACATAAAACTTTGACGCTTAAAAGAAAAACGCCTTCAGGTATTGTGAGATCTATATAGCTTTCCACGGTCTATGTTCCAATATACTACTAGGTTTTAATTATAAACGATGTGATCACTACTTAGAAAAATTTATACACGAACCTTTAACATGCTTCTGCAGACTACTATGCAGTCAATTACCAGGTGTTCTGGAGTTTCGGGCTTCCTATCGCAAAACCGTATTAATACCTAGTGTAGCATTCGACAAGTAGCCTGAGTTTGTCCCTAGTTAGGTTGACTACATATTTAAATCTGCTGGGGTTGTAACCACCCATCACCAACTTGGCTTGACGCCTTGGAGTTGTTGCAATACTTCAATGCCTACTCCTTCTTTCTTGCGGAGCAACTCCTTTATGGTATGATGACCAACCGCGATGAAGAGTTCAGGTCCTACCACGTAGTTGATGTTGTTATAGCGGCACAATTATGCTGAGTTGACAGCCCTTGGTTGGATAAAAATCCGGTTACGTAGGCCCGACTGCAGTGGGAACGGTTCAGGACCTACCATGTTAGTGGATGCTTCGAAGCTTGTGACCGATAGACTGTTCAGCCGTTCTCTTCACTCCTGGACCAGAAGCGATTTGACCTCGTAGGCAGAGATTGCTTTAAGTGCCGCTTGACTGTTGCTAAGTATGGTTACACGTTCGTTGCGTTAAATGGTTATCTCTACGCACCGACTTATAGTTAAGACCTCTTCTTGAAATATGCTCGGAAATCTTTCCATAGATATGTTGTCGAGCTGTCCGTGTACTATTTGATTAAACTATCCCTAAGCAGTAGCTCGAGAGTGGAATCATTCTTGCTGTCTTGCTTGACCTTGACCTTGAGCTTCTTGGTGAAGTTTACCCTTTTGGTAAAACGGTCTCTTGAGAGACTATGTAAAATGGTGTGAGTTCAAGCATGATTTCAAGTGCTGCTGTCGGGCATGTGTGCATGGCACCCGACACACGGATGTATCAAAATAGTTGCAGCTTCGATAGTTGGAGCACTACCGAAGTCTGGCTTCTGGCTAGTTCATCAGCTTTACAATTGTCAGCGAAATGAGTCTAAAGTTCAATTAGTTTTAAGCTACGAGCTCAGCGCTAGTAACACAAAAGACAAAAGAAGAGCCTCAGTTTTACAAGACTAATACTGACTTAACTAATATTTAAGGAGTTAGTCCGGTGTAGTCTATCACAGCGAAAAACTGAGACTTTTATAGGCGAATTAAATGAACGTATAGCAACTGAGAAGAATAAACATTTTGCTGTAAAATGAAGGTGTGACTTTATTCCCGCTTTCTGGCAGTTTGTGGATTCTAACCCAAAAGAAATGTTCAGGTATGTCAGCCAAGAATCAACCTAGCAAGTTTTTGATGACTCGTTCTGTAGTGAGAGAGTTCTGCAGCGACTCAGAATGGAAGTCAGAAAGTGCGGGGTTGAGCTATAAGGCGTGTGCAGCAAGAGTTCAAGCGTTATTTGGAAGTTAAGTCATTGTCCCGTGTCTCGTGGCAAATTTCGGGCGTTTTTCGGCAACCGCCAGCTTCAATTTGATGATTTGTTGTCGGTCACATTACTCATTATTGTTTTCAACCTGTTTTAGAAGTTCATCTTCTTCACCGTGAAATATTCACTCCCCTTTGAACCGACCAAATACAGAGCATGAACTTGACGTCATGGTTATTCGTCTTTGCGGTTGATTTTACAAGTTGGCCAGGTTCTACACATGACTTTTTGAGTTTAGACTTCTCGCAATGGAACCATATATCATTACCAATAAAAATCCGATTTTGGAACAATAGAGTAATGATGCAGTTACTCCGAAGACTTAGCAAAACCCACAAATATATATCTCTAAACCCATTATTGACACTTTGGCATAAAAACATGTCTCTTTTAAAACGTTTCACTATGTCTTGCAGCTCAGTTTAACTTAATTTGGTCTCAACTGCATAGTTAAAAGTTCATAATTTTATAGTGTACTCAATTTCAGAGTCACGTATATAACAGCAGCCTCAAGGTAGGCAATATTTTGCATATTGGCGCTGAAATGTAGGCAACATTTTTTGAGTTAAGTCCATTTTAACAATGAGCTGCAAGTCTAACAAGCAATATTTTAACTTATTTCAAACCTATATTTGTGAAACCATATTTTTATAAAAAATATAATATTTTACCACTATGAAATTACCGAATACTGCAATTTTGAGAAAAACTGCAAATCTCTACTCTGTGGTTATTGGCCTACTTGTTGGGTTTTCCAAAAGTTTGGCGCAGAAAATGGGTGGAGAGTCGAATGCATTTTAATTAACAATGAGAAAATGTGCACCTAAATTACAAACTAGCTTGAAAACTGAACCGAAAAATGAACTTTAGTTATGCTTAGATGCATGTGTATGTAGGAACATATTGTTTTATGTCTGTATGTAATTACAAACGAGCCAAATTTCTCAAATTTATTTATTATTTTTCCACAGTAGCAATTTTCTGAATAAATATGAAATTAAATTCGAGAAAAACATACATACATACAGACAACCAGACACAGAAAAAACAAGGCAGGCAGCAACATAAAGCAACAACAACATACAACAAAAAAGTACCGTAAATTTGAAGTCAAATGCCGAGAACTGCCGAGAGGTCAGAGATATCGAAGGTTTCGCCCACTGCTTGGCCTATGAGCATGTCCAGTGCTTGTTTCTATGCACACATACATGTATGTATATGTGTTTACATACATGCCACAAACGTTCGGCAAGTGCCTCCTCTCGAAAAATAACAATTGACATGCTGCCTCCGGCCTGAAGTGGACAACATGCTGTGCCCTGACCTCCACACGAGCACTTGCACTCTGCTTTGGCATGTGTGTGAGCGTGTGTTGTTGTTTTAAATTGTATTTGTGCGCTTATGAAAACATTGCTTATATGAAAATTTGTTTAAAACACAATATAATAATTTCTCAATTTCGGGTTGAGCAGCACACAACAGCAGCCAACAGCCAGCAGCCGCTTGTCATTTGTCTTTGGCCATGCCTCTCCAGGCGACTGCAGTTACAACTACAGCTACGGCTAAGGCTATGGTTATGGCTACGGCTACGGCTGCGTTTGCTTTGTTTCCTATTTTATTGCGCTCGTATTTTCTGGCACTCAGCCGGCAGCGGCAAACAGTCGTCGGGGCAGTGAGCCAACCACACGGCTAACTTACTCACACATGCACACAAATGCTATGCGGCATATATTTATAAATAGTTGTGTGTGTGTGCTGTTGACAGCTTGTTGCAAGCAATGTGCACCCACTCAAAGGCCAATTAAAATTTGAACTTCTGGTTACGAATTGAATGAATGGTAAATGTTGACCAAATTATTGTTGTTGGTTTGGCTTTTTTGATTTTGTTGCGTATGAGTGAATTCGACTGTGTGTGTGTGTGTGTGTAGAAAACTCAATTGTGGCTTGTGGCATTGTACAACAACAAGAATCTAAAAAAGATAACAACGGGAGAAACACTGAAAACTCAAAATGAAATAAAGTAATAACTCCAAAAAAAAAAATAAATAAAAATACAAAAGTATAAAATACAACAACGAAACCAAAAAATAAATAAAAATAAAAAAGTATAAAAAACAACAATAAAACCAAAAAAACATTACTTTCGGCTGCAACAAAGCTATAATACTCTCCACATGTTAATATTTTATAACACTAAAGAGTATATAAACACCTTTTTCTTGATTTTGTGCGGTCAGTTTGTGTGGCAGCTATATGCTATAGTTATCCGATCTTAACGGTATATCTGCAGATTATAGCGCTACTTGGAACATTAAACTGTGCCAAATTTGGTTACGAGACATTGCCAAATATTAAAGTTTTCCTCACATGGACTTGAATTTGATCTGCCAGTGTGTATGGCAACTATATGCTATAGTTGTCTGATCTAAACAATTTCTTCGCAAATTGTAGATATATGTCGAATATTAATGTGTACCAAATTTGGTTCGGATATATTGCCAAATATAAAAGTTTTTCTTACAAGGACTTGAATTTGATCTGTTAGTTTGTATGGCAGCTATACGATGTATTTGTCTGATCTACACAATTTCTGCGCAGATTGTAGATATATATCAAATTTTAATGTGTACCAAATTTGGTTAGGATACATTGCGAAATATAAAAGTTTTTCTTACAAGGACTTGAATTTGATCTACCAGTTTGTATGGGAGCTATGCGCTATATTTGTCTGATCTACACAATTTCTACGCAGATTGTTGAAATATTGTGAATATTAATCTGTGCAAAATTTGGTAGGAATAAATTGTCAAATCAAAAAGTTTTCCAAAGAAGAACTAGAATTTGATCTCCCAGTTTGTATGGCAGCTATATGCTATAGTTGACTGATCTGAACAATTTCTTCGCAGATTATAGACATATGTCGAATATTAATGTGTGCAAAATTTAATTAGCATAGATCGAAAAATAAAAAAGTTTTATATACAAGCACTTGATTTTGATCGTACAGCTTGTATAACAGCTATATGTTATATTTGTCCGATATCGGCGATACCGACAAATAAGTATTATGTTGAGCGCAAAAACACGTGAGTAAAATTTCAGATTATTTTTTTTATTTTTTTTTATTTTCAGATATCAAAAACTGGTGGACTAGATGGCGTATATACAGAGGGACGAACATAAGGACTTCGTTAAATCCAATCAGCTCGTCACGCTAATCATTTATACGTATGTATATTTGTATATACTTTTAGGGTCTCCGACGTTTCCTTTTGGATTTCATAAACATCGTGACAGACTGCATATACCCTGTTGTGGGTATACAAATATACATATACACATGTACTCGTGTATATCTGTAAAAACAGCGCAGCATTTGCTTGCATAATAAATATTGTACATTAGCTTGTTGGTATGTGGCATGCAATGCTGTTTTGTTTGTTAAGCAGCTATGTGTTGCTTTTCAATTTGCGCAACATATTTGTGGTTATGGCAATGGAAGTTGTGCTTACATTTAACAGAAAAATTGTTGGTGAAACAAAAATTATTTTCATAATGCAAATTGGTAAACAAAAAATCATACAAGAAAGGTTATATAGGGATAAATAAAACATATCCGGTTGCATAATACATACTTATAAGTGAAGTAATAATTGATATTTTGGCATAAAATTTGTTTTTGCTTTTTGATGAATTATTAAATTACACAGTTTTCTCCTCAAAGTCAATTTATGTGAAATATAATGACTTATGAAGGCTCCTCTTAAATTCGTTCTCTCACCCTTACGGCAGAAATTCCAAATAGGTTTGGGGAATTAGAGTTTACTCTCTTTAAATAGTCATAAACTCGGATACGTACCCATTACCGGTCATAGAAATGCATCTCTCTTGCAGTCAGTGGTTTTTGAATTAAAGAGAATCACTAGTGATAGCTTTACTTTGTTAATAAACTTGAAGTTTAATATCTGCTTTCGACTATTACTAAACTCATATGATTTACTGTTGGATAGTTTTGCCTCAGGTGAATCGGCTTGAATTGAATTTCAAAAAAAATGTATAGTCAACTCGCTTTGAAAGCACTAAAGCCTTTTACGGTTTCATCAAACATTTCTAAGTGGTTTTTACATCTTATTACAAGATAAAACTGCAATGAATTCCAGGGCATAGTGATATTTTTGGTAACTGTGAAGCCAGAGCAGGCACCATCCAACAATTAGACTTCAAGAAAGAGGGAATTTATATGTCTCTGGTCACTTGTAGATACTTAATTGACAAATATGTTATAGATAGAGTTGAGTATCTGTGGAGTCAATAAGTCAATTCTTCCTAAATACAAACTTGGCATTAATGGAATATGGGCCCCACATTCCGACTATTAGAATTCAAAAGGAATGACATAAGAACTCTAGTAGGAGTACTAATAGGTCACTGTTTAGATGTGCCAGTAGACTAGAAATGCCATATAACGGCTATTTTAGAAGAGGTGGAGACTATAACACATCTTCTATGCGATAATAAAAGTCTATTTAGGAAAAGAATCGTAACTATCGGTCGAGTGTTTCTTGACGACGCCTCGGAGGTTGCTACATATAAAAATTTTCATACTGATGAACATTATCCTCGCTTCTGAAAGAAAGGTTATATGCACTATCCTCGCTTCTGATAATGTTCATCAGTATGGGTTGAGAGAGGAGCCAATAGCGTGAGAGGACTTTAGTTCCGCTGGTATCACAGTAGTTAGGAGGACCAAAATATCGAGGTGTATCGTCCGATATCCATTCTATTTTTCTACCACGACACATCTCAGTGTTTAGTGGACCCATTGTGATACCATCGTGACTAAAGCCTCCTCACTCTATTGGTTCCTCTCTAAACCACCACAATACTCTTAGAAAATCTCTCTCCATTTTAACTTTCATAACACTCGTATCCTTTGTTCTACTTTTAACCATATAGTACCGATAATATCATCATAACTTTTGGGAAAGGTGCAAAATTACATAAAAAATACTATCTTCTCTACTCTTCTTTTTTTGTGCCTAAAGTTTTATGACTTTACTTAATATTATTGTCCTCTTCATATTCTTACAAGATTTTTCTCTTTTGGTTTTTCAGATTTTATGTGCATTTTACGACTTACTGGCACACCATATTGTCAACGGATTGCGCCAATAAAATGTGTTAACCTTAGCGATGGCATCCCCAACCACTTTGACCAAAGGATATAGATTAAGTAATCAGCATAATGGGTCATTCGTTAGAGTTGGAATTTTTTTAATGTTATATTTATTCAAATTAAACGTAATAAAGGGTGATTTGTGAGGGTAGTTTAGATGTCAATATATTTAAGATAATATTAATAATGGGTATTCCAAAACGATGTATAAGGGGGGTTTTGTGAAGATTTTTTTGCTTACTTTTCTTTAAAATAATATTGATAATGGGTGTTCCAAAACGTGGTAAGAAGGGTGTTTTGTGAAGATTTATTGCTTACTTTTCTTTAAAGTAATGCTAATAAAGGGTGTTTCAAAAAGAGTGATAAAGGGTGTTTTATTAAGTTTTTTCTTACTTTTCTTCAAACAAATATTAATAACGAGTGTTTCGAAAATATGTATAAATAAAGGGTGTTTCGCAAAGAGCTTTTTAAATATTTTATTTTTATGGAAGCTAAATTAATAATGGGTGATTTATAATGATTTTTTCTATCGTATTTGCATTGAATTGGGAATAACGGGTGATTAATTGGGGTTTTTTGTAATTTTTTTCGAAGGTGTTATGATTTTGATTAATACCAAAACAAAATATTTGCAAAAATAAAATTAATGGGCGTTTCGACAGGCTTGAAAGTCTTATATTTTTATAAAAAGAGTGATTTTGTAAAATTCAAAAAAAAAATAAAAAATTAAAAAACAAAAAAAAATAAAACAAAAATTTCAAAATATTTTAATTGATAAAATTATTGCTTCGATTATTTTATATAATATTTTATTTTGCTATATCATATAACGAACCACCCTTTATATATTTTATCACTTTTACTTAAGTGTCGAAACCGAAATGAAAGCTTCTAGTCTACTTATTTGTGATTTGTGATGTGTTTCTACAAGAAAACCTGAATGCCTTTACGACTTTGCTTTTTATGCCGACACATTTAGTCAAATGACCGCATTTATCACAGGTTAAAATCTATTTCTCTTCCTACCTTTATAGCTGACTCATAAATACTTGGATTTTATGCCGGTTTGTTTGTATGTATGTAAAATAAGTACTATAACTGTAAATATAAAACGCATAAATCAACAAAATAGAAAAAATATCCATTAACTAGATTAGGTAAACAACTAAAAGGGTTCTTAAGCAGGTAGGAGATTATTGGTCGCTCATAATTTTGACTTAAGCACAGTATATGCGAAATTTTGCTTAATTTTTAAATAAAATAAGAAAAGGTATTAACGTCTTCTGCAAATACAAAGAATTCCATAAACGAACCTGATTTTTATAGGAAAGTTTGTATGGCAGCTATATGCTATAGTGAACCGATCTGAATAATTTCTTCAGAGTTGATCTCGTTGGCTTTGAAAATAATTCGATCCAAATTTAATAAAGATGCCACGCAAAATAAAAGAGTATATATGAGAAATATAAGGACTCAATTTTTATACGTCAGCTTGTATGGCAGCTATATGCTATAGTGGTCGAATCTGAATAATTTCTTGGGAGGTTATATCTTTATTTTGTATAATAATTCCTGCCAAATTTTGTGATGAAAACTCGCCAAATACAAAAGTTCCCTTAACAAGCACTTCATTCCGATAGTTCAGTTTGTATGGCAGCTATAGTATGTTATATTAATTCGCTCTATATAATTTGTTCGGAGATTGTGTCGTTGGCTTATATAATAATCGAATGTCCACTTTCATGCAGATATCTCGAACAGGACCATCGGATATGGCTAAGCCAACGCAGCTCTCTCCTGCCTACATCATCATTGAGGATGTGACTGATAGTACAGCAATTGATTTTGTAGACTTACTATAATTATGAATCATGACCGCATTTGGTTCAGGCTTTCTAAATCAAATATCTACTAGTGCCTGCGCATACAAATGAGCTACAATTAGTGGCTTACATTTGCCGTTACAGTTAAGCTGCTCTCCAGCATTAGCGAAAGCACTCATATGCTATGAAAATATTGGACGAATATTGTTTTGAATGAGCGTTACTGTAACGAAAAATAAATTTGAGGTTAAACATATAAGCATACAACTATAATTATTAGGGTGTGTCTAGCTTGTCATAACATAGAATTTGTATAAGAGGCTTCAATTGAAGGGAAAAAGACAAAATAATGAAGTTCGACGATATTTTGTAGATTTTTTGGGTGATCCAATTAGAGATACTGTTTTTCAATAGTTTTTTCTGACAGATCACGCGTGAGTCGTATCAAATTGTCATTTTATTTTATTTTTTCAGTATTGTTTGACATTTCATCATTCTCTGGTTAACATAATCGACCTACTCATGGTATTATTCGCAACATCATCACCCATCTTGAAACCTAGCACTCATTATTCGATTATATTCGACCGAATAGACTACGTCCAGCCAGTATTGGAAAAAATATAGCAGCTGTAGCTGAGTGTGTTTACAAAGACCAAGGAGGATCGATTCGGTGCTGTTCGCAGCAACTCGGACTGACGTATAAAACGACTGGACGCATTTTACGTTGAGATCTTAAATTAAAAGCATACGAAAAAGAGCTTGTGTAGGAACTGAAGCCGCTCGACCTTGCCAAGTGACATCACCTCGCTCTATTGGCTCTTAAAAAGCTCGAAGAAGATCCGACGTTTTCGAGACAAATTTTGTTCAACGATGAGATCCATTTCTGGGTTAATGGGTATATAAACAAGCAAAATTGCCGCATTTGGAGAGATTCAAGAGCTGCCATTTCATATATAAAAAATAACGGTTTGATGTGGTTTGTGAACTGATGGGATTATTGGTCCATATTTTTCCAAAAACGATCCCGTTGAGAACGTAACGGTCAATGGCGACCATTACTGCGCCATAATATCCGATATTTTGATGCCCGAAATTGAAGCTCGTGATCTCGGCCACATTTAGTTTCAACAAGAGCACCACTTCTTACACATCAGATAAATCAATGGATTTATTGATAGAACTCTTCGGTGAGTCGATAATTTCACATTTTGGGTCGGTCGAGAAAAAATTTTCTCACCGACTATGTTAATAACGTTTTGAGGTAAACGCGCTTAAAGTTCTGGGAACTAATTTTACTAAGTAAAAAAAATCTACGCTCCTGTCTCTGAAGCTATTTGCTAGATCAAATTAAAGTTTTCGGAAAATATTCTCAAATATATGTACATTCGACATCCCTGGGAGTCTTACAATCTATAAACTCACAACTTTATCGTATCACGTAACATTTTTGACGAGCACTATTTGTGTTGTTTACAGTAACTGAAAATATTCATATCGACTAAAAAAAATTGAAAAACTTGTGACGTTGATTCACTCAGCAATAGTGCATCGGTGAACTTAATCAAAGTTTTGGCTATGAGGCTACGTAAAGGACCAGTGTTAATCGATGACATGGCGAATTCAATTTCCAAAATTTACTGAATTGTTTAGCACACAAAACATCGGCTTGATGAGTCATTCAGACCACTTGGCCCAGATTAAATGCTTTTTGTTCCCGTATGTAAAAAATAAACAAACAGGCCAACGTTTTTCGACACCTGAAGAGGCGGTTATTGCGTTCAGGTTGCATGTTTAGGAGCTACCTCTCTCAGAGCGGAAAATTGCTTTGAGAATTGGTTTAAACACATGCAAAAGTATATAAAAGTTAATGGAGTATATGTGGTTTGAAAAACAGGAAAGCGATTTGCAATTATTAATATTAGTTATTGTTCTCTAGTCCAAAAACGTAAAACCCAACCCTGGTATATTTCAGAAAAAGAAATCGCTTTTTTGAAATTAATAAGTGATTATGACCCCTTAACACCAAATATTGTTGTAAAATAATACTCGGATAAGCTTAAGACCACAGCTGACCGAGTAAGGTATGAAAGATCTCACGACTTCAAAATGGCGCACCCTAATGTTGACTTAAGCTCCCCTCATAAGCATTTACAGTACACCAAAACATTTTAAATGGGCGAGGCTATTGCCAGCCAACAACAAATTACCGAAAATGAAAATTATAAAAATTATAAAAGCAAATGCTCGCTGCGCCATTCGCGCTGCACAACAAACGCTGCTGCATACATTTGCATTGCTATTGTGGCACTTTAAATTGCCAACACAGGCAGTAGGTGGCACACAGAGGCCACCACAAGCGCCGATCAACATATTGAACAATTCAATCGTGAATCGAAAATACCAGCGAATTGCCACATCCGGAGTGTGCGGACTCCATGCTAACAGCAACAACAACAACAACAACAAAGCAGCAATTGAAAAGTTTAAGTGCGACTGTGGCATGGGGTGGCGCATAAGTGGGGCGTGTGGCAAATTGTTGTACGTAATTGGCAAAATGAAACTTAATTGCGGCCAAAAATAACAAAAACAACGAAAAAATCTTCAACAAATAAACTGCTATGGATAACAACAACATTTTTTGGGGAAAGTAAAAGCCATAACAGTTGTGTTATTGTAGGGAGAGAGAGAGAGAGAGATAGAGAGGGGGAAAAAAACAACAACATTACCGCAGAGTGACAACAACAACGGCCACAAAAATACCAAGAACAACAAAAACAAGAGTAACAATATTCAACAGCAGCAACACTAATGACAGCAGCAGAAAAACAATAAAAAGTTAAACAACAACAAAAGCAATAATAGCAACAACAACAAAAAAAAAACAAAAACAACAAATTTAACGAAAGCAGCGATATTAACAACAACAATAACAACAAAAAACACTCCACAACAACAGCGACAACAAAAATAACAACAACAGCAACAATATTAACAACAACAAAAATAACAACAGCAACTCTATTCGCCAGCAGCGACACTAACCACAGCAATATCAAAAAAACACTCCACAACAACAACTTCAACCACAGCAGTAACATCCAGTAAATATAAAACAAATGACAGTAGTGAGAAAAACCGCAAAGCAACAACAATTGGTTATGTGGCTCAATCACAATTAATTGTGTTGCACATTGGCTTTGATTGTGTCGTCGCCTGACAGTTGGTCGAGCCGTCGAACGCAGCGACAGACAGATCGACACATAAAGGCATGAAAGGAGTTCGTTTGTTGTTGTTGCTCGGTTGCAGTTGCTCCATTTGCCGCTCACCCGCACATTATTGGCATATGGAAATTTTATTGGCCAATTGTGGGTGCATGCTGGAGTCGCACAGACGGCCTCTGTTTATATACCGTTACCACACATCTATAATGTTGCTGCAACATACAATGCAACGATGGTTTTAGTGTTTTTGCTTGCCATTTAATTGTATAAATTTTGCGAATTTTTGCCGCCATTTTCTCTATATTTAGCGAATTATATTTTTGTCGAGGTGATAAAGCGCTGACGGTTGTCTATATATTTTATTTTGGTGTTGATTGGAGCTGTTGCTGAATTTGTCTGTGCTTATTATTAAAATTTAATATTTTCATATAAGTAAATTGACAATAAAAATATTTGTTGTTTGGCCCTGACATTACCAACACTAATGAGTTTGGGTTAGGAATTAAGACTGTTCCCAGAGACGGACGAATCCTCACTTGCGCAGCTGCAGTCAAGTTCTTTAAGACGCCAAAAACTTTTAGAGCTATACTCTCATGCATCCAAAAAAAATCCAGATTTTTTGATTTTAGTTCCAATAGGTTCGTTTATATGACTGATATCCAAAGTTTTTTATTTTAAATTCAAGATATACTTCACTTACGTACCCTTTTTGGTTGACGAGTATTATAACACCTATGAACTTTGAGCTTATATCCTCATTTAGTGATTTTTGAACCACATGAAGCATGTGTCTCATCAATAGTGACCCTCCAACTCAACAAATATCCTTGTAAGTGAACCATTGGGTCTCGTAAGGTGTATTGCTGAAGGATTTTGCAAGTGAACTTATGTCTTCTCAAAAATTGGTCTAAGTGAAGTTTAATGGTTTCAACACGTTGATTTTGGTTTATTAACTGATTGAATTGATGAAAAACTCCTTCACGGACTCCTTCTATGAGTGTTTCCAGTATTTTTATTAACGACATGGTGAGTTAGGAGAGAAAAATTAAGTTCGACTGTGCGATAAAAGATCTTGAGAAGCTTCAAAACATACAGAAACAAATTACATAACGACAGCCGCATTCGTTGTCCGCATGCTAAGCTAGTTAAGCCATGTTTGGATAGGTAAATATGCTTTGGCGAAAGGTGGAAACGGGAAAGTATCTAGATGTTTCCGCCTCAGCTTCATCCCAGTAACTTTGACTAGTTGCGTCCTTTAGCCCCACCGCGTGAGTGCCAATGAGACAGTGACGCTTATTACTACGCCCATTCAGAGAAAAGTGGAAAAGGGTTGAGGTGGAGAGCATCTGAGGGATACGCATCTTTACGGATGGCCCAAAACTAGATATTCGAGTAGTGTATTTTCATCTAACTTAGATATCAGAATAACGTCCCGACTATCAAATCATTGTAGTGTCTTTCAAGCGGACGTCAGAGCGCCGTCAGACATCCACTCTTCCTGCCGACTAGAGATATCATACTGTATTTTTCCTGAAAGTAATTGGACTGACTCGATTTCAAAAAATTTATTGAACTGATCGTTACAATTCTTTAAATTTCTAAATACTCTCCATCTGCGTCGATGCAGCGCTGCCAGCGTGGTTCCCAAGCATTGAAGGCGTCACGGAAGACATTCTTCGGAATAGCCTTGAGCGCCGAGGTGCATGCTGCTTGGATCCTCTCTGTCGGCTTTTTCAGGCAAGGAAACAAAATCAGTCTCTCGTCACCTGTGATTACATTATTTCAAAATTGTGGTTCACTTTCACACAAGTTCAAATTTTCTTTGCCCACTTTCACTCGCCGCGATCTCTGGTCATCAGAGAGTGCTTTTGAGACTATCTTCGTGCACACCTTCCGCATATTAAAGTGCTCAGTCACAATGTCATGAACCATAGATTTTA
Source organism: Bactrocera tryoni (assembly GCF_016617805.1). Taxonomy (NCBI): domain Eukaryota; kingdom Metazoa; phylum Arthropoda; class Insecta; order Diptera; family Tephritidae; genus Bactrocera; species Bactrocera tryoni. Next base: position 76,213,650 of record NC_052501.1, read on the forward strand.
TAAATTTAATATCTGAGCAATGAAACGAATACTTAGTCGACGGTCTGAGTTCAGAACTTTGCGCACACTCAGTCACATTGTCGGTGTTTGTCGAAGTCGCAGGTTCGCTAGCACGGTCTTCATCAGCCACCTCTTCCTGGCCTTCCAAAAAGACTTGGTGCCACCGAAACACAACACTTCTTGCTAAATCAACAGCTGGAAAAGTCTATTTGATCATATAAACGTCTTGGTCGCAGATTTACCGAGGTGAACTCCGAATTGAATCGCGTAACTCTGCTCTAACGAACGCTGCTTTTTCGGCTTGCACCACTCACAGAAACATTTCGCGGCAATATGTTTGTCCTGACTCTCCAAGTACTCGAAGACAACTGACCAGCCGATCGTTCGTTAGCTAGGAACGCCCTCTACCGAATCCAGTCGGTGCGCGGAGGCTGTGATGTACATTTACGGCGGAAGAAAATCCGTCCTATTACTTTCCGGAAAAGCCTTGTAGTTTGGAAGGAAAGAGCTGATAGTCGGATCTGAGCTAGATGGAATGTCTTAAGGAAATGCAAGATCACCAAGATCATGTATAAGAGGGCTCGAATGGGCTGGACATAAGTAAAGACGATACATTCAGAAAGTCCAGAGTAGTAGGTATGAGAGAGACGCTGAAACATCGCCAATGCCTCTATCCAGCATTATCTAGAACTCGTTTTAAATATCTAGGAGCTTTGCAGTTCATTGGACTGCATATGGACATCAAGTCTCTCTTAAAGTTCGCAAAAGACCCGACGTCCTGTTCCACGAATACTTCATCTCAAATTAAAATGCATCTCCATCTGACATTATTAAGCACGGGCAAGGCTATGTATGATGTGACGGCCGGCCAGTGTAACCTAACCTAACTTAACCTATTTCTAGTTAATTATATTGCAAGTATAACCTAAATCAGATAAAGCAAGCTATTTTGACCAGAAATAGCTATAAATAAATTTAAAATTAAATATTGCGGCCTCGTAATACACTTCATTGAGCAACACTGGCAATTAATAATGTGTCGTCCGCAAAATTAAACCATAAAATCACAATTATGAGCAGCACATGCTTCGGAGCACAATGCGAAAAAGTGGGAATTATATGGACAAAGCGATTTATTGCCAACCATTGCTGTTGCTATCGAGCCCGCGAAGCACACACACATAGTCCCTAGCGAGAGCGCGAAAAAGGGACGCCAAAAAGTCGAAACAAAGCGCTGGAAACTTGAACAATGCATTTTAATGTTGAGAAATGCATGAATTATATATGTGTGAGTGCAAATGCGCGAAGTTGCTACAGTGACAGGCAATCTGCTATACCCAAGCAGCGCTGCAGCGCACAAAGCAAAATGCATGCAACAGCAGCGAAGCACAATGAATAACCTGTCAAGCGTGGATACAAACGGTGCGGCGCTGCGCTGGGCGGTGTTGACATGGCAATTGCTGCTGCGCCTGCGAACGGCGGTAGTCGGATTAAATGCAAAATTAATTACTATGCTACTTAAAGTGGGAACTTTCCTTTTTTTATTTTTTGCTTAATGCGACTTCATTTCATTGACGCTGCTCGCGCGTGTCGCACAAATAAAGACATTAAAACATTAAGTTGGCTGTACTTGTCGGCTTTTTGCACCTCACGACAATGCCGCGCATGGCACAGCAGGTGGCCGTGCTTAAAATATACCGTTATACATATATGTAGCTATGTGTTTGTGTGTGTGCTGATGCATTGCAGCAACTTGTCGCCAATTCTGTTGGCATTTTTCTTCATTTTCTTCAACACATTTGGCATTTGGATCATTAGTGGCGTGAAGGCAGCAAGCAAGCTGAAATAGAGCGAAGCAAAGCAAAGCAAAGCTAGCGCATCAATAAAGTGTTATTAAGTCGCTACTAAAAAAATGTCATTTGTAAGCGTGCTGCAAGGTATTAAGTTAGTTAATGAACACTTTCGTACTTTTGGTTGTCATTGCAAGTAAGCTGAGTTACGTATACGCAGTGTCGCACAGTGTGCCTTTATGTGGAATTATGCATTTAAGTGTTGTTGCTGTGAATTTTTGGCGCATTTCAAAGCGAATAAACGTTTGGAATTGCAAATAAAAAAACAGATTTTTTATTTTTGTAGATGTTGTTGGATTTTTTTAAATAAACTATTACAAACACCTCAATGCCTCATACTTGTATATAAATAATTTAAATTTTGTACAATTATTTTAATTTACAGAAAATAATTACAGCAATATCGGTTTTATTGGAATAAAATTTTGCATAAATAGTGCCATCTCGCGTTCAAAAATAGTCTAAATCGGACAATATTTGTTTGAGTCCCATTGTTTTGTAAGATACTGGCTGCGAAGTCTGCTCTTAGACTGCGGGAATCCTGCCAATTAGTCGTCAGTAACAATTCACTTTCTATGATACAATGATGCTAATGTCTCCCAGAGTTTGATCTCTTAATGGAACTAATTCACGATAAACCTGCAATGAGTTTCAGGACATCCCTGGAAACTATTAAGCTGATTAACTAGCCAGAAAAGCCACCACCCTACAATTAGACTACTAAAAAGAGCGAATTTATACTATATATTCTAAATTTATCCGGGTCTCGGTGGAATCAATCCCTGACCTGCTCTACAAGCAGACAAACCTGGCAAGAATGGCATATATAATAAGCCATGCATGCAATGAAAAGGGAATAATATAAGATTTATATTATGAGTGTTATCAGTTCATTGTCTAATTGGCAGACACGACAGTATACTAAGAATACCAAATAACGACCATTGTAGAAGCTGTCAGTAGGTAACAGAGGAGTAGACTACAAAACATCTTCTATGCGCATGCAAAGCTTCGTATAAGAACAGAGCCGCAACTATCGGTGGAGGGCGTTTTGATGAAGCCTAGGAGATTGCACAAATAAAACTTTTCATACTGATGAGCTTCATGGGAAGCGTGGATTGGTTCAGATAGGAGACAATAGAGTTGGCAGACTTTAAAAACGGTGATATCACAATGGCCACTCTACTTATGCACTTCGTCAGATACCGAATATGTGAACCTCACTCTACGTAGCTGATTTTTTTACCGCAAATGGCGCTAAAACTTCCGATATTATATTGAAATTTCGAGAAAATATTTCTCTGATAATATTGTGCCCTTCTGTGAAAAACGGGTAAAATCGGGTTAACACTTCTCTTAGTTCGCACATACCTCATATAATTCATACAACATCCGAACTTCGGGTTGTTCTCATAACGTCCACATCACCCGATCTATAACCGAAATATCTTAAAGAAATTCAGAGTGCTTCTTTCTCTAATAACATGGAATATATGTAATCGGGCCACTAATAGGTCTAGCTCCCATATATCTATTATTAGAAGTTCACACTTTCGGTCGAATTCATAGTCTGTGTAGAGTATAATTAGTAAGATTCTTACAAAATTAAGTCAAGGTATGATATTTGATGTGCTATTTTGGAATCAGTAGGCTGTTGAGAAATAATTCCTCTCTCGACGAATAAAAATTACGCTCTATAAGTCTTCCATTATTCCCACAGTGTTATAAGGTGCAGAAACATGGACGATGACAAACCGAGAAGAGAAAGCACTAAGAGCATTAGAGAAAACTGTTTTCCGCAAGATTATAAGAGCCGTCCGGGTGGGAGATGAATATCAAAGAAAATGAAATCACGAACTGTATGAGGTCTACGGCGACTTGGATATAGTTAAGCGCTGGTTAGACCAAATCGTTCACGTAAAAGATTATAACCCATGGAAAAACTGCTTCGATACGAGACCCTTGGGTGGACTACGGAAGTAAGGGTGCCCATGCGTTCAATAGATGAATCAAGTGCATAGCGACCTGTCCGCACATGGGATGTACAACTGAACTTGCATAGGAGTTCAACTGGCGAAGTTTTTTGTTCTCGGCCCAGACGGACACACAGACGACGCATAGACGCATAGACCAGTTTGGTCCCTTGCGATACCAGATGGAGTTCAATTGCTAAGTGCAATAGGAGTAGTCATCCCTTAGGATTTGCGCTTGAATGGAATTTTGATAGACTCTGACCTCTCTATCGATACCTCCTCTGTGTATCATATCTTGCGGTCCCAGTTGCAAGAGATGTTCCATTGTTTTTCTGGTGCCCTGCTCTTGATATTCCATGCAGTAGTCGTTCTGTCAGCCTCATCCTGCGGGAGGGTGTGACCAGTTAATAATTTCATCATGTTCCTACAGTCTTCTCTATTGAGGGCCGATAGGAATTTTGTGTATTTCCGATCGTTTTGTACAAAACTTCTGCAGTTTTGCACTCAAGTAGCTCGATCCACCGGATGTTAGCCGTTGACTCTGAAATTGCCTGCAGGTGCATTCGAGGCCAGCTTCGCTGCTTTCGCAATAGCAACTTAAAAGATTGCCTTATGCCAAACTCTGAACAGTATATTCCTACACCAACTCCATCGTCCCTTCTCGAGCCAGCTAACATACCTTTACGCCAGCCACCTTTTTCTATGCTTACTTTGAAGCTTCTTTCCCTATTGAAAAGTGGGGTCATGTAGTCGGTGTTTGTCCATCCGCTATTATCCACCGAGCTGTGTCCGAAGGTTCTGTATGAAAATTCTCCTGCAGCCTGTTGCACACTTTTCAGAGAAGTGGTCTCTAGATGTGGATTACTACAACTCTCATATGAAATATTCTCCATATGCATATTTTCCATATTTTTCGACTTTTCATCTGATTTTAAGCGGTTTATGTTGGTCCAAAGGTGAGATAATTTAATGGAATGAAGTGGATTTCTCAACCATTATGCTGGACTGTGAATAAAATTGGTTTAGACTTTGCATTTCTCTTCTTTCTCTCCCTCTTTTATATATCTTGTAAAAGCGCTAGAATGACGTCATGGAAAATCCATTCGTCTCTCAGTGTAAGGTATCAAAATTATACATTTCTTGAATAAATAACCTAAAAAAGTTTGTATTTTCAAAAAATATTCCAACCTTGGATGTTTTGTATAAAACTAAGGCTGAGAACCTATCATTAGCAAAGTGCAATGTAAAAAACACTAAAAAAAGAAGTGTCTAAAAGTAACCAACAAAAATAAAAAATATAAATAAAACGAAATTACAATAAAAAGCGAAATAAAAATCAAATTAGGGCATTATTACCACAAACGGAAACGAAAGTGGGTGGGAAAGCGAGCAAATCTGCATGCTCTTACAGCCGCAAGGCCAAAAGAAGGAAGTGCGCTGCCGGCAAGAAACTAAATCAGCAAAGCGCAAAAGAAAGTAGGTAAAAGGCAAGCGACAACCAGCAGAGCAGTGAAAATTGAAATGAAATAAAAATGCTGCAATTGGCTAAATCTAATTTCAGGCAAAATCTCCCAAAAGCCAAAGCCCGAGTAGATAATGTGCCGAGCGCGTCGCGTCGCATACGAAATGCAGAAGTTGAAATCACAGCGCTTGGGTTGGAGTGAAGAGTTGGCTTAGGGCTAAAATTTATGCGCCTATTGAGCGGAAGACAGCCGAAGGACACACAACAAAAATAAAGAAAAGAGAAGTGCGGAACATAAAAAAATAAAATGCAAAGAAAATGCCATGCCGCTGAGGCGAAGAAGTTATCGCAACGGAAAAGTGAAAGAGGCAGACAGTGAGACGCTTGATATTGAAGACACAAGTACTCACAAATGGAGAGGTTGCCAGGTGGTGACACAACGCCACCACCTACATGCTGACTCTCGCACATTAACGTTGTTTACTTCCATGCCTCATTGCTTTGCACACTTTCAGGCGGCGGCGCTTTCAATTTGCTCCTTCTCATATTACAACAAAAGCAACAACAGCGACAAGAAAAACCATGTTGTTGCAAGTTGCGCCGGCAAAAGCAAATAAACATGACACTTCAAGGCTTATATTGGTTTGACAACAGCTGCTGCCACGGCCGCCGCTGCCACTGCCGCCAACGCAATTGCATTTGATTTGCCGCCCATTCGGTTGCCTTAACCGTTATTGCTCTTGCCGTCATTTCATATAAAGTGTTGTCTTTTATGCCCTTGCAATCTGCTGTCGGCGGTCGACATTGTAGCAGCACTTTCGTGCTGACTAACCCAGTTTGCAGTCTGCTGACGCCTGCAACGGAAGCGCAAGTAACGGTAAAATAAGCTAACGGCACTTTGTTAGGCTAAGGTCTGCTGTCGCTGTGTGGTGTGACTGTCTTTCTTAACTGTCTTTTGGCTGACTTCATGGTCTGACTGACTTCATGGCTTTTGTCGCGTGTCTTGCTTCATTGGCAATCGAAGATCTGCTGATATGACAGAAGTTGAAGGAAAATCCATTAATAAAAGGTGTACTTTGAACATATTTTCCGTTATATCACATGTCATAAGTAAATGACAATAATAACTCATTGGACGTAAGGACAATTCTGATTGTGTGAGTCGAGGAAGAGAACAGTCAAAAGCAATGAGATATGGCTTTGAAGGCCATGATTACTTTTGAAGGCTAAAAAGAAATATTTTTGATTTTTAGTCAAGGCTAGTCTGGAGATTTCTAGAAAGCTGACCAATGACTTTCTTAACACCATGAACAGAGTATTTCGAGTTGGCCACGAGGTTTGTAATACGCAGAAGGAATCGTCGGACACCCTGTAAAATAGTTAGCTTTAGCCGTCCAAATGTATATACGTGTAATAGTTCTCCGGCTTTAGAGATATCAATCTGACGGCTTATTCACGGATTTTTGGTACTTGGACTTTACCGAGTGACGACGGTTTTTTCAACAAAAGCTATACTGAGAGAAAAGCCGCTTTCTTACATACTCGAGATCAGCGGCCCGACCAGTTTGTACTAGTTTCCAGGTTCTGACTGCAGAATCATTCTCTATACTTTCGCAATTGTACGCCTTCGATCTGATCGAAAATTAGATAAAGTTAGAAGCTAATGTGAGCAAAAATTCATCAGGGAAGAATATTCCCTGATTCGTACCGGTCTTTTCACATGGAGTCTATCAAGTTATCTCCGCTTATGATTTCACTTTTGTTTCTCGAGATAATTGAAGAATGATTGAATTGCCTTAGAGACCTTCCAGTCTGTCCGTCAACCCGCTTTGGTCTTCTCTGAATCACGTTTGCTAAGCATAGTCTAGGGAATATATATCAGGATTGCAGTTCCTGTAAGACGTTTTAACCGCTTCTGCATTATGTTTGCTAAGGGAAACCTTCAGATTTGCCTGCTTTGGAGTAAACGGATTAATAAGATGACTGCATTCTATACCAAGAGCTTAAAAGATTTCCGGTGGGCGGCGTCAAAGTTGTCGTTGGACTCTTTTTACTGTTTTACTCCAACGACTAGCCCTCTTTTCATTGTTATATCTTCGTGCCACCGAATTGATTATATTATTTCAAATTCTTATCTGTGCAGTACGTGGCTTTCTGAAACCCGCGGATTTCCATTTTCTCATACATTTCATTAAAATTTGAAGGATTTTTTGTCGGTTTCACCAGATACAAACTTTTTTGGACTTTATATAGAATGACAGAACTAAAAGTGAGAAGTTAAGCCGCTAAAAAGGAGCTAAGAAAATAGTCCATGATTCATTGTTTAAAACTTTGATTCTAGATGTCTATCTTTTACTTCTTCTTTGGCACGACAACCGTGGTTCGGTCTGCACTGAGAACATGCAACTTTCCCATATGTTTTTCTTCCTTAGAAGGTCACGACGGGTTGTAAATTTCAAGTGCAGTCAGATCGCTATTCCTTGGTCCTTCCACTTTTTGCTTCTGTTGCCGCTCTATGGGACCGGAATCGAAGGTGCCTTTCGCTAGATTATCCTCTTCAATGCGAACTACATGACTTAACTAGTGTATTCGTTGTATTTTAATGCGCTTAACTTAATATTAATAACGCCATAGAGCTCATGCAGCTCGTGGTTTTATCTTCTTCGATATTAATCGTTGACCCGGACGGCTCTAAAGACCTTGCAAAGAATAGTTCTCTCGAAAGCCACAACTGTTTTCTCATTCTCGTCAACGCTGGTGTTTTTATGTCGTATAATAGAATGAGGATATGGATGGACTTTTAGAGCGTAATTTTTTTTTCTTCGAGATAGAGATTTGCTTTTCAATTTCCTACCAATCCAAAGTGGCAACTTTTGGCAAGAGTTATTTTGCGCTTGATTTCGAGGCTTAGATTATTGCGAAAACTTACTGATTGAGAGATGTGCTAAGTCTTACAAGTTTAAGCTTCGCAGTCAACAAGACGCGAGAAATCTTTATATGTACTTTGTACTGCTTAGGTTCTTTGTCATGTCCAGAGTACGCTAGATTCCTTGCATATGATTTTATATCGTGTTTGTCACCAGAGCTCCATTTTTTTTATTCTGAAAACCAGATACCTGAAGTGAGGAAGCAGTTAGTTTTAATTCTAAGCATCCGTGTTGCATTTTACAGTCTGTATCCAAAAATATATTACTAAAGGACACTCAAGTTTGTTAATTGACTAGTAATAGAATAATATTTTTTTTAGATGAGAAGAGAGCGACAATAAGCAACTTTTCTCACTTCTTCGTTATTCAAAAAGAGTAGCACACCCTCGAATACCTTTTCATTTAGCGCTATCTTCCACAATTCTCCAACAATTGCAAATTCATTTAATTACCGACCAATTAAGCATGCAACCCTGTGACTCTCAATTATAGAGACAAAAGCGTGTTGTCTTCAAAGACAAGCGCGCTAAGAGTTTCATAGAAATATAAAAATATTTCATTTCTCACATTACCGACACTTTTCAGCGCTTGAACGAGTTGCGGAGGTTGTGGTAAAATTACTTACAACAAAAGCAATAAACTACTTTAAAGAGGGCCGGGTCGTTGAAATGATTGTGTATTTGTCGCTGTGTCTCAGTCGGGGCGGATTTGGTTCACCATGCACTGAAAGTGAGCTTAATTAAATTTAAATCGTCGCACAATGCGACCACACTGACTGCCGTTGACCTTCCGGTGGCACAATCAAAAGGACTCTGCAGCGGCACTCCGTGTCAGCTCGGACAGAGTGTCGTAATTTTGTGCCTGCACTTCACCTAATTACATTCAATTGCCGAGTGCAGAGAGTTTAAGCGTTGCTATTGACCTTAATTTTTATTGTGACCCCACAGCTTCCCTTTCCACCGAAGCGCCGAAGTGCTCATGCTCAGTTGGCTGCGGCAGGACGATGGTGTAAATCTAGTGCTTTACTGGCCTTCACTTATCAGCATTATTGCACTTTTATACGCTCATTGGTGTGAGTGTGTGTGGGTGGGTGTGTTTGTGTGTTTTGTTGTGCGTCGGTTTATGTCCGGTCCATCAGCGAACTAATTTCATTAGCAGCAGCTGTGACTTGCTCGGCACCGTTACGGAAATCTGACAATAATCCTTGCTAACCCATAATCGTCATCGTCACCAACCAACACAAGCAGCGAAAGCAATAATAAAGTGTCGGGGGGGAGGCGAAAACAGACAGCGGCAGCAATAACTACGAGCGACCACTATATTGGCAGCAACAACAACGACAACAACAATAGCAAAAATTGCAATGACACTTGAAAGCAATAACAATCAAACAAATTCAACACAATTGCTGTCCTTTTTGTCCGTTTTAGTTGGCGATCAAATGGCTGGACAGCAACGCAGGCAGGCGCAAGTGTTACATAACGGAGCGCACGGGCAGCTGTTTGTGTGTGTGCGCTCGGTCGTTTTCAGTTTTTATGGCCAACAAATGCGAATGTGCATCGAAGTGTTACAACAAAAAATAGAAAACAAAAACAATTGATAACAAAAACAACAACAAAAACAAATTTACAACAACAATTACGCCATAAAAACGTTAAAACAAAAAAGGAGAAGGAAAATTACAACAACAACAAAACGCCATCAACGCGTTAAAACACAAACGATATGAAAAAATATAACAACAACAATTATGTCATCAAGGCGCTACAACAAAAACAATTTACAACAACAACAACACAGTTACAACAATAATAACGCCATGAAATCTGTTAAAACAAAAAAACGAAGTAGGAAAATTACAACAAAACAACAACACCAACGAAAAAAATTACAGCAACAATAACGCTACCAACGCGTTAAAACCAAAAGGAAAAGTATACAGTTTACAACAGTACCAATAACTTTATCAAAGCGTTACAACAAAAAAATTACAACAACAACGACAATAAAACAACTTTCCTAAAGTAAAATCTTACTTGTATAACAAAAAACATTACAACAACATTTATAATAAAATGCACAACAAAATTTACAAAAATAATAGTAAAATTTGCAATAACAAAAACTTTTTGTAAGAACGACAACAAGAAACCACCACAACTAAAACCATGAACAACAACAACAACAACAAAATTACAACAACAACAACATAAACATTTACAAAAAAATAAATCTTTAAACAACAAAAATTACAATAACAACAACAAAAATAACAATAACAACAACAGAAATTACAACAAGAACAACAAAGTTTACAATAACAACAACAATATTAAAGCATAGCACACAGTAAATGACCCTCCAACAACTAATTTGCCAATAAAAATACCAACAACAATGAAAATGAAAGTCACTCGGCATCAAAATATGTATGTATGCGTTGTGTATATGTGGGTGTGATGCGTGGCTGGCAGCGTGAGGCGCACTTAAATAATACACTGGTGGTGGTGTTGATGTTGCTGTTTGCTGTGCGGTGCAAGGCAATGCAGCGCAACGGGCACAAATTGAAATAAAGTGTAACTGTAAATGCTGTCACAGATAGTACACCAACAAAAACAATTACAACGCAAACACTTGTAATGAGTGCAGGCTGTGGAAAAATAAATAATGGCATAGATAGACGCGCACAACAATAATGTTGTTGTATTGACGATGAAAGCAAAATACAAGAACAAAAATAATAATAACAAAGTTAAATCAGTTTGAACTCCAATTACTTTAAGGGAATTTTTTATAGTAAAAAATGTAAAAATATAAATTTTTTTTGAAAAAGTGCATTTTATCCGCGTTTGGTTTTTGTTTAGGTACTTATAAAAAATATTACAAAATTTTTTGGTGTAGAATTCAATAGTTGAGCAAAAATATGTAAACTTCGAGCATATTCCTCATTATGAAATTTTTTTTTTTTGATATTTATTCGCTTTATAAAATGGCTTATAAACTGCAGAGACATACTTATTTACTGGGGTAGAAGTATCATAGTTCCAGTAATAAAAGAAGCTCGACCTCTCTTCTTACTAAGTTATAGGTGCACCAAGCAATTTATGACTTCACAGTAGTTTTATAGCCTTCCGAAACCTCTCACAATCGTATAGGCCTGAGAAATATATAGCTCAATTTATCCAAACTATCTAGAAGTCTGTCTATAAAATCATTTATATTAGTGTCATCCCAACGTTATCAAAGCATAGCATAACTCCATTTTACATATGCTAAGTTCATTCCAAAGAAAAATGCATCATCTATGATTGATTTCATAGCCCACCAAAAGCCTAGGATTAACACAGCTTTTATGTATTCACTCTTTCATCAGAGCTAAAGTTTGGGTAAATACTCCCAGATAAACTGGAATTTATAATTAGGTCGAAGAAAAAAAAAAAATAGAACCAGAACCAGAAATTGAGGCAAACACCAGAATATCCAAAATTTCAAATATTTATGGTGCTCCGAAGGCAGTTAGATGAAAATTCCACTTGCATTAAAATTGAAAATGTTCCTCTAGCTCTGGCTAATAGATGACGAAAGCATTTTATGGTGCTTCTACGGTCTACACTGTATGTTTTGTTTATATGTGGAGCATTTTCTCAACTCTAAAGTCCAAGCTAAGTCTCAAATTACTTCCTGGCTCACAAGAATTACCGATTAGTTTTACTTTTTCAAATGATATAAACAACAACTTTTTTTGCTAAGCTTGCTTGAGAACTGTTCTTGATACTTGCAGCACTTTTAATTTCCTTTTGTAGATCAAGTAGTTGGTTTATGATTGTAGTGCTCCCGAAATGTATTCTACTTATAGCATGCTTTCTTTTTCTTTTTTGGCAAGCTTAGTTGAGATCTATTCTTGATATTTGAAGCCCTTTTTAATCCCTTTTTCTTAGCTGGAGTGATGGTATGCTAATTTTACTGTACCCAAATGGTTAAAACGATGCTTCTACTTTGCCTGAAATTGTGTTTGCTTACTTGTCTATATATTCATTGGGTATTAGATGAAGTATAGTTTCTCCTCCTTTACTGTCGCAGACACCACTTACGCGGTTATAGCCGAATGTAGTGTAGTTTCACTTGAGAAAAAAAAAATATTATGGCCTTATTATCTTTGAAGCTAGCATTATTTTAACAGAGATCACTTCATTCACCATGCTTTCAAAAAAGGCTTCCATTTTGTGGTACTTTCTCTGTACAATGTTTCTAATTCGTGGTCAGCTTTTTCCTTCTGCTTTTTTGAAATATTTGAGAAAGTATCTATGTATTATTGTTTCAATGAATTTTATACCATCAAATCGTTTTATATTTCTGTTGAGTAGACCAGTTATTGCCAATAGAGCAACCAAAAGTATAATCAGTATGAGTTTTTTTTTTTACAGAAAAGCTTGCCTTGGCAGCTATACTATATTATACTTTTAATAATCCTAATCTAAGCATAACTTTTTCATCAATATTGATCAATAGTTCCAATATTTTCTCATCACCTAATTTGAAAAATATATATATTATATTTTTAATATATAAAATTGTATCTAAAAAGACCTTGACATCCGTTAGTTTAACAAGGTCCATTGCAATTCTATAAGTAACAGTCTCAAAATTACGAAAGCGTGGCAGCACCATGCATTCACTTCCATTTATAAAACTAAAAATTATCTTCTTTAAATCTGAAATGTGTAATTAGGAACTCAGCTTTTTTCATTTACTGCCAGTTTCTTGCACTTTCATACAGTCAAAAGTTACTTATACGCCCCACCTGACTTTTCTTACGGAGTTTGTTTAAGAAAAGCGATGTATTTCTTTTAATATACGAGGGTTTGCAAATAAATTTTACAGCTTATGCCGTTATGAAAAAACTCATCAAAAAGGCTATAATACCCTCCACAAGTGCTTTTATTATAATGGTCAATTGTCAAAAAAGTCTTGCGGTATTTTTATTGAATTTTTTTTTTATTGAAATTGAAATGAATTTTAGATGACTCATGCCCAGCTCTTGACCGATGCTACGGCTTCTACTATGCCGGTCTCTTTTGACCAATTCAGCGATTTTATCGCAATTTTCGACGACAGGCCTTCCGGAGCGTGACGCATCTTCGACCACTTCTACACCAGAACGAAAACGTTCAAACCATCGTTGTGCGGTGGAAATGGAAACTGTATCGGGTCCATAAGCTGCACAAATTTTATCGGCGGCTTGAGATGTATTTTTGCCTTTATCGTAGTAGTACTGAAAAATATGCCGTATTTTCTCTTTATTTTGCTCCATGTTTGCGACGCCATAACTCACGAACGACTTAAAAGAAACGACAATCAATCAAACACGTGTTAGCGCGTGAAATGAGCCTTCCAAAAAGGTATAGCAAGACCCGATGCGACGAATAAATCTAGAACTACGAGCTTTCAGCGCCAACTAGCGAAAATACCGCAAGACTTTTTTAACAAAATGTTATAAAATATCTTTATCTTAATTTTGTACGATTAGTTTATATGGCAGCTATCTGTTTTAGCAATTTGATCTCAATAATATTACTTGAAGATTGCACCCTTACTTTCAAAATTAATATACGCCCAATTTTGTAAAAATATCTTGCTAAATAAAAACTTGTCCCATGCAATAACTTGATTTTAATCGCCCAATTTGTATGACAGCTATATGCTATAGTACTCCGATATTAAAACACCTCTTAGAATATTACATTAATGCTTTACGTAATATTCAATTTTAATTTTCATGATGATATCTTATCAAATAAAAAAGTTTTCCATACAATAACTTGATTTTTAACAGCCAGTTTGAATGATAGCTATATACTAAATTGACTCGATCTAGACAAATTTTACGGAGATTACATTCTTGTCTTAGAAAATAAGCTGTGTCAAATTTCATGAAAATATCTTGTCAAATAAAAAAGTTTTTCATACAAGAACTTGATTTTGGTCGCCTAGTTAGTATGGCAGCTATATGCTATAGTTGTTTGGTACCTGCTATTTTGACAAATAAGCTGCGCTTTGAGAAGAAAATAACGTGTAAAAAATTTCAGAGCGATATCTCAAAAACTGAGCATCTAGTACACGATGGAGGAATAAACGACATGGCTACATTATGCGGCTCGTTTTTGTGATATTATGTATATATGTATATATACTTTGGAAGGTCTCTGAAATTTCCGTCTATCTACTAGAAAATGATTGGCCAACTTTATATACCTTATTCAGGTTATAATTATGTAATAGCCAAGCATAAAAAATTGTATATGAAGTAAATATTTTTCATTTTCTGGGCTAATGATGATGTGGGGATCAGGACAGTGGCCCGAAGTGACAATTTTTCATAGCTTTGAAGTTGCAATTGCTTACAGCTAAATACTATAAAGCAATGTTATTATAAGGCCATAGATTTTTTCATACAAAATTATATTTAATAATGCCTTCAGCACATAAAATTTTCAACCCACCCTTGTAAACTACATACACATATTTTCCACATTTAGCAACTTTATTGACTACACCTTTATTCTTTATAATTTTTATGCGCCAAAAAGTATACTTACATCATATAAAAATAGGTACGCACACCTGCATGTTTCACATGTCTTTGCCATATGCGCGTATATTTTCACATGCCACAAATATGTGCCGAAACATCACTTTTTCTTCGATGCCACATGTTTTTTCGTAGCCAAACAAGATACGGACTGTATTTCTCGTTCGATTTTACGCCACTTCCCCCGCTTCTCTGCGGAGCTACGCACAGCCTTTTTGGGCGCTCCTTTTTGCTGGAAAAGCTGATTTAATTATAAGCGCAAATTTACGCTTAAAAGCTTGGTCGATTTTTGATGTTTGCTGTCGCAGCGCCCCGGCGAAGGTGGGGGGTTCGCAAGTGCGCGTAAATTGATGCACTTTCGTTGAGTTAAAATAGAAAGTGATGTGGCAATTTTTTATTCGTTTATTTCGCTATAAATTGTTTTTCCTTGAGTCGCTCACTTGAGTTGATTTCTTCGTGCAATTACACGAAGGTATGGCCTTTTGCGAACTTCCATTTGAATGTGTTGTAAAAGTAACTAAATGAAGGCAAATTCAGTTTTGAGACGAATTTTAGTGCCAAATGGAGTGAAGACATTTTCGGCGCTAAAGTGGTAGAAGCAGAATCTAATTATGACTTATAGAGAATTCTGAAAATTTCTATACTAATATTGAATCATAAAGTATGAAATTTTAGTTGAGCTTGGCTAACAACCGACGATTTTAGTGTATTCATGCGAAGTAGAGTCTTTAAGCATATCTTTCAACTCAAAAATAATGAAATTTTATATGAAATATATTTTATGCATTCTTCTTAGAATTTCCGTATGCTTATTGGGTTTCACTACGCTCTAGTTGACGCTTCTCTGGAGTTTCTGTTATACAAAGAGAATAGTAGCTATATTTCCACTCTGAAAATATTCGAGATAGATCGGCGATGCATTTTACAAGGTATTCGCCTCAGGAAAAATTATTTTCTAGCTCTGTCGAAATTATACTTTACAGCACCTATTGAGTTCTCAGTGTTTTCATAGGTTTGGTTGTGGGCTAACTATAAATTTTTGAAGTTTCGCTGGTTCCTCAAGTGGTATTCTTTGTTTTACAAGCTTATGATGTCGAATTTTCGGAATAATTATCAACACATATTTTCGGATAGAAACACAAGTATGTATGTTTCTAGAAATCGTTCGAAGTCCACTCTGTCATAGCTATTTCCTATTCTGATGTTCCTTTATAGGACAAACTCTCTATGAAAAACAGTCTGGGAAGGACCAGAAAACCTTTACTTGTGAGATATGCCCAGAATTTGGTCAAACTACTGTTAACTGGTTTGCTACTAGTGATTCGTTAACTATTAAGCAAAGTTCTGAATCAGTAATTTGGTGGAAGATAATTTGCTCACATTTTTATTTTAATTATTTTAATTAAAATTATCACATTAATCTTAGTTAATTCTTTAATTATTATACAAATTAAAAAAAAATTTATTGACATATTTTTAGTTTTTTTTTCTTAATAATTAACCTAACAGTTAAATTATGAAACATGCCTTAGCATAAATTAAAAAAAAATAATTAAATTAAATTGGCAAATTTATATTTTAATTAAAAACTGATTGATTAACTTTTAGTTAATTTCTAAATAGTATGACTAATTATTTTAATTAAATTTTTAATTTTTTCAATAATTAACATAACACAAAATTATAAAACGTGTCGAAAAATTAAAGAAATTAAAAAAAAAAAATAAATTTAAATTTCTATTCAAATATTAATTTAAACTTAAAAAACTATATTACTTTTTGTTAATTTTTTAGTTTAATTAAAAAACTAATTTATTAATTTCAGTTATGTTTTAATTATATTTTAACTTTTTCAATAATTAATGTAATTATTATAAATTATTAAACATGACCTGGAACAAATTAAAGAAATTAAAAGAAAAAAAAATTAATTAAAATTAAAATAATTTCTATTTTAATTTAAAATTGAAATTATATTTTTTTATTTAATTCAAAGCGAATTGCTTAATTTTTAGTTAATATATATGTATGTATATAACCTCAAAATTTTTGAAATTAAATTATTAGTATTTTTTCAATAATTAACGTAACCAAAAAGTTTTGCAACTTGACATTTGAAGAATATATTATAACTTTTAAATTAATTAAATTATTTTCTTTTTATTTTATTTAAAATTAAAAATGCATTAATTGGGTAATAAATTAATGCGTTTTTTATTTTATTAATATTAAATACTAAATTGTTAAAATTAAATATAATTAACGTTACATAGGAAAAGGCAAAATGTAACTTGAAAATATAAATAAACTAATTAAATATAATTAAATAAAATTAAATGTTAAATTTTAGCTTTAATTAGATTATAATTATTTTCGACTTTATTATTTTTAAAAAATAATTTTTTATTAACACAAAATTTTTTAATATTGCAATTTTTTAAATTAAAGTTTTTGAAATTAATTTATTTTTGGAAATTTTTTGTTAATTTAACATTTAAGTTGATATTTAATTACTAAATCGTTTAAATTAAATTAACTTTTTTCTGTAAATGACTTTACAGGAAAAATAAAAAATAACTTAAAAATATGAATTAAATAAATGAGAATTTCTAATTTAAATTAAATTGAAATTATATTTAAGTTTTTTTCAATTTAATTAAATATTAATTGATTAACTTCAATTAAATTTTAATTTCGTATGAAGTAGTTATTTTTAATATATAATTTTTTATTAACAATTAATTAATTAATTAATTTTTTGATATTGCAATTTTCTTGAATTTAAAGTTTTTGTAAATTATTTTTTTTGTAACTTTTATGAATCCTTTGGAGCAAAATTTTCTTAAAAATATTAATTAATTCACTTACATAATGTTTTTCGCGCTTTCACATCACTAAATTAATGCCAGCAATTCATATTATGTTCAAATTAACTACGATAATTAATTTGCAACATTTCACAACAACAAAATAGTACATAATTTGTACACGCTTTAGTTTGCCACTATCAATTAACTTGCAATATATCCGCTTTTACAAAGCGAATGCGCAAATTTGCTATGAAACGCACTCAACTGAGCCGCTAAACAAATTCAGCGCAATTGTGCAATGAAACAACAAATAGCAGTGACAACAAAAACAATGCGTAATTTAAGAGTTTTCGCTGGGAATTTGCGCAAATTACCACTTTTATGCGGATTCATTATCTAATTTTGGCTTTGCAGCAGTTAAAAATGCTAATGCTAACGGTAATGCGAGTGGTTACAAATACACGCGCACATCGAAATACGCTTGTACACATACATATACGAGCTAATAGTAATTATTATAGATGTTTAGTTTAATTTGCGCATTTGTTGTTTGTTGTTTTTGTTGTCTGTTGTTATTGTTGTTTGTGTGCATTACATGGCCTTTACGCTGCTGTTTTCATTATCTATGCGCGAGTATGTGCGTGCGCTTGTCTATTTGTGTCGCCTTGCATCGTTTATGCGCCAACAGACGGACAATTTCGACCATTGGCCAGTGCAACTGAGCGCACAGCGTCCAGTTTGACTGGTTATTAAATGAAATTAGCAATGATTTGGAAAGGCAGCAGTTAAATTGATTTTTTGTATTTGCAACAAATTCTGTATACACATTTAAATATATGTACATATGTAAGTATATTAGGGTGTGTATTGTTTCTTTAAGTTGATTTTTTTTCGAATGTCTCCGAAAAATGCGGTTTTCAGTTTAAAAAATATTCAATAGAGACATGCTTTTCATATTCAATTTATTTCATATGCGATTTTTTGATCTTTGCAATAAACTTTTTATCTCCAAAGGTATGACTTTACACCCTTAAAGAGTTGATATTCTAATAGAAAATTTTCCGCTCTACAAAAAAGGTCCGAGTTATTTTTTTCATAAAAATATTGCTTTAAAAGTTATACGCTGTTGAAGTTATGCTTCAAATGTACTGAGCACCTAGTACACCATGACGTATGAGTAACATATAAGGCATGAATCACTTGTATGAATGCTCAATACATCTCATTATAATGTAAACTGCCTAAAACTTTTAGAAGAATGGCTTTTTGGAAAATACGTGTAGAAACTTTTTTTAGAAAAAAATACGAAGAATTTCATACCAGAGTATAAGTGTTTCATGTTTATAGGTTCGCTTGTTTAAGAAATTTGTAAAACAGCGAAATATTCTTTGTTTAATACAGTGGAAAAGAAATATGATTTTTAGATAAAATAAATTGAAAATATGACGACACGTTAACTTTTGTTGCACATAAGCTTGAATACACTTAACAAATAAAGAAGTTTGCAACCAAGAACTAGATTTTGACCATTCAGTTTGTATGACAGCTATATGATATAGTACCCCAATCTGGAAATTTTTCTCAGATATAATAGCGTTGCCTCAAACAGTAATCTTTGTTAAATTTTGTGAAGATATCTCATCAAATAAAAAAGTTTTTCATACAAGAACTTGATTTTAATCGTTCAGTTTGTATGGCAGCTATATGATTTAGTAACCCGATCCGAAAAGTATCTACATATATTTTATCGTTCTTTAAACTAATAATCCGTGCCTAATTTCGTGAAGCTATCTCATCAAATAAAGAAGTTTTCATACAAGAACTTGATTTTAGTCGTTCAGTTTGTATGACAGCTATACGCTATAGTTATCTGATCTAGAAAATTTCTTCACCTATTGTAGTGTTCTTTGAAACAATAATTTATACAAAATTTCGTAAAGATATCTCATCAAATGAAAAAGAATCCCACCAGAACTTCATTTTAGTCTTTTAGTTTATATGACAGCAATATGATATAGTGATCCGATCTGAAAAGTTTCTACATGTATTTTAGCGTTCTTTAATAGAATATTTTTAGGAAGATATATCATGAAATAAAGAAGTTTTTCATACAAGAACTTGATTTTGGTCATTCAGTTTGTATGGTAGCTATGCATATGCTATAAAGGTCCGATCTAGAACATTTCTTCAGACATTTTGAGCTGGCTTGACAAATAATCAATACCTATTTCTAAAAAGATATCTCATCAAATAAAGAAGTTTTTATAACAGAAACTGATTTTTAAACTTCAATAAGAAGGACAAAATTAACTCGACCCGTTTTATATCTGGTAAATATTTTTTTGGATCTTCAATGTTTCCTCCTTGGTGTTAGATACTTCATGTCATACTTCATATACTCTTTTTAGGGTATTATAAAGTGCTTATATGATGCTTTTAGCACAAAAACTAAAACTTCAGGTGGCGCCTTCCAAAAAATCAACTTGGTGACACCCTAATATATAAACTAGTAAATATATATTTCCATGCGTGTGCACTGTATATTTTTCAAAAGCGGCTTTTCGCTCAAAATGATGCACTTTATTAAATTCAAACTAATGCTTTGACCCAACATTTACCAATCGAAGAGTGAGGAGTGCAATGAGGAGTTCACTTAGTTGCCTTCCTCTCCCCTTTCACCGCACAACCAATTCAACTAATAATATCCGCTGGCGGGAAAGCATTTCATTAGAGCAATGCGAGTGCATTTGAGCAGCAGTGATGAGAGAGCGCTTACAACAACAACTAAATATATAGTAATATAAGCGAACTAACAGCGACCGATTGACTGACTGACTACCTAAGCGCTTAGTTGAAGGACGCACCGACTAGCTGAGTGATTAGCTCATTGACTGGCGCATCGACTGATTGACTACTCGACTAGCAGTTATGATCGCCTGACTCTCCTCTCCACGCCTATACACCCACACCCAAACGCACATGCAACTACATGTGTAACCTTAACACACACACACAAATGACTATGCATATAGCAGGGCCACCGGAAATAACATCAGTATAAATCAGGAAATTGCAAAAACATCAGCACAGGAAAAATCAAAAGCAGCAAACGAAAATGCGAAAAATATCTAATAACAGCGATTGAGTAAGCGTTGTATGCTTGCGTTGGTCTGTGTGGCTGTGTGTATAGTATGTGTGCTGTGCTGGCAATAACGCCACTTATTATTATTATGTATGTGTGAGTGCGCATTTATG
The DNA here is from genome assembly GCF_016617805.1 of Bactrocera tryoni. Lineage (NCBI taxonomy): Eukaryota > Metazoa > Arthropoda > Insecta > Diptera > Tephritidae > Bactrocera > Bactrocera tryoni. The sequence goes on from NC_052501.1 coordinate 76,234,516, forward strand.
CTGCATTCAATTCACCAAAAAAGCCAAAAATCATACAAATCCGCAATAAATGGTGCATCATTCAAGCGTGTGCCGCGGTACAAAGCGCAGCTCTTCAATATTGAGTTTATTGAAAAATCATATTTTATTTGCTTATTGCTTATGTGTGTGTATTTTGCGCTAATATCTAATTACATAAGTATGTGGACTGGAAGCGGAAGAGGATACGTTTTATTGTATTCAATAACAAGGGGCGATTGGAGTAGGAGGTACTATATATTACTTTCGGGGAAGAAAAGTTCTCTATTAATAAGCTTTTCGGGGTTAAATACCTTGATTTGATTTACTGTAGAAAATTATTTTAATAGAATAATTATTGTTGTAACGCTAGAAAACCATTCTCTAAAATAATTTTCGAAAATCCTGCTGACTTGACAAAAACCTATTGAGATATAAATACACAACAGTAGAGCTGACTATAGTTAATGGAAAAAAAGTAAGACTTTCGGTTTCTATGTAACAGCGAGATCTACTTTGAGAAGGTTCAACAGTTCTCCATTTAATATTTTTCTGATCTCCACTACGCTTGCTGACTTCGGTTCAATTTAAATTTCAAATATTATTAACCAGAAACCACTACTTACTGTCTTGGAATAGGTAAACGTCGGTATATTGCAATCGGGAAACCATTCCGCCTATTTGTTTCCAAAAATCTGCAGAAAATATTCGATCTAAGTATTCTCTGAAACCGATCCTTAAGACAGAAAACAATATATATTGCTTTCGGAGATGAAAGCTTTTCTACTTATTATTCCTCTTATTAGTCTTCTGAGTTTACAGACATCGATTCGCTTTAATGTAGAAAATATTCTATCGAAATAATTTCAGAAACCTGACCTAAAGACAGAAAATTATACATTACTAGCCAAATTATACATTACTAGTAAGTAAGTTAGCCTATTGGTCTCCACTAGGTTTATACACATTCGTTTTTAAAATTGATTTAATTTAAACTTGAGCCAGCTGCCTTCTGTTCTGGAAGAGATGATGTGTGAATCGATATCTGTTCATTTTTTAAGAAAATTAAAGCTCTCTGTTCCGATCATTTAATCAAAAAGTTGTCTAGAAAACATTCCGTCAAAATAAGTTCAGAAACCTCTCCTGGAGACAGAAAACCATATAATACATTCGGCGAAAAGAAGTTATCTACTTATTAGTTAGACCTCCGTTCGGTCCTGAATAATCCCTAGATTTAACCCTAACCTACTCAATTTCGAAAACATTAGCTAGATTGTCTACATTAATTTCAACATGTAGTATGTCAAGAATACTAAAAAACCATGAAGCTCCATTTCATCTGTATATCACAAAAGGGAGTTTCATTTATATTATTTAATCCCAAAGCCCAATGAAGGAGGGCCTCCTCGTACAGCCTAGGAAAAGAGATTTACGTTTTAAATGATGATAAAATACAAGTCACTATTTCATACTGGATCAGGGAAAGAGATCCCTAATTAGATTCTCTTTCTCATTACTTCTACAAATTTTACTCTTAAGTTCTATAAGGTATAGAAGTAGTACGGTAGGGTTAAATATTACCCCTTAAAAACAACCGTCAGTTTGACGCGAAGATGACTTGGTGGAATTGAGTTTGGGGAATCTAGCAGAGATCAAATCTGGCAGATCACATTAGGAGTCAACCCCACGGTGTGTCTAGGTAGTGATACTAACACTGTTCAGAGTCGCAAGGCACTCCTGATATGCAGACGCCTAGCCATAGATCTATGCTGAGGCTGCAAGACATAGTATCAGCAGGTGATCAGTATACCGTACTCGTAAAGGCCTATTATCATTTATGGAGCGGTTGCTATGGCGATCAGAAAGGCTACTTCAAGTCATCGGAAGCACTTCAACTAGAAGCTGGAGCTGCGTCTGCGTCCGCTTCAGGGCAGTGCACTTGGCAAAAGCGGAAGGTACTGTTGCTCAATTTAAGGTCGTTAGGGGACAAGTGCACTTCTGCAAGGGGACGGCGCTGGCGAAAAGGGTAGACTTTTCAAAAGAAGTTTAGAGTTACTTTTAGCAGTAAAGCGGAGTGGTGCAACAGCCTGAAACGAAGCTTCACAGCGGACATTGCGGGGACGTATACCAAACTATCCACAATTCAATGGAATGCCGGGCCTGGCGTTACCTCGACGGCAGCACTTTTTATACGTCATACTTAAATTAGATGGAGATCTTGATAAGAGTTCTTTGCATTACATTTAAGAAACTTAAACAGGATATTAGAAAACCGTATTGACAAAGTTCTTGAGATAAAACGAACCGTCATCCGAAGCGAAGATCTCTTCCCGACACGAAGGAGTTACTCCGCATGGAGATGAGAGTGGGGAGAGAACGGAACAGCCAGCAGGTGGCAGGAATGCGCCACGCCAAGCAACTACTGGGAGGTTGCAACCTTACTAGGTTTAGAGATGTGATCAATCTCCCTCTAAACAATTTCTGTCTCCTTGTTGCGCTCTATACAGAACACTGCAGGCTCAGAAAGTATTTGTTTAACATGGTCTCTTAAAAAAATTGCCTGTTTTGCGACATGGAACAGGAAACTCCAGAACACCTGATTCTAGTGTACCCAGTAATTTGTAGAAGCAGGCTCAAGACACTAAGTTTCATCACCTCATTCGCGTCCAGCAAGCTCCTGGAATTATTCACAGTGCTGGTCTTTTCAGACATATGTGATATAGGAGAGGATACAATAGACCGTAGGTCGCAGTGCAAACTCCCAATTATTTTCAATCTACCCATCTAGCTATAACAATGTTTAAGTAGCCGGGAGGAGAAATATTTTTGGATAGAGATAGTTTTTAATAATAATTTCTATCAATTATTTGATAAACCGAATGAGCAATACAAAGCTTAAGGTAAATCAAATAGCTTGCTAGTTACTTAATAATTGAATGCTGAAAATTTATCAATATCTGACAGATCTTGAACAGCATTTTTTCATGAGTATAGTTTTTATTTTCATACTATTCTTATTTGCTCTGCCTCTTCAACTATTCGCGGTCTCTTCAAGCGGGGTTAATGCATTTATCATTGCTTGATTTACGATGCTTTGTGTCGCTGATATTTATTTGCAATTTTCCACCCATTTTAACGCAACAAATAAACCGAGAAACCGCACCGTAAAGCGAAGACGACGAAATAGAGAATAAATGCTAAGAATTACCGTTATTATTATTGCTATTATTGTAATTTCGTTTGCCACGCACAAATTGAATATTTCGACGACTAATACAAATCAATATGAACTTTAGCGATTTAATTCAATTTCGACCAGAAGCCGGTCACAAAATCGGGCGGGGTGGCTTAAGAGAGAGCGAGAGCGCGCGAGTAAATAAATATGTTTGTAGAAGCGGCTTAACAAGTCGATATGCCACAGTGAAAGCGATGTGCGCTGTCTTATCAGCAATTGTTGATCGCCAAGCGACGATAAATTAATAGCGAATGGCGAATCGAAGACGTTGCCGCGTTGTTGTTGATTGTGGAGAGATGGCCGGGTGGCTGACAGCGCTTGTGGCATGCAACAGTGGTTTTGCTGTGGTTCAGAAATCATTAGGGGTCACTACAAGATTGCGGATTGCCAACAAAGAAGAAGACTTTTAGCTTATTTTACATTGTTTCTATACTCTCCCACTCGATTAGCTTTTTTGTACTGCTCTTTTGTTGTGCTCTTTGGTTAAGCGCGCAACCTATAATTTTCATTATGTTCCTATGATTATTACGCTAAATTATAAAAGAATTTATCACATATTAATTGGGCGTAAACCCGCATAGCCGCGCAATGTCAGCAGCCCGGACCGAGTGGTGGAGATGATGAGCACTAATAGCCGCAAGGCAAAGCAGCAGCTGCCAGTCAGCAGCACAAGTAGTAGCTATGGCAGCCATTTCGAGTGGCACATAAAGCAAATTGACGATGTCACAGTCGCTTGCTTGTTGTTATTGCTGTTGCTGTTGCTTGTTGTCATTGCTAGTTGCCGAAGTTTGCTGGAGGCGCCTCGTGGCTTTCGTGCACCCACAACCCAGCAGCTTTTGTGCGCTTCCATTTTGTGTGGGTGTGTTTGTTTGTACACATGTATGTATGTTGGTTTTTGTTTGTGTATCCGTGGCAGTTATGTTGCAGCTTTGCAGTTTGGCTCGTTCACATTGTTATTGTCAACAATAAAGTCGCTTTCACTCTGTGTGCTCGCGGTTCCTGCCGCGCCATTGTCTGTGCAATTGAATATTTTTCAATTTCTTTTTCTCATTTTTTTCTATTTTTGCTCTCCCATTTTTGCATTGTTATATTGCTTGGTCGCCCTCATCCTGCCCGCATCATCATTAAGTTGTACAAGCGCGTAAATCCGAAATGAAAATTTCACAAGCTCATTTCGCAAGACAAATATTATTTACTATATTGTTGTTGTTGTTGTACTTTTATCTAGTGGAAAAATTAACAAAATTGTCTTTTCTGCGGAAATGTCGCTGCTTATGAATATGTTTTTTTTTTGACATTTCTTCCCCCATTTGAATCCACACGACTCGTTGCTAGTCCACACTGAGCCATACAAGTATAGAGCATACGGATACTATTTGGGGTCCTTGTCTTAGTTGCTGTATTTACGTCTGTTTTCATTATTAGTGGTACATATGTATTTGAACCCGGCGACCCAGTAGGGATTTTTAATGTTATACGGCAAGTTCTATGGTCTTGATACAAGCTGCTTCATTCATTAATATTTATATAATTTCTACTCAAAATATTATTCTCAGTTCATCCCAATGTTGGGTTGGGTTAAGTAAGGTAAATAATCGGCCTTAATAGGGATCTCACTTGATTGTAACGCCGGTCTGTTGTGGTACCTGGAAGTCCTATAAAAATTTATTATGAAGACCCTCATAAATCGACAAAGCGCTTTTGGCCGATCACAAATTAGTTGTTGTAACCGATGTCAGTTTGTCTCTATCTTCTGGTTTGTCAGAGATATGACTGCTAAGATGTTGTATCCTCAGTGTTGTTTGCTTTTTTTTTCAAAGTTTGAACAAGGAGAAGAAAGTGCCTGAATGTTTCCCCCTTATACTTTTTTAAATAAATTTGACAATTTGCGACCGACTGGCACAAATGTTGATTGGATAATGTGTTGTAAGAACTCTTGCAATTGCGACAAGATTAACTATGCCACATGCAAGCAGTTTGATCGGTTTTCTATGTTCTACTCTAGGCCAGAAGAATCTCGCAGTCACACAGGAGCTGGTCGTCGACCAACGCCAATCGCACGCGGGTTTCATAGGTCCCGTACTACAACGCAAGGTGACAGCGGGGATCCGAGTCTTCGATAATCCGATGTGAGTGGGGTATGCGTACTTGTCCACTTTCAGTGATTCCGCTATAGCCAGGCCCAAAGACGATTCTGACGATAAAGTAGCTCAATACTTCTTTAGTGAGGACGGGCCCTCATTGACTAGCAACCACTTTTGACTGGCAAATATTACAGTAGTCCGGTAGTATAAAGCGAAGCTTGAGAGAGAGCTCCTTACAGAAAACTGCTCTTCCAACCTTTCTTCCTAGTTTCGACGTATACGTGAAAAAATTCATTGCGCCTGGGTCAGCAAGTTCTCCGGGCTCATAAATCCCTCCCCATTCGTATGCGAGAGGAGAAATAACTACCAGGAGCAGGTTCTATAACATAGTGATTCAAGTTTTCAGGAAGCCAATAAAGGAGGAGAGAGTTTCAACATGGCCTCCTATGGACTCCTTCATATGTCCAGTTTCTATGAGCCTTGTCAATGTCTTCGAAGCTATGCGCCTGCCGGCAGTACATACATGTATATGGGAACTATGTGCAGAATGGGATTAAGTGTCATTGTTTATGTTGTCCGCAGTGCTCTGGTGGTGTCAATGAGAGCCGCTCTTTGGACGCGTTCAAGCGAGTGAAGTCCTTTCGAGCGTCCTTCACCAGACGAGTACACGATGGCTTGACTACGATTTCGTAGAGCTTTTACAACATCTTTAGTGAAAGCCTCCACCTTTTTCCTATAGTTTCTCTATATCAATATAAGGTAAATTCTTTACTCTCTTCTCAACACTTGGCGGAATGCTTTCTTTGAAACGGTTTTCCTTAGGTATTCCACCTTATCAAGCGGTTGAATGCGCGAGCCTTAGAATAAGGAGAGGGTCTGGGAATTTGTGCCTCTTGGTAAATAAATTCATATCAATTTTTCTTGGGCTGACAACGAAGCCACTTCTATTCGCCCAGTTGGATACCACACTGAGGTATAATCTATGCCGGATTTCGTTAAGATGTCTTGTTTAAAAAAAGGTTTCCACGCAGGGACTTGATATTGATCATTCAGTTTGTATGACAGATATATGCTTTAGTAGTCCGATATCGGCGAAGATTCCTATAAATGAGCAGCTTCTTGGAAAGAAAATGAAAATTTCAGATCAACATCTGAAAAACTGAGCACCTACTTAGCATATAGGAAGATGAATGGACTGAAGTGCGGAGGTGGCGAATTTGACTCTGATCGTCAAGCTTATATTATGATATGTATTTATCGATGTAAATGAGAATGAAAGCGCTGATGAGTTATATAAATTTTATGTAGTCTCCGATGTTTATTTTCCGGATGTCTGCAAATATTATTTTAAGAGATACAAGTAAATAATAAAGTAATAAATCTAGATCGTGTAAAATCTTGAAAAATAAACCAAGAATTCTTTTTGCTTTAGGCTGAAATTTTTCTACCAAACTCGCTTGTTCCTAAATATATAACATTACCCACGGATCTCTGACACTTGCATCGACAATTCCCAGAAACTTTAGGTTAAAAATCCTAGAGGGCATGTGATTTCCCTCCAAACAACCGAATAGTATTAAACTCACAATTTTTCTAGCATTTTTTGGACATATAAATATTTGTAGCAATCTAAATATATATGTATGTGTGTGGGTGTGTGTATATAAGCACACATATATTTTAGCAATAATCCAATAGCATATCCACATTTTATATATGTGTTCGCGCATTTATTGTAATGTATGTAATTGTTGTGGTTAATCGAGCGTAATTGATTTTATTTTAATCTTTATTATTGCTTATCCCCTCATCCCTGCGCGCCATAGATGCTAGACCCTAGTAGCGAAGTAACTTTGTCGAGAACTTTGTAGTTGCTATGCAGGCCTGTTTGTGTGTATGGAGGGAAATGGAGAGAAGACAATTTTCCTGCCGAAATTGTTGTTGATATAACTGTTGTTGTTGTGTTTCATTTCGAGGTTATGGCGCGTGTGATTCAATGGCAATTGTGTGGTTAACATCAGATAAATCAAAAAATTACTTAGTTGCCACAAAACGATGGGTGTTCCTCAGCTGCGGTTTGATTAAATACACATAAGGAGAGCCAACCATATATGAGAGCATTTGTTGGGTAGTTGGAAGTAGTAGATGTATAAGAGATGGAGGAAAGAATATAACGGTTCAATTATTTCTACAGTTTATGCTTGGTAGTACTTCTAGACTAGATATACTTCGGGTACATCTTACGCAAAGTACTCTACAAAAGTCGAATAACCAAGCCATATAGAGAGATAGTCAAGGCATTTAAAATAGTTTGCTCAAGTGTTATCGGGCGCATTACAATGTTGGATCCAGAAATTAAATGATTTGAATAAAAATTTAATATTAAATATAATATTTTTCTCTAAATCTTTAACTCATCTGGTGATCAAATGGAAAAAGCAGCACATTCGAAGACAAGGCATATCAGGTTGAGTGCTTTTAATTTATCAAGAGATCGACAGATCAATAGTCTACAAGTACTTCTACGGCGAGATGAGCTACTGCTTAACACAGCTGCGCTTCGGTCACGAGTATTTCCGATACCGATTGTACCGCATGGAAATAAAAAAAGTCTTCCCTGTGTTTACGGAGGTGAACAACTAGACGAGGCAAATCATAAATTTCTTAAGTGCTAACGATGGAAAGAAGCATGGAGAACATTAGAAAAGCAAGCTTAGTGAACTCAATGTGGAAAATCTGGTATAAAGAATAATAAGTAGTGACGAAAACTGGCAGCAAATTGCCTCATATGACGAAAAATAATGAACATTTACGTAGACCCTCCGGCCACGGAGAGTTCATGTCAATAGAAGGTAGATCAAATAGTTTGATGCTGGCTACAGAGAAACTGTAGAAACTGGTAGAAACTAAGCTACAATAGGAACATTTTGGAAAACTCGCCTTGAAGTAATGCGAAAGCGGTACCGGGGAAAGGTAGAAATCCATAATAGAAGGCGGGAGTGTTTTATTAGGCACACCACTAGGATGACGATATCTATATGCTGAGAAGTCTTTTTAAACCCTCCTTACGGTTTAAAAATTAGTTCAATGTATACCACTTTTCTGGGGGTCTTATAAAGTAATACTATATAAACCTGAATAAAATCTCCTAGATGAAAATTTCTAATAACTCGGATCAACACTCGAAGTGTTTAAGAGGCATTTTAAGAGGTTTCGAGGTTCCTTCGCGTTCTGAGTGAGATTCCTTGCGAATTTAAGATTGCGAACTTCGAGCCTCAAGATTGGGTTATGCTTTTCAGAAACATCTAATGGTACAAAATTAAAAACGAGATTCCTGGAAAATAGTTAACCAAAGAAACATTTCGCCAAATGGCAACGCTGATAAGTTGATCAAAACTGAACACTTTCTATGCCAAACTGTAGCCTGGTCAAAGCAAGAAAATTAAAATAGACAAATGGACAACAGATGCTTAATGCTTACTCTGATACCTGAACTATTTCAACTAGCTTGCAGTTTTTGGATTAATCAGTACGTTAGAGCTAGATAAATAAAAGATAATTGCACTGCGACTTAAGATCTATAATGCTCTCCCCTAAGTCACAGCAACTCATATAGTCACAGAACATTGATAAATTCCAATGTACTGCTAGGTGCTATTGAGGTGATGTGATCCCTATTTGGAAACATGGATCAAAGGGTCTTTACCCTGCACCTACAGCCTGCTGTGCAGACAATTTGCAGAAGTTCTGAAGTTTCAGGCTCCATGTCGCAGAACCGGCAATTCGCACACGAAGTTAAATCCATGTTATATAAGTGCTTCTTAAGCTTATTTAAATATTTAAACGTTGTAACCACCCATTAGCAACATGGCATGGTGCATGCCTTGGAGTTGTTGCCAATACCCGTTCCTGCCCACTTCTACATTCTTACGGAGTAGCTCCTTTATGGTATGGGGAATTCATGCAAAATCGATAAATCTTACTTGGTCAAAAACTCTTTCTTTTTATTAGGCATAAACTCCTAAATGGTTGACTCCCAAGTCCTCGTCGATTGTTGAATCGCTTGTGCTTACAATTTCAATCCCAGCAAATTCGCTAGCTTCGCCAAATGTGTGTTAATCGTGATATTTTAAACTCGTTCCGGCAAATGCTGAGCTGAGCAATGGAGAGGACAGAGACAATATGATTCCTCCTCGCCTTACCGCTTCAGCTTTTTAGTCATTAAAATTTATTCTTCACAATTTTCTAACTAACAAGATCTTTCTTTACCACGCTGTATTCCATAGACCAGAACCTATCAGGCTCTGTAATTCTAATAGCAGAAGTAAAAAAAGCAGAGTTATATATGCAGTCGTGCACTAATGAAAACTGATTTTGTTTTGTTTCGTTGAGCTATTTGTGGCAATGATTTGGACTCTAATCTAAAAAAGTGATTTGGAAATTTGAGTTTTTTAGATTCAAGTAAAAGATAAATTTTGAGAATACAAGAAAATATACTCTATTTGTTGTAAAAGTTTACACAACCGTTAAAATATCAGGCTTATTAAAAAAACTTGACATCTCTATTATTATATTACATTTAATCTCATTACATCCATCTAGCTCCAAATATAGAACTGCACAGTAACCGCTTTAAAATTACGAACTTTCTTAGCTTCGCAATTCCCGTAACGAAACTGTCAAAAATAATCCGGTATTACCAACGGAAACCGGAAAGCGATAGCATTACAAATACAATTGTCTTCGTGCACGAATAAAATGTCACGAGGGCGAGCGAAACACAAGCTACTACGTCGGCACAAAATCACTTGAACATGCTGCCAAGTTTAAGAACATTAGGAACATCATTAAACTAAATAAGGAGAAAATTAAATGCAATCAACTTTGTTGCTAAGGATGACGGGTAAAAAAAGGCAAACTACGAGAAAAACTCAAAACTCCACCTTGATAAAAGGCGATCCGAGCAGGAAACAATAAAAAGTAAAACTCATTAAAATCACGCCAACAACAAAAACGACAGAGTTGCCACAATACAGCGTAGACAGACTGAAACAAAGCAGGACGATGCAGGAAACAAAGAAAACGCACACAAATACAATAACAATAATAAGCTCAGCTCACACAAAATTACGCGACAAAGCAATGGCAAACCGATGACGAGGTCATGGAGCCGCCAAGTGAAGACACGCCGGTTTTTGAAGCACGAATCCGAAAGCAGTTAAGTATTAAACGCAGCAGCAGCGCATTGCCAACCTTTTATATAATGACTTTTATTAGTTCAGGAAGTGAGTTGTGGCAATTGTTGCATGCAACGCTGAAACTGGCAAGGCAAAGAGATAAAGAAAAGCAACACAAAGCAATAATGAGGCAAAAATATTTCGAAGAAATTAAATTTTCATATTTGACTTCCGTTGTGCGAATTTTGTTTTTTTCAGATTTTTTTATTGTTTCAGAAATCTTTTGTTTCGTTAGTTTGATTTTGGCAAGAGATTAAGGTAGTATCTAAGCTAGTTGTGTGATAAAATAACTGGCTTATGTATGGCGAGCTACTCGGTTGCTCTCCAGAAATATGTTTGAGAAATGATTGTATGAAATGTGATTGACAGACTTATACGTGGAAATAGGTGATGATGAAATTTTAAATAAATTAAGTTGGAGTCGAATGTTATTAAAATAATACCAATAACAAATATATATAATCGGAGATGACGTATATGGGGATGCTTTTTTTCTGTGCGAGATTTCCAATGAAACTCTTACGACCCATAGGTCTCGAGTGGGAGGAGCTTTTCGCTGAAGCATCATCTTCTACGCGAACGACATGGCTAAACCAGCACATTCCTTGAATCTTTATGCGCTTATTTATATCCACGTCGCCATATAGTTCAAACAGTTCGTTGTTCCACGTTTTTAAATACTCATCGCTCACGCGGATTGCTTCAAAGATCTTGCGAAGAACAGTTTTTTTTTAATATTTTAAATGCATTCTCATCTGTGCTGTATGTATAATTAGACAGGTATAATTAAAAACTAATAAAGCGTATATTTTTTCCTCCAGAGAGGGGTCTACTTCTTAACTGTCTACCGCGTAGCGCCTGATGAAAAGAGCAGGCTTTATCTCCAGCCCTCGATTATTGGTGGAACTTATGCTGGTTCCATGATATAGTTCTTAAATTTTCCAAATTTAAAGCTGCCAATAGTGACGAAATTTCCAAGACGCCTTGAATTAATATATGCCTCCTGGTACTTTGCCTTGCCTTCGTTCAACATAAGGCCAACCTTTACAGCTTCTCTTTCTAGGCCTAAAAAGGCTGCACTGGCGGCTCTGCTGTTAAGGTATTTAATGTCAATATCATCTGCGTACCCCAGTAGCTTTGTACTTCTAAAAATTGGCAGCACATATTACCTTTTCCAGCATTATATTGAGAGAAAAAGAGACAAGGCGATTTTCTAAAGCCTCGTTTGGTATCGAATGGCTTCACAATCTTTATGGAGCTGATGGTCAACGTCATTCTGCACATTCCAATAAGTTTCGTAGCGATGCCAAATTTAGACATTTCGTCGAATTTGCTCCTTTCAGTGCTGTCGGAAATAAATGGATGTCGATCTGTTTTTCTAGAGTCTTCACCAGGATTTAAACTATTGTGAAAATCTGGTCTATGGTAGATTTGCCAGATCTAAAGCCACACTGAAAGGACTTTATACGCAATATTAAGAAGACTAATTCCACGACGATTAGCGCACATTGTGAGATTACTCAGCCGGTAATCCATGGGCTCTTGGGGCTTTGTTGTTCTTAATCCGCCTTAGAGCAGTTTTCACCTCGTCTTGGTCGAGTGGCGGGACGACAATGTTGTCGCGGTGGATTGTCAATGCAGGTTCTTCTTCATCCGTCGCAGCACTCCTTTCAGCATAGAGCAGATTCGAAAAGTGTTTTATATTTCGAGTGTACTCTATGTGTCTGTTATCAGGCTTCCTTTTTTGTCTTTACAGAATCCGGCCCGGACTTGAATCCACTAGTTTACAGCCTTTTTTATGCATCCACTTTATAATCCTAACTTGATATTAAGGGATTATTGCATCTGCCTGTCTAAGGCGAGTTATTTTGCTTCACATTCGCTTCAACAGAAGCTTGTAAAGCCGCTCTATGAGAGTGGCATAATGAGAAAAATGTATTAAGGCTCAGTTAAATGTTCCAATATCGAATATGGTAGCTTGGGCTGACATTTTGAATACAGGTCTTAATAGAGTACAAGCAAGGTTGTCTGTGTTACGAGATCTTGGCCTTTTGCCCTTATAAGGCAGTGCATTTAGAATCGACCAGATCCAAGAAGAAGTCATTTCATCTTACAACTACCACACCAACTTAATAATGATGAGAAGAGTACATACACTGAGGTCTGTCATTGTTTTAAGGAGAAGGTAGTCTGGACATTAACTCATCAGCTATTTCTGCAAAGTGTCATCTCCACATACTTAGGGGACAAAATACAACGTGTTGAGCAAAGGGAGAAAAAATCAGTATAAATCAAAAAGTCACAGTTCGTTTTGGGTTACCTAGGATGTCCGCACGGATTTGAACCTGTTCTTTATACCAATATTGAGGTATTTTCAAATATATTAAAATTAAATCTCTTTTTATTCTTTAATTTAAGTTTTTTTCATTTTCTTTCTACAGTTTTTAATTCTATTCTTCATTCCTTTTGTCCCCCCCCACCCCAGCTATGTATTTTAAACATTTTAGATACTTTTAAATTCACCTAAAAATTTCCCCGAAATATGTAATTCTCCAATAAAGCCGTAAATTAAATTTTCCCTCCACTAATGAGAGCTAAGTGTTCCAAGCCGAGGCATA